>NC_047105.1:114254459-114854459 GCF_902500255.1 Thalassophryne amazonica
ATAGTCAGTTGTCTTCCGGGGGCCAGAGCAGGCGACATTGAAGGAAATTTGAAACTGCTGGCTAAGGCTAAGCGTAAATTTGGTAAGATTGTAATTCACGTCGGCAGTAATGACACCCGGTTACGCCAATCGCAGGTCACTAAAATTAACATTGAATCGGTGTGTAACTTTGCAAAAACATTGTCGGACTCTGTAGTTTTCTCTGGGCCCCTCCCCAATCGGACCGGGAGTGACATGTTTAGCCGCATGTTCTCCCTGAATTGCTGGCTGTCTGAGTGGTGTCCAAAAAATGAGGTGGGCTTCATACATAATTGGCAAAGCTTCTGGGGAAAACTTGGTCTTGTTAGGAGAGACGGCATCCATCCCACTTCGGATGGAGCAGCTCTCATTTCTGGGAAATCTGGCCAATTTTATTAAATCCTCCAAACCGTGACTATCCAGGGTTGGGACCAGGAAGCAGAGTTGTAGTCTTACACACTTCTCTGCAGCTTCTCTCCCCCTGCCATCCCCCCAATACCCCATCCCCGTAGAGACGGTGCCTGCTCCCAGACCACCAATAACCAGCAAAAATCTATTTAAGCATAAAAATTCAAAAAGAAAAAATAATATAGCACCTTCAACTGCACCACAGACTAAAACAGTTAAATGTGGTCTATTAAACATTAGATCTCTCTCTTCTAAGTCCCTGTTAGTAAATGATATAATAATTGATCAACATATTGATTTATTCTGCCTTACAGGAACCTGGTTACAGCAGGATGAATATGTTAGTTTAAATGAGTCAACACCCCAGAGTCACACTAACTGCCAGAACGCTCGTAGCACGAGGCGGAGGATTAGCAGCAATCTTCCACTCCAGCTTATTAATTAATCAAAAACCCAGACAGAGCTTTAATTCATTTGAAAGCTTGACTCTTAGTCTTGTCCATCCAAATTGGAAGTCCCAAAAACCAGTTTTATTTGTTGTTATCTGTCATCCTCCTGGTCGTTACTGTGAGTTTCTCTGTGAATCTTCTGACCTTTTGTCTGACTTAGTGCTTAGCTCAGATAAGATAATTATAGTGGGCGATTTTAACATCCACACAGATGCTGAGAATGACAGCCTCAACACTGCATTTAATCTATTGTTAGACTCGATTGGCTTTGCTCAAAATGTAAATGAGTCCACCCACCACTTTAATCATACCTTAGATCTTGTTCTGACTTATGGTATGGAAATTGAAGACTTAACAGTATTCCCTGAAAACCCCCTTCTGTCTGATCATTTCTTAATAACATTTACATTTACTCTGATGGACTACCCAGCAGTGGGGAATAAGTTTCATTACAGTAGAGGTCTTTCAGAAAGCGCTGTAACTAGGTTTAAGGATATGATTCCTTCTTTATGTTCTCCAATGCCATATACCAACTCGGTGCAGAGTAGCTACCTAAACTCTGTGAGTGAGATAGATTATCTCGTCAATAGTTTTATATCCTCATTGAGGACAACTTTGGATGCTGTAGCTCCTCTGAAAAAGAGAGCCTTAAATCAGAAGTGCCTGACTCCGTGGTATAACTCACAAACTCGTAACTTAAAGCAGATAACCCGTACGTTGGAGAGGAAATGGCGTCTCACTAATTTAGAAGAGCTTCACTTAGCCTGGAAAAAGAGTCTATAAAAAAGCCCTCCGTAAAGCTAGGACATCTTACTACTCATCACTAATTGAAGAAAATAAGAACAACCCCAGGTTTCTTTTCAGCACTGTAGCCAGGCTGACAAAGAGTCAGAGCTCTACTGAGCTGAGTATTCCTTTAACTTTAACTAGTAATGACTAGTCATGACTTTCTTTGCTAATAAAATTTTAACTATTGAGAAAAAATTACTCATAACCATCCCAAAGACATATCGTTCTCTTTGGCTGCTTTCAGTGATGCTGGTATTTGGTTAGACTCTTTCTCTCTAATTGTTCTGTCTGAGTTAATTTCATTAGTTACTTCCTCCAAACCATCAACATGTCTATTAGACCCTATTCCTACCAGGCTGTTCAAGGAAGCCCTACCATTAATTAATGCTTCGATCTTAAATATGATTAATCTATCTTTATTAGTTGGCTATGTACCACAGGCTTTTAAGGTGGCAGTAATTAAACCATTACTTAAAAAGCCATCACTTGACCCAGCTATTTTAGCTAATTATAGGCCAATCTCCAACCTTCCTTTTCTCTCAAAAATTCTTGAAAGGGTAGATGTAAAACAGCTAACTGATCATCTGCAGAGGAATGGTCTATTTGAAGAGTTTCTGTCAGGGTTTAGAATTCATCATAGTACAGAAACAGCATTAGTGAAGGTTACAAATTATCTTCTTATGGCCTCAGACAGTGGACTCATCTCTGTGCTTGTTCTGTTAGACCACAGTGCTGCTTTTGATACTGTTGACCATAAAATTTTATTAGAGATTAGAGCATGCCGTAGGTATTAAAGGTACTGCGCTGCGGTGGTTTGAATCATATTTATCTAATAGATTGCAATTTGTTCATGTAAATGGGGAATCTTCTTCACAGACTAAGGTTAATTATGGAGTTCCACAAGGTTCTGTGCTAGGACCAATTTTATTCATTTTATACATGCTTCCCTTACGCAGTATTATTAGACAGCATTGCTTAAATTTTCATTGTTACGGAGATGATACCCAGCTTTATCTATCCATGAAGCCAGAGGACACACACCAATTAGCTAAACTGCAGGATTGTCTTACAGACATAAAGACATGGATGACCTCTAATTTCCTGCTTTTAAACTCAGATAAAACTGAAGTTATTGTACTTGGCGCCACAAATCTTAGAAACATGGTGTCTAACCAGATCCTTACTCTGGATGGCATTACCCTGACCTCTAGTAATACTGTGAGAAATCTTGGAGTCATTTTTGATCAGGATATGTCATTCAATGCGCATATTAAACAAATATGTAGGACTGCTTTTTTGCATTTGCGCAATATCTCTAAAATTAGAAAGGTCTTGTCTCAGACTGATGCTGAAAAACTAATTCATGCATTTATTTCCTCTAGGCTGGACTATTGTAATTCATTATTATCAGGTTGTCCTAAAAGTTCCCTGAAAAGCCTTCAGTTAATTCAAAATGCTGCAGCTAGAGTACTGACGGGGACAAGAAGGAGAGAGCATATTTCACCCATATTGGCTTGTCTTCATTGGCTTCCTGTTAATTCTAGAATAGAATTTAAAATTCTTCTTCTTACTTATAAGGTTTTGAATAATCAGGTCCCATCTTATCTTAGGGACCTCATAGTACCATATCACCCCAATAGAGCGCTTCGCTCTCAGACTGCAGGCTTACTTGTAGTTCCTAGGGTTTGTAAGAGTAGAATGGGAGGCAGAGCCTTCAGCTTTCAGGCTCCTCTCCTCTGGAACCAGCTCCCAATTTGGATCAGGGAGACAGACACCCTCTCTACTTTTAAGATTAGGCTTAAAACTTTCCTTTTTGCTAAAGCTTATAGATAGGGCTGGATCAGGTGACCCTGAACCATCCCTTAGTTATGTTGCTATAGACTTTGACTGCTGGGGGGTTCCCATGACGCACTGAGTGTTTCTTTCTCCTTTTGTTCTGTATGCAGCACTCTGCATTTAATCATTAATGATTGATCTCTGCTCCCCTCCACAGCATGTCTTTTTCCTGGTTCTCTCCCTCAGCCCCAACCAGTCCCAGCAGAAGACTGCCCCTCCCTGAGCCTGGTTCTGCTGGAGGTTTCTTCCTGTTAAAAGGGAGTTTTTCCTTCCCACTGTCGCCAAGTGCTTGCTCACAGGGGGTCGTTTTGACCGTTGGGGTTTTTCCGTAATTACTGTATTGCTTTGCCTTACAATATAAAGCGCCTTGGGGCAACTGTTTGTTGTGATTTGGCGCAATATAAATAAAATTGATTTGATATATATATATATATATATATATATATATATGTATATATATATATATATATATATATGTATATATATATATGTATGTATGTATGTATGTATACACACGAGGTCTGTTAGAAAAGTATCTGACCTTTTTATTTTTTTCAAAAACCATATGGATTTGAATCACGTGTGATTGCATCAGCCAAGCTTGAACCTTCGTGCGTATGCATGAGTTTTTTCACGCCTGTCGGTTGCGTCATTCGCCTGTGAGCAGGCTTTGTGTGAGCAGTGGTCCACCCCTGTCGTCGGATTTTTATTCTGAATAAATGTCTGAACGATTTGGAGCTTTGCTGCATCAAATTTTTCCAGAAACTGTGCGAGATCTCCAGGTGGACACCATTCGGAAAATTCAGATGGCTTTCAGGGACGATTTTATGGGGATTACACAGATTAAGGAGTGCTCCAGCCGGTTTAAAGACCGCCCACAGCATCTGAGAGCGCGGCGCACTTGGAGTGCCGATCGACAGGCTGAAACAACCAGATCGTTTCCAACGTGAAGGCTTTGTTGATCCGGGACGTCGTCTGACTTACACAACAATGGCAGATGACGTGGACATCAGTACTTTTTCGGCACATTCCACTGTTACAGGAGTTTTTTCATGGAAAGAGGAGCGGAGGGATGCGCAACCGTGCTGCTCATGGCGCGGCACAAAACCACCTCCGTGTTGGTCTCACAGGGCGGCTTTCAGACGGCTTTCGGTGGCTTTTCAGTCGTGTGACTATCCGAGAAATTGTGCATGAGCTGGACATGCCCCAACATGTCCTGTGAGGCTTCATCACGGCATTGCTTTGCTCCATGCGGCTCCACCGTGACGCGCGGAATTCCTCCGCACGTCTGTCTCAGTGTGCCGAAAAAGTGCTGATGTCCACGTCTTCCGCAATTTCTGTGCTAGTCAGAGGACGTCCCGGATCAACAGAGCATCCAGTTTGGAAATGAATAGCACATTCCACTGTTACAGGAGTTTTTGTCATGGAAAGAGGAGTGGAGGAATGCTCCACCGTGCCGCTCATGGCGCGGCACAAAACCACCTCCGTGTTGGTCTGCATGGCGCAAAGTAATGCCGTGATGAAGCCTCACAGGACATGTTGGGGCATGTCCAGCTCATGCACAATTTCTCGGATAGTCACACGACTGAAAAGCCACCGAAAGTCGTCTGAAAGCCGTCCTGTGAGACCAACACGGAGGTGGTTTTGTGCCGCGCCCCTCCACTCCTCTTTCCATGAAAAAAACTCCTGTAACAGTGGAATGTGCCGAAAAAGTACTGATGTCCACGTCTTCTGCCATTGTTGTGTAAGTCAGACGACGTCCCGGATCAACAAAGCCTTCACGTTGGAAATGATCTGGTTGTTTCAGCCTGTTGATCGGCGCTCCAAGTGCGCCGCGCTCTCAGACGCTGTGGGCGTCTTTAAACCGCCTGGAGCACTCCTTAATCTGTGTAATCCCCATAAAAGCGTCCCTGAAAGCCATCTGAATTTTCCGAATGGTGTCCACCTGGAGATCTCTCACAGTTTCTGGAAAAATTTGATGCAGCAAAGCTTCAAATCGTTCAGACATTTATTCGCAATAAAAATCCGACGAGAGGGGTGGACCACTGCTCACACAAAGCCTGCTCACAGGCGATTAACACAACCGACAGGCGTGAAAAAACTCACGCATACGCACGAAGGTTCAAGCTTGGCTGATGCAATCACACGTGATTCAAATCCATATGGTTTTGAAAAAAATAAAAAGGTCGGATACTTTTCTAACAGACCTCGTATATATGTATATATGTGTGTGTGTGTATATATACATATATATATATACACACACACACAGTAGTGTTCAGAATAATAGTAGTGCTATGCGACTAAAAAGATTAATCAGGTTTTGAGTATATTTCTTATTGTTACATGGGAAACAAGGTACCAGTAGATTCAGTAGATTCTCACAAATCCAACAAGACCAAGCATTCATGATATGCACACTCTTAAGGCTATTAAATTGGGCTATTAGTAAAAAAAGTAGAAAAGGGGTGTTCACAATAATAGTAGCATCTGCTGTTGACGATCCAAACTCCAAATTATTATGTTCAAACTGCTTTTTTAGCAATCCTGTGAATCACTAAACTAGTATTTAGTTGTATAACCACAGTTTTTCATGATTTCTTCATATCTGCGAGGCATTAATTTTGTTGGTTTGGAACCAAGATTTTGCTTGTTTAATAGTGTGCTTAGGGTCATTGTCTTGTTGAAACACCCATTTCAAGGGCATGTCCTCTTCAGCATAAGGCAACATGACCTCTTCAAGTATTTTGACATATCCAAACTGATCCATGATACCTGGTATGCTATATATAGGCCCAACACCATAGTAGGAGAAACATGCCCATATCATGATGCTTGCACCACCATGCTTCACTGTCTTCACTGTGAACTGTGGCTTGAATTCAGAGTTTGGGGGTCGTCTCACAAACTGTCTGCGGCCCTTGGACCCAAAAAGAACAATTTTACTCTCATCAGTTCACAAAATATTCCTCCCTTTCTCTTTAGGCCAGTTTATGTGTTCTTTGGCAAATTGTAACCTCTTCTGCACGTCTTTTATTTAACAGAGGGACTTTGCGGGGGATTCTTGCAAATAAATTAGCTTCACACAGGCGTCTTCTAACTGTCACGGCACTTACAGGTAACTCCAGACTGTCTTTGATCATCCTGGAGCTGATCAATGGGTGAGCCTTTGCCATTCTGGTTATTATTCTATTCATTTTGATGGTTGTTTTCCGTTTTCTTCCACGCATGTTTTTTTTTTTTCTTTTTTCCATTTTAAAGCATTGGAGATCATTGTAGATGAACAGCCTGTAATTCTTTGCACCTGCGTATATGTTTTCCCCTCTCCAATCAACTTTTTAATCAAACTACGCTGTTCTTCTGAACAATGTCTTGAACGTCCCATTTTTCTCAGGCTTTCAAAGAGAAAAGCATGTTCAACAGGTGCTGGCTTCATCCTTACATAGGGGACACCTGATTCACACCTGTTTGTTCCACAAAATTAACAAACTCACTGACTGAATGCCACACTACTATTATTGTGAACACCCCCTTTTCTACTTTTTTTTGCTAATAGCCCAATTTTAAAGCCTTAAGAGTGTGCATATCATGAATGCTTGGTCTTGTTGGATTTATGAGAATCTACTGAATCCACTGGTACCTTGTTTCCCATGTAACAATAAGAAATATACTCAAAACCTGGATTAAACGTTTTAGTCACATAGCACTACTATTATTCTGAACACTACTGTGTGTGTGTGTGTATATATATATATATATATATATATATATATATATATATATACATACACACACACACACAGTGATCCCTCGCTATAACGCGGTTCACCTTTCGCGGCCTCGCAGTTTTGCGGATTTTTTTTTGTGCAGTTTTGCATTCTTTTTTTTTTTACAGCACATTGTGTTCTGCGTCCTTATCAGGCGAACCGGTCGCTGCACCGGTCAGCATCACCACGATTGCTCTCACTGCCTCTGATGTGCTTACTGAGTCTGCCTGGCTTGGTAAACGCAGCAGCGGGCCACTCACATGGCCCTCCTGTCTGCTGTGTGGAGCTGCGCCAAATCTGGCAACAGGTCCAGAGACTACGCTTGCTGTTTTGATGCAGATGTTGACCGCAGCCTCAGAGCTCCGTGGCCACCGAGAGAGGACTTGGATTCTTTGCGGGTCCCGCAACCGTACCTCCGGAGGCAGTGAGCGAAGGGAGAGTTCTGCGTGTGTCTGTTTATAATCTTGTCACCCAGAAGAAAAAAAGAGTGTTTACACAGGAGAGAAAAGTGAGAAAATGTTAATGCCTGTTTGAGAAAAGTGTATAAAGTGTGTAGTGAGGGGTTTTACAGCCTTAAAACATCTATAATAATTGCAAAAAATAGCGCTGACTACTTCGCGGATTTCGCTTATCGCGGGTTATTTTTCAAATGTAACTCCTGCGATAAACGAGGGACCACTGTGTGTGTATGTGTGTGTGTGTATATATATATATATATATATATATATATATACACACACACACACACACACACACAGAAAATAGGGATGTCATGGTACACAGAAATCACAGTTTGGTTCATATTTGTGTTTAGACATCACAGTTCTGTACGAGTTTGATACAAGAGCTTTAATCGGAGCAGCACAGAGCTGCATCAGACACATTAACACTGTAACACAAAGTGTAAGTATGAACTTTTCTCATTAAACGTTTATGAACTTGATTACATCTCTTGTCATTGGGACACATTTACTGTGCCGTGTGTTGTGTTTTCTTTGTTTCTTTGTGTTGCGTGATGTGTGGAGCCAGATTCCTTTCAATATTTTGTCTAAGTTTGTTTTACGTTTGTGCAAATGACTGCATCTCATATAATCTCAATCTGTACAGAAGTGAAATTACTGTACATAGTGTCACTATTTGGTGGCCATCTCATCTGTGAAATTTTACACTATTTCATAGAAAACATCAGTTTATAAGTTGGTGGCACTTTCTTTGTAAATTCAAATGCGCACTGATTTCATCCTGGGGCAGTAGTTCAACACAAACGTGTATCAATATACCTTCACATTCAGGTTCATGTTTTGAAGAAAATGGAAAATGAACCAATTCAGTTTATGTTTTCAAAGTTTCTGATTGGAATAGTCCATTCACTTACTTTATTTGCCTGGTTCCCAGTTTCCTCTTTTCGCCTTAGACACACACTCGGGGTCAGAGTTGACCACACCTGGCCATGCCTCCTGCACAGAGCATGTAACTAGAGTGAGACAGTCTGTGGACATGAGATGAAGTGTCAGTGATTTATGGAAACAAATAAGCACACATCTATAATCAATAATGTGCAGAGCCATACTACTGCATATTTACAGAGGAATCCCTTAAATGGTGATGCAAGCACCAAATTCAGTGCAAATACTCCTTAGACATTACTCTTTTGGAAAAAAAAAAAACGGACTGGCCACTTGAATTTTCTATAGGCGGCCAGGTAGGAGTCAATTGAAGAATAACGGGTGAAAATTTAAAAATGCTCTAATCATATTGAAACCTATACCACATTATTTGTCTGAACATAACGATTCCAAAAAGGTATAGTTTGGAATTATGTGACTAAATGTTATGGCGTTATGGGGTAAAAACATTAAGAATGGTGACATAGGTCAATTTGAGTTTGAACAGACACTCGGGGCCCGTATGTCAACTTCAACTTTCTCTTTGCGGAAAGTTGAAGTTGCTTCAGTTTTGGCAAAAAGTGATGCACATTTTTGTTTGAGTTTATAGTGTTTTTAAAAGGAATAGTTTGCACCGTGGGTCATGCTTAGTCACCATGTAATGGGGTAACATATGTCACATGTCATAGAATTGAATGGACATTGACAATGTTTGACCTTTACTGTGGAGACCAAACATTCAACACAGTCAAAACTAGTCCATTATACTATTGTACGGTTCAATACAAATACATGTATTGTAACAGGCAAGATATTTTGTTACAAATATATTTTGTTACGGACAGAATGTAATGAAGTACAAATACTTTGTTACAGTATTTAAGTACATTTTTTATGTATCTGTACGTTACGTATGTATACTTTTGATTTTTACTCGTTACATTTTGCAGCAGAGGTCCAGGAAAGCATAAGGAGAAAGAGGTTGGCGAAAAAGTTTTGGGATAGTCGGAGAGATGGAGAAAGTAGACAGGAGTACAAGGAGATGCGGCGTAAGGCGAGAAGAGAAGTGGCAAAAGCAAAGGAAAAGCCATATTGCGAGCTGTACAAGAAGTTGAATAGTAAGGAAGGAGAAAAGGACTTGTACCGATTGGCCAGACAAAGGGACAGAGCTGGAAAGGATGTGCAGCAGGTTAGGGTGGTAAAAGATGCACATGGTAATGTGCTGACAAGTGAGGAGTGTGTGCTGAGAAGGTGGAGGGAATATTTTGAAGAGTTGATGAATAAAGAAAATGAGTGAGAGAAAAGGCTGGATGATGTGGTGAGAGTAAATCAGGAAGTAAAAGAGATTAGCAAGGAAGAAGTGAGGGCTGCTATGAAGAGGATGAAGAGTGGAAAAGCAGTTGGTCCAGATGACATTCCAATGGAGGCATGGAAATGTCTAGGAGACATGGCAGTAGAGTTTCTAACCAGATTGTTTAATAAAATCTTGGAAAGTGAGAGGATGCCTGAGGAGTGGAGACGAAGTGTGTTGGTTCCTATTTTCAAGAACAAGGGTGATGTGCAGAGCTGCAGTAACTACAGAGGCATAAAGCTGATCAGCCACAGCATGAAGTTATGGGAAAGAGTAGTAGAAGCTAGGCTTAGAAAACAGCTGAAGATCTGTGAGCAGCAATATGGTTTCATGCCGAGAAAGAGCACTACAGATGCAATGTTTGCTCTGAGAATACTGTTGGAAAAGTACAGAGAAGGACAGAAAGAGTTACATTGTGTGTTTGTGGACTTAGAAAAAGCTTATGATAGGGTGCCAAGAGAAGAGTTGTGGCATTGTATGAGGAAGTCTGGAGTGGCAGAAAAGTATGTTAGGGTAGTGCAGGACATGTACAAAAATAGTGTGACAGCGGTGAGATGCGCAGTCGGAATGACAGACTCATTCAAGGTGGAGGTGGGACACCAAGGATCAGCTCTGAGTCCTTTCTTGTTTGCAGTGGTGATGGACAGGTTGACAGATGAGATCAGACAGGAGTCCCCATGGACTATGATGTTTGCAGATGACATTGTGATCTGTAGTGAGAGTAGACAGCAAGTTGAGTCTAGTCTGGAGAAATGGAGATATGCTTTGGAGAGAAGGGGAATGAAAGTCAGTAGAAGCAAGACTGAGTACATGTGTGTGAATGAGAGGGAGCCCAGTGGAATAGTGCAGTTACAAGGAGTAGAAGTGGTGAAAGTAGATGAGTTTAAATATTTGGGGTCAACTGTTCAAAGTAATGGAGAGTGTGGTAGAGAGGTGAAGAAGAGAGTGCAGGCAGGGTGGAGTGGGTGGAGAAAGGTGGCAGGAGTGATTTGTGACCGAAGAATATCAGCAAGAGTGAAGGGGAAAGTTTACAAAACAGTAGCGAGACCAGCTATGTTGTATGGTTTAGAGACAGTGGCACTAACAAAAAGACAGGAGGCAGAGCTGGAGGTGGCAGAGCTGAAGATGTTGAGATTCTCTTTGGGAGTGACAAGAATGGACAAGATTAGGAATGAACCTATCAGAGGGACAGCTCAGGTGGGACGGTTTGGAGACAAAGTCAGAGAGGCGAGATTGAGATGGTTTGGACATGTGCAGAGGAGGGACCCAGGGTATATAGGGATAAGGATGCTGAGGATGGAGCCACCAGGCAGGAGGAGAAGAGGGAGACCAAAGAGGAGGTTTATGGATGTGCTGAGAGAGGACATGCAGGTGGTTGGTGTGACAGAGGAAGATACAGAGGACAGGGTGAGATGGAAACAATTGATCTGCTGTGGCGACCCCTAACGGGAACAGCCAAAAGACAAAGAAGAAGACTCTACTGCATTTCTTGTCTTTTACTTTTCTAGTCCACATCATTTTGTGAAACTTATGTTTACTGTTTCCACAGCTTGTCAACAGATCCACTACATTTTGCAGTAAGTTAGTGTTTGTTGCATTATGCACAACCTCTGAAAAGGGAGAAATCCTGCATACTGTAGTATAGTACTGATTTCAGTGTTTTGGACTGCTTATGTGTCTGTCACACAAGGTTTTTTTTGTGTTTTTTGTAAACTGAAGTATAAAATCAACATTGTTAAAAGGAAATGGAATAAATCTTTTAAAGATCACTTTTTACAATATCCTGAATTGTAAGTCATAATGTAACACAGACTACGCTTACATGCCGTTAATATTCGGGTTAAGGTCAATATTCCGGTTTCTGAATCATTAGGAATAACCCGTTTACATGCATAAGCAGACAGTTACTCCTGTATACATGGTCATTGGTATCATTTGGAATATCCCCATCTAAACAGCGACGCACGTCTTCCACCGGTGCTTGATTTGGTCTGCCGTTTGTGCAAATCCTGCTTCGTTTAATCCTGCTTCGTGTAAAACCCCTCACTACACACTTTTCTCAAACAGGCATTAACATTTTCTCACTTTTCTCTCCTGTGTAAACACTCTCTTTTTTCTTCTGGGTGAGAAGATTATAAACAGACACACGCAGAACACAATGCGCATGCTCTCCCTTCGCTCACTACCTCCGGGGGTACGGATGCGGGACCCGCAAAGAATCCAAGTCATGGCCATGGAGCTCTGCGGCTGCAGTTAGGTTTTTTTTCCGCAAGAAATCTATCCTTGCGGGCTGCCTCCGCATCAAAACAGCAAGCGTAGTCTCTGGACCTGTTGCCAGATTTGGCGCAGCTCCGCACAGCAGAGAGTTGGGCGGTGTGAGTGGCCCGCTGCGGTGCTTACCGAGCCCGCAGACTGAGTAAGCGCATCGGAGGCAGAGCAATCGCGGTGATGCCGACTGGTGCTGCGACTGGCTCGCCTGATAAGGATGCAGAACACAATGTGCTGTTTACATCTGCTTCTGTGGTGTCAGGTGGGTTGCGTGCACCGCATACAAGTAGTTGCCGTACTCCGTACCAAGATTCCTTGCGGATAGGACATGCGCAGAAGACAAAATAATGGTCCTTTCTATAGGGATCTCCCGATGCGCGTTTACATGACCTGATATTCGGGTTAGAAAAGGAGTAACCCAGGGGTCTTATTCGGGTTTTTAAAAACCGGAATATGAGCATATTCGGGTTTTTGTGGGTGTTTACATGGCTGTGCACAACCGGGTTATTGCTAATATTCCGGTTATGAAAGGGTTATTGGTTGCATATAAACGTAGTCACAGATAAGACGCATAATTACATTATCCTAAAACTAGCTTAATTAAAATGCAAATCTGTACTGCTTTTATTAGAATATGGACAATAATCAGTATGCATATACTTTTACATGTAATATTTAAAAGTACATTTAAAAGCAGGTAATATTTACTTTTACTTAAGTAGTGTTGTCATTGTCGAACTTATACTTTTACTAGAGTAAATATTTCTTAGGTTATTTGTACTTTTACCAGAGTACTGAGACTCAGTACATCCTCCACCACTGGTTACGGATATTTTTGGTAATTTGAAAACCACGATGTCTGTGTGTGTGTGTGTGTGTGGTTGTGTGTGTGTGTGTGTGTGTGTGTGTGTGTGTGTGTGTGTGTGTGTGTGTGTGTGTGTGTGTGTGTGTGTGAGAGAGACACATTGCTGCCATGGGAAGCTGGTGCATGAGTAAAGGTCCCCTAACACTTGCACGACTCGCAATTCCACGCACATCATTGTGACGATCCCACCCGCTGTGTTCCCAGCTGGGCGCCGTGCTTTGTTCCACTGGCTGCCACGTGCTCTGCACTGCACGCTGCATCTGTAAAATAATTATTTCGTAACAGATTAATCATTTTCTCTGCGAGTTGGCTGTTGAAAATGGCTCTGATCGCTTCCTAGATCACAGAGGAGCACTCCAGCTGCAGTTGCACTCACGTATGCTGAACGACATGGAGAAAGCATTTGGAACCATCTAAAAAGGTAATTATTTGTCATGTTTATATTGTAATGGCTTGCTAAAACGGTTGCATGTTCTTTCCTTCTTGTGAACAGCTATAAATGTTGTATGGCTGGGGGGGCCTGGCTGCCTTTTTGTTTCTGTCTTTTGGTTTTCCTTCCAGGTGGCTTGCATTTGGGACTGAGTGGCTGTGTTGCTGAGGTTATCAGGACCTCACCCTGATCACCTGCGGCTCGTCAGGACTCACAGCTGTGGTGCATCTATATGGATTGGAACATGGTGGCATTTAAGACTGGAGTATACAGTGTGTATTTGCCAGAGACTCGACCTTGTGACCAGACGGGTGAGATCGTCGTCTCGGGAGCCATCTCATCATCAGTGGATGTAGATAACGTCCAGGGTTTGATGCACGGTCTGTGAAAGAGGAGGGGGTGAGGTCTCACGCTCGTCAGCACACTTCCTGACGTACGTTAGATTTTGTGACTAACATTTATACAGTCAGTAAATGTGGTGTCCCTCACACCTTTATTATATTGAGCTGTATGTTAGTCATGTATCGGCTTCCACTGCAGTGGAGTTTTGTGAACGGGATGTTCCATGCCTGCAGGTTGGGAAGCTGATTAGTAATCAAGCCAGGAAGTGTTTGCTGTTTGTACACCTTTAAGTGTTCTCTCTGTGTGTAGAGTGTGGACTCACATAATGGTTCCTTCTTTCACAGACTCGGTTTGTTGCGGCCACCTGGGGGGTGTCGGCGGGGTCCTTGGGTCCGAACAGCTTCTGGCTCCGGACCGTTAGCGCTGCTGGGAGCGCACCACGCCAGACCGCACTTTCTGTTATTTTTGTATCACTGTTATGTATTAAATTCAGTTAGCCTTTGTACCGTGCTCTGCTTATTTCATACTGGGTCCTTCAAACGCTGGTCGGTTCTCCGAGCTGCGTCCGACACATAACAATAAAAGTATGTTTGTGATAGATTTAACATCTTGTTTTAATCATTCTGATGTGGTGCGCTGATGCAATCACTTGAACTGTTCACTTCTTGTTTACGCGCCTTGACGACCTGCGCGTAGTGGGCGTGTGGGCGTGCGTAGTGCGCGTGTGGATCACACAACATTGCAGCATTTATGCGTGAATGATTTTTTGAACATTTCAAAATTCTCTTTGCAGAATTGCACGTGCCGGGCCCATCTCACGTTACGTCTACACCCATTAATGACGAGTTTACTCATGACACAGAACGTGCAAGTGTGTGCATCAAAGTTGTGCAAGTGTCAGGGGGCCTTAAGGGTCTTGGTGCTGTAGTTTGAGAAAGTTTGGACTTGTTAGTTATTCTGAAGGCACATTGGTGTTGTGGCATTAGATTCATGACAGTCATATTTTACTGTCATATCTTTGCTTTTTGGCACACAGTGGAGCATCTGGTCCACAAGGATTCAACAGAAACAAACTGCTGTCTGCACAGGGGTCTGCTGCAGGGCTTTTGTCACTCTCTTAGACATCCTATCCTCCAGTGAGATGTGCAGGACATTTTTATAGTGAAGCCATACTAGTGCAGTGCTGCAGTGCCTCTCAGGATTGGAATGCTTCTTGATGAGAGCTCTTTATAAAACCCTGTGGTGCTCTTTCATTTCCCCTTCCTATTTTGCAACTCCTGTGTTGATGCAGCATGTAATTGCTATCAGGTTAAATATGTGTTGGTGGATGTGAAGCTCAGGAAGAGATTAGGTCACAATATTTTAATACTGCCATCGTCTATCATTGCTGAAGACTTTAAAAGGATGCTGACAGTAACTGAGTGTGACAGAAGAGACAGAGGGACATGGAGCAGATGAATACATGGTGTCTTTCAAAATGCCATTTGACACACATGCTTTTTCTTTGTCAAACACGAACTCTTAAGCCTTGGTCCCACCAAATAATAAAGTCATGAATAATGAGCCATGTATGGATTTGTCAGTGATTATTCAAATAATGATCCATGTATAAATCTATCACGTATCCACTATGAAGAAGCCTCTATGTGCCTCTAAGTACCTCATATCAGCCTCTAATGAGCCACGATTGACATGCCATTTGAGCCCCATCCAGCCTCGAATGGCTCGTGTCGCCACATGATCCATGTGAAGCCACATATGATCCATGTAGCGCCATTTAATGCGACGTTGGTACACATTTAGGCATGGGTTTGGTCCAAACCTCCAGCCCTCCCACACTTGGTCCCTTTAAAGTGAGGGTTTTCAATTCACAGCATCCATTCAAGATGTCACATTTTTTAAACACAGTCCAAAAAAAGACACTCCTGCACAGTCTTGTGCATCTGTGCATCAGGCTGCACTTCATCTGTGTTCCAGAGTCATTAAATGCAGCAGTTCTGCATGTTGATCAGGTCTCTGTCACCAAAGAAAAAAAAGACACCACAGTCACAGTGAGGTGGCCGCTTTACGAGTAATTATATGCACCCACAACTGTGTGGATCACCCCCCCCCCAAAAAAAGAAAAAACACAACACAAAACACATCCATAACCAGACCAGCTAGAACCAAACCACAGGTTCCTGGACAGTCTCCTCTGCGTTTCTCGCTGGCTTTATTTCTTCCACGACTTAGTCATTTTGACACCGGTGATCCAACTTTTAACTTTGTGTTCATACGTTATTGTCTGCAAAATCGCTCTTTTGCGCCCTCGTGTTCTGCGTAAACGCTTGTCTTCAGTGCGAGGCATTGCGTCAGTGTGTACACAGTGGAGCTCATCTGATCTATTATAACATGATGTTAAATCTATCATAAACATACTTTTACAGCTGCTTATAAAGAAGGACTGAACATGCAACTGTTTTACCAAACCATGGCGATATAAATATTACAAATAATTACCTTTTAGGCTGTTGCAAATATGTTCTCCACCTCATGTTGCACTCAAGAGACAGGAAAAAAGGGTCCTAGTGGAACAGTCCTCTGTGATTCCAGAAATGATTAGAGGTGTTTTCAACATCTAAACTCTGACAGAAGATATTTAATCCGCTACAAAATAAATTTAATAATAAATTTATTTTATATACAGTGTTATTTTATATACAGTGCACAAAGAAGGTGGGATTGTCACAACGAAATGCGTGAGAGGGCGGAGCCAAAATAGCCTGTCCAAAATAGCCTGTCCTGTCATCGTAGCTGCCAGGTGCTCAGATGGGCTTTGAACAGCCTCGTCCTCACTGCAAACATGCCTCTGAAATCCTTGTAGTCTTTATAGTAAAGCCCCTTTCATACTGGCCTGCTTCAAGTTGCTTCATGTGGCGTCATGACGACGCAGGAATGTCTGCATCGCAGCAGGGGTCAGAGACGAGGTGAGGACATAGCGGACGTGTACACGGTATAAAAAGTTCAACAACAATCCTGTGTGATTTATAGCTCGGCAACAATGGAGCACAGCAGGAATCATAAATTGGCGTCAGGTAGCGTTATATTGTGTGGGTGTGGCATCCAGTTATGTTAAGTACCGCTACGTTGCCTCAACTTGCGTAAAAACTACTTCCTTTCTGCGTCCAGTACTCGATGCTGAAAATCTGTGAAAAATAGTCAATCCGGGAGCTGATAAAAGCATGCATAGCCTTTTCAAGGTCCTTTTGGCTTAGAAAGGGTTTGACTTTTGCAAGAGTCTCAACTGGAAAAAACTGGCTCTTACCACACTGTCAATTTGTTTCTCAAATTTTAAACAGTCGTCAAACAGCACACCAAGGTTCCTTACCACAGCCCTACGATGAGGAGCCAGGGAGCCAAGATCTGGGTCAGAGTTAGTGTTAGCTCCAAACAGAATACACTCTGTTTTGGCTTCATTAAGGTGCAGAAAATTCTGAGCCAGCCAGTCCTTAATATCCTTAAAAGAGTTATGTATGGAGTCCAAAGCACTTGTATTATTAGGCACAACTGGCATATAAATCTGAATGTCATCAGCATAAAAATGAAACTGAAGATTGTATTTAGTGATGACTGAACTCAGTGGAAGCATGTACAAAGAGAACAAGAGCGGTCCGAGGATACTGCCCTGGGGCACACCAGTGGTCAGAGGAACTGTGGAGGAGGAGAGGTCATTAACCATCACCCTGAAAGTCCTGTTGGTCAAATAAGACTGAAACCACTCCAGGACAGTCCCCCGGAGGCCAACCTGCTGGGACAGACGTGTGAGGAGGATTGAGTGATCCACAGTATCAAACGCAGCTGTTAGATCCAACATCACCAGCAGCACAGGTTTTTTAGAGTCCAAGGATAAAGAATGTCATTTTGAACTTTTAAGAGTTGACTCAGTGCTATGTCGAGATTTAAAACCTCATTGAAATTTATCTAAAACAGAGTTGTGTTCTAAAAACGATTGCAACTGATTAAAAACAACTTTTTCTAAAACCTTAGATAAAAATGATAAGTTTGATACTGGTCTAAAATTAGATAAAACTGAGCGATCTAGGTTGCGCTTTTTAAGAAGAGGCCTAACTACAGCATGTTTAAAATGGGCTGGAACTGTCCCGGAGCTGAGGCAGCTATTGATAAAAGAGAGCAAGCTCGGCTTTGTAGGCTTAGGAGAGCTGTCTGTCATATTTACTGAGCTATACACAATAACCTAGAAGAGTTTGTCTCTTTCACAGTTTTTTTCTTTGTTTCATGCTGTGTTGGACTGTGTCTGTTGTAATTTGTTGTTCAGTGGTACCAGCGTGGAATCTAACTAAATCTAAACTCTGTCTGCTGTGTTCTGCTGAATTGCAGGTACAATGTCGACACCAGGAGCTCCAATCTATCCAAACATGTAAGCAGCCTTTCAAAAACATTCTCTTTGTACAGCATGCCTCGGCTGATAATGTGAGCTTGATTACTTATATTAATCCATTACAATTTAGTGCAGCAATACAGCCGATCAGCCATAACATTGTGACCATTGACAGGTGAAGTGAATAACATTAATTACCCCATTACAATGGCACCTGTCAGTCAGTTGATATATTAGGCAGCCAATTAACATACTATGCAAGTGTACTTTTTATTATTAGCATTCATTCTTTTATTAAAGTTTTTTGTGCGTTGATTCCTGGGAAAGTCCTGTATAAATGGTTATTAAAATGACAATTATTTTTAAATGCATTTTTTTTTTTTGGTGTATAAATCACACCAGAGTATAAATTGCAGGACCCCCAAACGTAATCCCACCCCCTCTGGTCCGTCCAAAATTTATACTCAACCTGTTTACTGCAATTAAGGGGGGGGGGGGGGGCTGGCTAGAGCCTCTCTCAGCAGTCATAGGGCATGAGGCGGGGTACACGATGAACAGAACTAGTATCGCAGGGCCACATATACAACCCCAATTCCATTGAAGTTGGGACGTTGTGTAAAATGTAAATAAAAACAGAATACAATGATTTACAAATCCTCTTCAACCTATATTCAACTGAATACACCACAAAGACAAGATTTTTAATGTTCAGTCTGATAAAATTTGTTTTTTTTGCAAATATTTGCTCATTTTGAAATGGATACCTGCAACATGTTTCAAAAAAGCTGGGACAGTGGTATTTTTACCACTGTGTTACACCATCAATGCTCAAAGAACACCTGTTTGGAACATTCCACAGGTGAGCAGGTTAATTGGAAAGATGTGAGTGTTATGATTGGGTATAAAAGTAGCATCCAAAAAAGACTCAGCCGTTCAAAAGCAAAGATGAGGCGAGGATCACCACTTTGTGAACAACTGTGTGAAAAAATAGTCCAACAGTTTAAGAACAATGTTTCTCAATGTTCAATTGCAAGGAATTTAGGGATTCCATCATCTACAGTCCATAATATAATCAGAAGGTTCAGAGAATCTGGAGAACTTTCTACACATAAGCGGGAAGGTCGAAAACCAACATTGAATGTCCGTGACCTTCGATCCCTCAGGCTGCACTGCATTAAAAATCATTGTGTAAAGGATCTGACTGCGTGGGCTCAGGAACACTTCAGATAACCATTGTCAGTTATCACAGTTTGTTGCTACAACTGCAAGTACAAGTTAAAACTCTACCATGCAAAGCTAAAGCCATACATCAACAACATCCAGAAACGCCACCTCCTTCTCTGGGCCCAAACTCATTTGAAATGGACAGACGCAAAGTGGAAAAGTGTGCTGTGGTCTGATGAGTCCACATTTCAGACTGTTTTTGGAAATCATGGACGTCGTGTCCTCCGGACAAAAGATGGAAAATGACCATCCAGATTGTTACCAGCGCAAATTTCAAAAGCCAGCATCTGTGATGTTATGGGGGTGTGTTAGTACACATGGCATGGGCAGCTTACACATCTGTGATGACACCATCAATGCTGAAAGGTACATCCAGATTTTGGAACAACACATGCTGCCATCCAACCAACGTCTTTTTCAGGGACGTCCCTGCTTATTTCAGCAAGACAATGCCAAGCCACATTCTGCACGTGTTACAACAGCGAGCCTCTGTAGTAAAAGAGTACGGGTACTAGACTAGCTTGCCTGCAGTTCAGACCAGTCGCCCATTGAAAATCTGTGGCGCATTTTGAAACACAAAATACGACGACGGAGACCCCGGACTGTTGAACAACTGAAGTCGTACATCAAGCAAGAATGGGAAAGAATTCCACCCACAAAGCTTCAACAATTAGTGTCCTCAGTTCTCAAATGCTTATTGCGTGTTGTTAGAAGGAAAGGTGATGTAACACAGTGGTAAACATACCACTGTACCAGCTTTTTTGAAACATGTTGCAGGTATCCATTTCAAGTTTATCAGTTTGAACATTAAATATCTTGTCTTTGTGGTGTATTCAATTGAATATAGGTTGAAGAGGATTTGCAGATTATTGTATTCTGTTTTTATTTACATTTTACACAACGTCCCAACTTCATTGGAATTGGGGTTGTAGGCGGACAAGCACATACACATTTGCAAACACATCTGCGGTCAGTATCAAGTTTTATGTGTGTTTTTCCATGATTTTCTTTGTAAGACTAAAAACGTGTTTTCAGATTGACAGGACCATTCTTTTAGTTTTTTGTTTTTTTAGCATTTACTAGCTTATTTCAATGAGGATTCCCTGTTAACAGACACTACACTCTCTCTGCTGCAGCCTCTCACAGGCAGAGAGACACAGATTCGTGTGATCTTCTCCAGCCTCTAGGATTCATAGATCATCCAGAGGAGAGATGTAACAACAGCTCAAAATTTGTAGTTTCTTGAAATAACTGAAGAAAATATTTGTGACTTTCCATCACTGATTTATCAATAGAAATATAACAAAATGTAGATTGGGATGTGCTGGCATGTCCATGGACCCCAGAGGATTCTTGGATCTGCTGCTAATGTCTTGGTGCCACATACCATAGCACATCATGAGAGGTCTAGTAAAGTCTATGCTTTTGGCTACAGATTCTCACTCCCAAAAATATGTGACTAGTGTGAGTACCCCCATTCTGTCAATATGTGATGTGCAGGATAGAACATGACATGCAGTAGGCTCATTTCTCTCTAAAGTACACAACTGTTTGACTCCTGCGCCATCATCCCGGGACCAAACAGGAAACATTTCTCTACATTTAGGTTACAGTTATGGTTTGGATTAGGTGTTAGTTCTCCCCTGCACATTATTAAATGGTGTGTACCCAACTCATCACATATTGATAGTTGGTCATGACAAGGTTTTTGCGTAAAAATGTGACAAATTAAGTTGTGAGAATGTGTTGTTTGGATGGAAAAACAGGGATCTACACAGTATTAAGCAGGTGATTATAATGTTGTGGCTGATTGGTATGGATTTTTGTTATTGTGATGAAAATTTTATTAAATTTCTCAGATTATTTGCAAAAGAGAGTTAGTTTTCATATTGACACTGCATGCAGCATGTTGATGACAATAAACATTCAGCTGGCAGCTTTGCACCACTCTGAGTAGTGGGGGAAGTTAGCTTTCTTATATTTCTTGTTGAATGCTGCATCCTTTAGGGCCCCTTCACACATAACACAAAATTGGGAAGAAGCAGAAACTGGCTGAAAATCCACAAACAGAAAATGAAATGGGGACCTGTGAAACATTTCACCTGCTGTCGGGAGGGACACACAGTCAGACAGGCGTGCACGGTTCCAGGGCAACGGTTTCATGCCCACTCATGTTTATGCGCACGAACACAGTGCGCGCATGTGGAAAGTCTCGCACACAGCAGTGGAGCAAAAAAAAACAGAAAACCCCCCACAATTTATAATACTTAATTCCTGCTATAAAGAGCGTATTTAGTATTTATTTCGTATTTAGCCTCCACCTAGATGTACACCAGGAAGTAATGAAATGACGTGGATTACTGTTTTCCCTTTTATGTTTTACATGAATTACCTGATGTGCTTGTCTCATGAACAGATCAGCCAGGCTCTCATCATGAAAAGCCTGCTCCTGTGTCATGTAGAACTGGCTCTTTTGTCATGGCTCCTTTGTCAGCCGGCCTGGCATGTCCAGCGCGCAGTGATCCGGTGGTGACCGCGTTGCAAATGTGATATGTGTTTTAATTATTACAATGTGGGAAAATCCTGCAGTTGCACACACCTCGCAGTGGTGTCCAGCATTGCGGTGCACTGACACGGCGGTCAGCTGACAGGCTATGTGTTTTCATTTACTTCCACGTGAGGACAGCAGGCTGACGTCCACACTTCACAGTGAAGTTATACGAGGTCATATTCTACAAGCCACTACAGGTGTTCTCCAGCTGTGACTTGCAAGCACAGATATCTAAACACCTGCAGGTCACAGGGACTCGTCCATTTGTCTGCAGACCTCGTCAGCTCACAGAAGAAAAAAATGCATACTCTGTTCCTTTGATCTGTGATTTTAATTTTATGTATGTATTATTATTTTTGTCCTGCATCTGTCTGATGTCTGTGTTTTTAATGTAACACCTTGCGTCCAGGGTCACGTCCAGCTGACATTCGGTGGTCAGCTGACAGGCGCTGTATGACCACACCAAAGCGAAAGAGCAAAGCCATCACACAATGAGTTCACGCCTTTACCCTTATTTGTTTTATCTCATTTCCACTCTTTCTGTCTGTCATGTAAACTCCAATTTATGTGGTAGAAGTGACAACAGCCTGCCCAACCAGCTCATTACTTTCACACCCTGCTGCGCGCTCAGACGCTGGCCGGTCCTCATGTGATCGTGTCTGTACATAATTATCAGCATGTCATGAGGGCATGAGCACCCACCGATACATGTGCATTGCATGTTCTCCAACTGAGTTACAGTACACAGCGGTCAGCTGTTCCAACAGCGACCGGACTCCAGAACCCTCAGCCACAGCTGACAATGTTGGATTCATGGTGTGTGTGTGTGTGTTGGTGGGGGGGCGTGATCTCTACTCTCGTGCGAATAGCCCCGCTTTTTCTAAGTGCCAAGCAAGCGGTGTTGGATGTTCGTGTATGGCACTTGGAATTTGGTCGACACCTGCCGAGAGGAGTCAAATGGGCACTCACAGGGCACTCACTGTCTGCTAGTGTGCACGAATGGTTGTGGCGACAGCTGTACGAGGTGTTTGAGGTGGCTCCAATTTTTCACGAGTGGCATGCAATTCCTCCTTCATGTGCCAGTCGGCTTCATTCATGTTATGTGTGAAGGGCCCTTTAATTTCTTCAAATTCTATAAAAAAAAACACAAATTTGTGTTGAATATCAACTTGAGGTATTTTCTTTGTGTCTCAGCAGCTTTTTGCCTTAACGTTTGTGTAACTTTCCTTACTGCCTGCCCACTGGGATGAGCAGAAGGTAGGCTGAAGTGACATTGCATCATTCTGTTTGATTTCTTGTGTTAAGCCCTTTTATAATTGTGGTCATTTACAAATTACAGTCAGGGTCTCAGCTCTGCATTACTGCTGTCTGCAATTCCAACATATTTCTAATTGAATGCATTTTTTTTAAATCTTACTAGAATTTAGCTAATATTCTTTGTTCTTATTGTAATCTGGGGATGAGCATTGGTGCCAATAAGCCTCGGGCACAGTCTCGGACTTGCATAATTATTATCTCCTCCAAGATATATACAACAAATGTGGCAAAAATGTATATTTTGACCACCAGATTACTTTTTTACCAGATTACTTTAGAAGTTTATTTATAATTGTGGTTGACATGATAATGAAATGTTTTAACTTTGTTTTCCATATATGTATCTACTACACATTTCTAATTCCATATACTCTAAGACTACTGAACATACTGGAAAACAAATTGACAGCATGGTGTTGTGCGTAGCTCAATCCATTATGCTTCACACCCACCACTGGTCCTGGATGACAACCACCCAGACAGAAAACTGGTCCTTTCCCACTTCTTGAAAATAACCATCTATCTGCCGCAGCCAAGTGAAACAGGGCCTTCTCCTCTTGCTGTGGTCCTCAGCACTGAGGTACCCCTGTGCTGGACCATGCCAAGAGAAATGAGCCACATGGCCACAATGTTGTATATGATCATTCCTCACAATGCAACTGATACTCATCTTCTGAGTCTCCCAACGTAAGTATGAATTTGATAGATAGATAGATAGATAGATAGATTTATTGTCATTACAACAAGTGCAACAAAATTTCTTCACACCCAATCCCCTCAGACAAAAATACAATTAATCCACAATTATTACAAGTTGAACATAATAATGGGACACATCAGAATTAGAACAACCATACATATACATTTGATTGTTTATGTACGCTAAACTTTAAGACAGTCCGCCATCCGAATTCAGGCAATGTAAATGTAGGGAGGGGGGCAGCAGAGTCCCACACAACCGCTAGCTCGGGGGGAATGGCAGAGCGTAGGCAATGGGGGTGGGGGGTGGGGGAAAGATGGGGCGTCTATCATGTGTGTAGATGAGATGAGTTTGTATCAGTCAGATGAGTTTGTGTCAGTTTCTGTCAGTGTGTGCATAATGTCTGGAGTTGCCTTGACAGACTGTCAAGGGCAGAAGATAAGAGGGCAGCTGAATGGTTCACCAAGACTGTAGAAATTCTTCTGCAGGAAAACAGCAGAGCGTTTGACCTTTGGAGGCTGATAAGCCTGCCATGTTTAGGGTAGAGCAGAGAAACATATTTGCAGCTCGTCTGACTAACCAAATCCAATTTATGAGTATTTCCTGGTCTCCGACATCTTCCTTTGCAAAGTGTACATTTGCTCCAAGATGTTATCCAACTTACGTCTGAGTTCAAGGGTTAACGCAATCTGAGAATGTATCATCTCGCCCAACTCATTAACCGTGACGGACAGGTGAGGGGTCATGGTTCTGGTAGCAGCCGTCTTGCCAATTCTCCGGTAGGTCAGGGCAGCGCATAAACCAATAAGTACCAGCCCTCCCACAATAAAACCAAATATAAATAAATCTTTGACGTCCTCCACAGAGAGTGTTACCAAGCACGCAACATGCCACTTCTCCTAGGTGTCGAGAACATAGTCCGCAGGGTAGGTTCCATCTGGGCACGCAGAGTCCCCCAGCCCTGATTTCCTTGTTGAAAAAATCGTGTCAGTATCATTCAGAGACCAGCTGATCAATTCCATGGTTCATCCAAATATAGTTTGAAGAATTCACAGTCCGGTGAAGTAGGGACTTTAAAGGTTGGAGCAGAGATAGAGAGAGGAGGAGATGCGACCTCCCTCACCGGAGTCCCAGGATGAATTTGTTTGACATATAGAGTAATTCCAGTGGTGCCCAAGGATCGTTTAAAGAGACCTAGTACCATGTCGTGGTTAGTGACCAAGTTTTACAACCATACTTTAACACAGGAAGTGCCAGGAAACGAAAGCCTTGGACCTTTGTTTTCCTGCAAAGATATTGGCATCGCAAAACACTTCTGCCCAAAGACCTCATGACTCCATAAGCTCTTCCCAGGTGTTTCTCAATCTCACAAGAAGAGGACCCACAGACATGAATGTCACTTCCAAGATAAGTTAATGTCTCCAAAGGTTCACCACTTTCACCACATACAGGTACACTCTTGGTGGCGTAGTGTAGGAAGTCAGTGAAAGCCTGAATCTACATCTTGATCCAGGATAATTACAAACCCAGAGATTCTGATTCCTCGCTTGGCTTCTGAACTGCTGCAGTTGGGACATCCACTGATTCTGCAAAGATCACAACACCATCAGCAAAGTCAAAGCCAGTAAAATGTTGCTCGCCATGAAAGGCGCCTTAGCTGCTGTTTTCCACTAACGTACTCAAAACCCAGCTCATACAAATACTGAACAATATTGGCACCAGAACTCAGTGGGAAAATTGAGAGATTCAGCTTTGACTCTGCACAGCACTCACAGTGCCTTTGTTTGTGGTGCACTATGATGTTGAGTGATTTCTTGGACAGCCCACAAATTCTAAGGATGTGACAGAGGGGAGTCCAGTCAACTGAATCAACTACTCTGCAAAAAATCAACATTGCCTCCAAGTAAGCATTACTGGTATTTGGACATGCTTTCAATGAGTACTTTCAGAGCTAGGATGTGGCTGATGGCTGAGTTCTTGGGTGTGATGCCAGACTATTCCAGTCATTGACTGAGAGGTAAATAACTGGAACTGAATACTGTTAAGAAAAATCCTTGCAAGCACCTTTCTTGGCACAGAGAGCAATATAATAACACTGCAGTTACTGCAGTCCAGGTGATCACCTTTTTTTTTCAGAGTGGAACAATAAGCTTTTTGTACCAGGAAAACAGCATCTCCACTCAGCAGGAAGAGTTCAGCTCCAGTGTTTTGGATCTCTAGAGCTGCTACCCTTAGCTGTTTTGTGGTCTTTGCGATCATGCCAACATTTGTTGTTTAACAGTTGAATGGAGAATCAGCCTCAAGATCCCTGGCACTGAAGAGGTCTTACATCCCAGCAGGAGGATGGACTTTATCCTACTGCTCAGAGTAGCTGGCTCAACAGGAAATTATAGTGGAGCCATCTGGCTGGAAGGAGCCATTATCTGTTACAACTGTAGCATTATGAGGTGTAGGCTTAGAGAAATTAAGTACTTTGATTCTGCTGTAAGCAGGCAAAAGGTCATGAGACCACAGATGGAACATCATCTCATCACAGATTCCTTGAACATACAGTCTTTTCTATTCTCAGTGCCATTGCAGCCTGATTTCTCTGTTCCCTGTACAGGTTGGAATTTCCATCAATCCATGCACTATGACTCATCTGAATGATAGTCAGAGATGTATATAGCATGTGAAATATCTTGTAATGTCAACACTGGCAACGCCAGTACAATATTCAGCAATTTTCATGGTGTGGTTGCAGAGGAACATTCTTTTGTCCTTGTCAGCAAGTCCCCCAGCAAGATTGCTTGAAAATTTCGGAGAAACAATCGGATCTTGAAGTCTGGCCAGTTGGACACTGAGCAGACAGCAGTCTGCATCAGTTCAACTGCATCCTCAAGAAAAACACAACAAGTCTGTGTTCAGAAATCACAAATTGGGCACTTCTTTAGTTTCCACAGTTCTGTAGAAGTGTTTGGTGTTTTCCCACAAATCATGTTTAATCTGACTGGCAGCACTGCAGATATTGAAGTACTATGCTCAGTGATGTGGACATTGAAACCATGCTGCAAGAACTCATAGCCTCTGAAATTTTTTAAAGTCATGGATAACTGAGCTATTGAAACACTTGTGTGGTTAATTTGTCATTTGGTTGCCACAGTAATAAAATTTGTACCTTTATTGTGTTTTCAAAATATATCTACAAATTTCTGTTAAATCACACTTTTGTAAAATGAAGATCTCTTCATTTTACAAAAGGACACTGACGTGACTCACCAGGCAGAGACTGTAGGCAACTCTCATGTGATTAAAATGGAAGATATCATGGTTTGAACCACTGGAACTGGGTTGGACCCCACAATGCAGGTGCAAAAATGACAGTGTTTATTGTCCAGGAGACAGTGGTAAAGCATACGTGACAAAATGTGACAAAAGTGACAAAAGTGACAAAAACTAAAAAGACTGACAGAATGAAAAACCACAATGAAAAACTACTATCCAAAGGAGACAGGGAAATCACACTCACAGATTACAGATGACGGGAGGTGATAGACAACATCTGATAGACAAGAGGTAGCAATATTATCAGTTATCAAGTTGTTAACCAATGAATATGGCTTTATACACCTTGAAGAAAACCATACACCCTGAGGCATTTATCATTTATAAACCTATAAATGATAAATGCATGCAGAACACAGTGCGTGTGCTCTCCTTTGGCTCACTGCCTCCGGGGGTACGGATGCGGGACCCGCAAAGAATCCAAGTCATGGCCACGGACCTCTGTGGCTGCGGTTACCAAGACCATGCAGCGGGCGCTGTGCATCAAAACAGCGAGCGTAGTCTCTGGACCTGGTGCTGGAGTTGGATGCAGCTTGGCACAGCAGACGGGGGCGGTGTGAGTGGCCCGCTGCAGTGCTTACCGAGCCCGCAGACTCAGTAACCGCATCGGAGGCAGTGAGAGCAATCGCGGTGATGCTGGCCCGCCTGATGGACACAGAACACAATGCGCCAAAAAAAAAGAAGCATGCAAAATTGCAGTAAAACACACACACATATATATATATATATATATATATATAGTAGAGAAGCTTGAATCTTCGACTGGACTGGGTTGCTTGACGTGAGGACATTTCGCTTCAAATTGCAGAAACGTCCTCAGCTAAAATTCTTGCTGTGGTAGTCTGACTTCTGTCTTGACTCTTGTAGAGAAGAATAAAACAGAAGCCAACAAAAGCTGGAGTTTTTAACCTAACCAGACCACTCCTACCGAGAGGCCGACTGATACAGGCTAGTGACTAAACAATAGCTCTAATTAGCACCTATTGTGCTCTAGTTAGCACACTCCTAATGACAGGGCAGCTGTCCCTCCTAATGATGGGACAGAAGCCTCTCCTGATGGCTCCCTTGACGACTCTCCTGATGACGTGAATGACTCATTACCATGAACAAAAGACTGAAACTGCTTTGACCTGAGTACCCCATTGTAAACAGGGGACAAAGCGTGTCTGAGACCTCCTCCCCGGTTAAGGCTGGGTTTTAACTGTTTTACAAAGAATGCTTCCTTGACACCTCTCTCAAACCATTTCTTCTCTCTGGCTAAGATTTTAACTTCCTTGTCCTCAAACGAGTGGTTCAGGTGGAGATGAACTGCAGACTGAGGTCCACTGGCGCCCTCTCTGCGGTGCTGGTATAGCCTTTTGTGTAAAGGTTGCTTAGTCTCACCTATGTAGTGTTCATTACAGTTTTCCTGACATCTGATATAATACACTACATTGCTCTGTTTGTAACTAGGGATCCTGTCCTTAGGGTGAACTAATTTCTGTCTCAAGGTGTTAACAGGTTTAAAGTAAACTGGGATTTTGTGCTGTCTGAAGATCCTCTGTAGTTTTTCCCCTACTGCTAAATAAGGGAGAGTCACTCCTCTTCTTCTTGTCTCCGTTTCCTGTCTATCTGGTCTCTTTGTTTTCTGGGACTTCTACACTTTGTCCAGGGACCATCGTGGGTACCCACATACTGTGAGGGTTTTCCGTACAAGTTGTTGTTCTTTAGCCCTTCCCTGTGCAGTTGTGGGCACCTGTAGGGCTCTGTGTTGAAGAGTCCTGATCACCCCGAGCTTGTGTTCAAGGGGGTGGTTTGAGCCAAAGAGCAGATATTGGTCAGTGTGAGTGGGTTTTCTGTAAACCCCTGTCTGGAGCTGCCTGTTCTCTCCAATCGTAACATCACAGTCCAAGAAGGCTAAATGGTTGTTTCTGGCATCCTCACGTGGGAACTTGATATTGGAATCCACCGAGTTGATGTGTTCTGTAAAGTCCTCGACCTCCTGTTGCTTGATTTTAACCCATGTGTCATCGACATATCTGAACCAGTGACTGGGAGAGATGCCCGTGAAAGACGTCAAGGCTGTCTTCTCCACTCGTTCCATGTACAGATTGGCCACAATGGGGGACACCGGAGACCCCATCGCACAACCATGGATCTGCCTGTAGTAATTCTCCTAAACAGGAAATATGTGGTGTTAAGACAGATCTCCAAGAGTTGGCAGATGTGGTCTGGTGTGAGTTTGGTCTTTTCAAGTAGAGACACATCCTCCAGCAGTCTCTGCCTCACAGCTGAGATGGCCTCAGCAGTGGGGATGCAGGTGAACAACGATGTCACATCAAATGACACCATAGTTTCATTTGCCTCCAGCTGCAGGTCCTTGATCTTGTTCACAGAATCTTGTGTGTTCTCCACATGGTGGTCTGAGTTACCCACTAGAGGAGCCAAAATCCACTTGAGGTGCTTGACCAAATTGTATGTGATGGAATCTGTGCTAGATACAATAGGCCTGAGTGGCATGTCCTGTTTGTGGATTTTGGGCAGTCCATAGATGCATGGAGTGGCGTCCCCCGGGTACAGTCTGTAGTATGTCTGCCTGTCGATGAGTCCCTCTTTCTCCAGGTTTTGGAGGTAGCTAATGATTTTCTTCTTTTTTTCTATTTTCTATAGCTGCTCGTGGGGTCTCTCTTCAGACGTTCGTATGTACTGGAGTCACTGAGCAAGTTGTTGATCTTGGCCTCGTTGTCCAATGTGTTCGAGGCCAAGATCTACGACGCCAAGATCAACAACTTGCTCATGTATGTATATGTATATGTATATGTGTACAGGGTCGGACTGGGAACAAATTTCGGCCCTGGCATTTTTCCTCTGGACCAGCCCACTATTGGCCCGACGAATCCACCCCCAAACACACACACTCACCCGTCCATACCGAACCCCCAATGAACAAACACTATACACCTAAACACCATGAACACACACCTAAACACACACTTTCACTGTCATTTCACCTTGATCATAGTACAAAACGCGGACCCGGCACCATGAGGGGCGTCCTGATAACATTAAAGGCAATTACATATTTTGACGAAATTACAAGTTTAAATGACTATATATATATATATATATATATATATATATATATATATATATATATATATATATATATAAAACATCATGAGGTTTATGTCACAGAAATCCTACTTTACAGTCACACTGCAGTCATTGTTAAATTATTTCCTTTTGCATTTATAATGGACATTTGTATTTATTTAGTGTTTGTTTTTCTGGTTGAAATAAGATATAAATAATCTACCAGACTTCAAAAAATATACTAGTTTCCATGTTATTTTATTTGTCTAAAAATAAATGTCTGAGGTTCCTTATGTTAAACAAGAAATGATCTCATCTGAAATAACAGGTGGTTTTAATACAGATGAAAGGTTTCTAAAGAACCATTTATTGATTTATTTACCTGTTTTAATTACCAGTGTTCTAAACTTTTTTTAACAGTAATCAGAAATTTTGAGGTAACAACAACAAAAATTTCCAATGATTTTTCTTCAGAAAACTGCTCTCTAAATGAGCAGTCCTGTCACATGTTAATGTTTTGTACAAATCAGTGGTTTCTGCACCAATCGGATTGGTCCAATCCATTTTGTAGAGATCAGTGGTTTCTGCCACGTGTTTTGGCCCGACGCATCGTTCCTATTGGACAATGCGAAGGTACGTCACAGCTCAGAGTATCGAAAGTTGGCGCATCTCATCTCGACAGAACACCGGCTCTGTGTGGAATACAGGAGATCACTTGACCGAGGGTCTATACGTTCAAATAATAATAAAAAAAATAGTCATCACTCTTCACTCTTAGTCAGTCTCTTACAACGGTGCAGCCTAAATACACGAGCTTTCCAGGAGCGCACGTCTCCTCCGGTGCGCACTTTTTTTGGGGGGGGGGGGGGCGCCCCCTGTGATTTTTTTTTTTTTTTTTTTTTTTTTTCTGGCGCCGGGTCTGACAAAACGGAAGCAAAAGCACACAAGGGGAAAAAAGTTTTTGTGTCTCCAGAGTGAGTGAGTGAGAGATAATATGTAACCACTGCTAGGATTCACACAGCAGCAAATTAAGGAGCTGAAGTCCGTAGCTGTTGCATTTAAAGGTTAACAAAAGTAAAGCATAGTTAATTAAGATAAAAGAAACGATTCCAACCTTGTATCAGTAGAAGAGCGGAGAGAAGTCCAGGCGCCGAGGACTCAATCCATTCACAGGGGCGGGAGCGGCTGCCTGCTCTTCCTGCAATCTGATTAGCCACGCTGTATGCTTCTCCATTGTCATTGGCTGTTGGTCATGTCAATCATTGTGCTCGATGTAAGTCTCCGTTGTGTGATCAAACGGAAACAAAACTGAAACCTAGAATAAGACTGCGCCGTGTATGAAACACTACAGAACTTTTATTTTGACACAAATTCAGGAAGTGGCTCTGCAGCTGCGCCGATTAAATGCTGTAGCTTCACCGATCACGGATTTTCCTCGCGTTGACAGCAGCATGCAGTTTGAGAACACTGTATATTTCCATAATCTCTATAAATATGGGATGGCCGGCGGTCCACCGGGCAAATGCCCAAAATCACAGATTACCAGTCCGAGCCTGTATGTGTATGTATGTGTATATATGTGTGTGTGTGTGTGTGTATGTATGTATGTATATATGCATACAGGCGTGTTTTGCCCGTGGGGATCCACGAGCTCTAGATTGGGTAGTGTTTATAAAATAGGTAGCTGACATTTTTTCAAAGATGGTAACAAATTAATGAATGTTTGTATAATGAGTTGGAATGGTGTGTGAGTCCAGAATGTTTTTAGAACCTTGTACATCAACAATTTTTAGAAGAGGAACTCAACCCTTTTATTTCTTGTAAATTATGTAATATTTTAATGTTAATTTACTGTCTTAATGTATTTATAATTTATTTAGATTCTTGTTATTATATACACACTATCATTATTATTTTATTTTTACTTCTATTTTCATTAGATTTTTAAATGGACCACAATGGAAATAAGTGTTTTCACTTTCTTGTGTCATCCATGCATTTTTAAGGTATTTACAGTTAATTTATGTACTTATATTGAACTTACTAAATAAAATCACTCACTACACTCACACCTTTAATGTAAAGATGACTGACTGCCTCCTGGTGGAATGGTGTGTGAGTCTAGAGTGTAGTTAGCAACATCCATTGTCCAGTGTTGTTAGCTAATATCCGTAGCCTCTCCAAAAATATTAGTCCTACCAATGTTCCATTTTGGCAGCATTCATCCTTGACCCAGAATACATAAGCATACCAAACAGCAAATGCCAGCTGTCCCCAGTTTCACCATAATAGAATTTTTTAGTTTGGCAAACAGACGTGTCATGATGAGCATTCCAGGATGGGAGTGGCAACCAAGCACATGCTCAACAAAAGAAGACACTGCAAGTTATGTGATGATAATTTAGTTGTTACAGCTGGGTTCCTGCAGTAGAACCTGTATGTTCTGTATTAAATGTGTGCTGTCTCCTTGCTGTTTTGTAGGATTTTCTTGGCCAGATGTTCTGCACATTGGGGGAAATCATCGGCTCAACTGGCAGCAGGCTGGAGAGGACACTGTCGTAAGTACGAGGCACATATAGCATGACCAAGGCGAGATGTTGCTGAATCAAGGAAAAATGGCTGACAGTTGAGGGGGAGGGGTGTGGTGTCTTGGTGAGTAGTTAGGAGTTCAATGGGATTTTTTTGGTTCCTGAGTTGAACTTACTGCTTTGTACATAGACAGTTGTATGATCACGTTAGTAAATCACAAATTTCATATTTATATATAAAGTAAGAAATCTGGTTAGTGATCTTGCTAAGTTGGTTCTGTTTTTACTTGCAATATGTTGAGGATCCAGTCTCCTGTTTGTCTAATGTTAACAGGGACTGGTGTCAGGTCCTCTGACCCCACACAAGTCAATATAGATATCTGATATCTGGATGCAGTGTTTTTGTCTGTGCTTGCACTTATAGATTTTGTCATTGACATGTTGTGGATTTAACTGATCCTTCCTTTGTGATGTCACAAGTCAAGGCTGTGGCCATGTTGGATGATAAATTAGCAAAAGTGCACATCACAAACCTTCAGCTTGTGTTTTGGATCATATTTAAATAATTCCACAAGGTTTAGTCCATTAGGATACGATGCAACATATGTGCATTACTTTAAAACACCCCTGAACATCCAAATGGATAATCAGCAAGTTGTATCAAAGACATTCCATCAGCTGTGATCCTCAAGACTTTGTTTATGCAAGCTTGGGTTAGAAGACCAGGGACCTGTTTCAGAAAGCAGGTTTAGTGAAGTGAAGTATAAAATCTGAGAGAGAGGGGTAACTCGTTTTTCAAAGAGAGGCAAGTTCAGCTCACATGGTAACTTGGTCTGTGAACTTAACTTGGTCAGGAGCAGCTTTGCTACTATTTACCCCCAGTTTCTCTGTCTCCTCCCTCTTACACAGCTGTTTCACTTCCACATTCATTCATCTGCATCAACCTGTGAAGACGATCATTATGTTACTACTTTACACATCACAATTTTTCTCAGTAAATAAATTTTCAAAGGTGCTGTGGTGCTATTGACATGAAATTTTCACCAGATGCCAGTAGCAAGCCAAGTAATCCATACATGCAAAGAAACCAAAGCAAATACTACAGAAATTATGTGTAATAAAATGGAATGACACATGGAAGATGTATTGCACATGCTTAATGGAATTTATTTAATACTTAATACAAAAGCCTTTGTTGGTATTGACAGCTTCAAGAGGCCTCCGTATGAAGAAACTAGTTGCCTGCATTGCTCAGGTGTGATTTTGGCACATCCTTCCACACAAACAGTTTTCAAATCTTGAAGGTTCTGTAGACCCTTTTCTATGAACTCTGATCTTTAGTTCTTTCCACAGATTTTCTGTTGGATTCACGTCATTTGACTGGCTGGGTCATTCTAGCAACTTTATTTTCATTCTCTGAAACCAACTGAGAGTTTCCTTGGCTGTGTTTGGGATCATTGTCTTGATGAAATGTTCACCTTCATCTCATCTTCATCACCCTGGTAGATTTTTATGAAAGAATGTCTCGGTACATTTTTCCATTCATATTTCCTTCAGTTACAGTATATGAAATTTGCCTTTACCGTATGCTTAAAAACAGCCCTACAACACAATGATCCCACCTTTAAACGTCACTGTTGGTATGGTGTTTTTGGGGTGATGTGCAGTGCTGTTTGACTTCTAAACATGGCGTGTATTATGTCATCCAGAGAGTTCAGTTTTGGTCTCATATGGCCAGAATGTATTCTCCCAGTATTTCACAGGCTGGTCTAAATGCGCAGAAAACTTTAAACAAGCTTCAAGATGCTTTTTCTTCAGCAATGGAGTCTTGTGTGGTGAGTGTGCATACAGGCCATGGTAGTTGAGTGCATTACTTATTGTTTTCTTTGAAAAAATTGTACCTGCTAATTCCAGGTCTTTCTGAAGTGTTCCAGAAGTAGTCCTTAGTAGTTATTGCGGCAAGCACCTGGTCATGGCTGGCTTATGGTAAAATGATGTTGTTTCCACTTCCAGATTATGGCCCCAGCAGTTCTCAGTGGAACATACAAAAGTTTAGAAATCCTTCTATAACCAGTGCCATCACTATGTTTTGTCACAATAAGGTTGCAAAGATCTTGAGAGAGCTCTTTGGTTTTACCCATCATAAGATGTTTCTTGTGTGACACCTTGGTACACTTTTTTATAGGCCATCAGTTGGGACTGAACCAGCTGATATTAATTTGCACTGAAAAAGGGCAGGATTGCTTTCTAAATGCTGATAGATTTCAGCTGGTGTCTTGGCTTTCCATGCAAGTCCCTTTCTTGAAGTATTGAATACTTTTTCCCTGTGTCATTTCAAATTATTACACATAACTTAATTTCTGGATATCTGTGGTTTGATTTCTATGTATGCGTGGATTACTTGGGTTGGTATCGACATTTGGTGAAAATGTCATGTCAACAGCACCTTCAGAAATATATTAACTGAGAAAAATGGTGAGGTGTTCAGTACTTATTTTACCAGCTGTATAAGAAAACATAACATACAGCAATAATTACTACATTATTACACCTTTGTTGATCTACATTATTACACCTTTGTTGATCATTGCCATGTTTGATCTTGCAGTACCCTCCAGTGGATGTTTTGCTTTACAGCTGTGCTAATGTACAGGATGCATAGAAGTATGTGGGTTGTGGTACTTACTCCATTTGAAACACAGTTATAAATACATATGTGCCTTTCCTCTGTGTTATTTATTTGACAGATTTGATTAACTGTTTTGAGTGCGAGCGAGAGAGAGAGAGAGGTACATATAACTTGTATGGCTTTTTAAATGTGTTTTTAACTGTATCGCTGAAGGTGGAGCAGTTCCAGGAATTGCTTGAGTCCTTGTGTGCATCACTGAGAGTGTGTGTGTGATGTGTATGCTCTGCAGTATCTTGACATAGACATTGTGTATCAAGGTGAAACCTGGTACAGTTGACACTGGGCGGATTTTGATTCTAATTGTTGCCAAATGGGTGGCCAGTTGTCTGAAAACTGGTGTTCCTGTAGATGGTAACCACTGTGGTTTCATAGTTCATGATGTCTTGGTGTTGTAGAATAGTGCTTGCACAGGCGTTGCACAAGTTTGAAGGCTCTGAGGTGCAGGTGAGGGTCAATATTGGTCTTGTTTATGCAGAGGAGGACAGAAATGTATGCTGTCTATAGGTCACATTTAGAAAAAAAAAATGCATATTAAGTGCATTCAAAAAGTATATGACCTTTTATGTTAAACCACATGACAATATTAGGCATCAGGGAAGTTTGGACTGCCTGGGAGAAGTGGAGCTTTCTTTCCAGCTCCACCGTCATCTCCCACAATCTAGCTGCCTGCAATATAATATCATTTGATTATAAATACTTTACTTATCAATATGAGCTTATGATCATATTATGACAGCTGTGGATTTTTTGGTTTACCTTGACCTTTGATAAATCTTCTCCTAAGCAATCATCTGGAGAATAACTGAAGTAATACTCCCACCTGATTTGGTGAAAATTCATGTAACTCTTCTTTGGATATTGTGTTTGCAGGCATGCTTACTTACACAAACACACACACACACACACACACAGGAGTGATTATAATACCAAGGGTAATTAAAAGCGTAATTAAACACATACAACAGAGACTCATGGCAAAAGGCGGAGATCAGAGCTGCTAATGACTAGTAACACTCATATTTTTGCATGATCATTCCAGGGTCTCTTACTGGGTTTTGGCTCATTAGAAGCAACAGGACCGTGAAAATGTCTCATTTGACTGATCACCAGCATGGCAGACATTAGTGCACAACCACTGAAATATGACATCAGTGCCAATCCTTTGGGTTACTAGTAAAGGCCCCTTTACATGAGCATGCCTTTGCTTCACGCAACACCATGACCTGTATCATGACGATCCCACCCAATGTTCACTGTTCACAGCTCGATGCCATTCTTTGTTCTACCAGCTGCCACATGCTCTGCGCTGGACACTGCATATATAAAATAATTATTTTGTGGTGGATTAATCATTTTTTTCTGCAAATTGGCCATTGAAAACGGCTCTAATCACTTCCTGAATCACAGAGGAGGCTGCAGCTGGAGCCGTTCGCTCGCACACGCACGCGTGCGCCTAACAAGCTGCAGAAGGCATTTTGAGCCATCTGAAAAGGTAATTATTTATCTTGTTTACGTTGTCATGGCTTGATAAAACAGTTGCGTGTTATTTCCTTCTTGTCTGCAGCTGCTAAAGTATGTTTAGAACAGATTTAACTTCTTGTTATAATCCTTCAGACGAGCTGCACGTGTTGGAGATTAGATCACACCACGTAAGTAAGTATGCTTTATTTATATACCACCTTTCACAAACAAGGAAAGTCACAAGGTGCTTTACAAAAGACACAGAAAAAAATTCTGAGAATAAAAGACAATGTACATCACAATAAAATAACTCTAAGACACACACAGTGGTCATAAAACAGCCCTCTCACTACTAAGGATTGAATGCCTGGAGAAACAGAAGGGTTTTAAGTTTGCTCTTAAAAACATCAACAGAGTCCAGCGAACGAAGAGACAAAGGGAGATCATTCCAGAGCCTCGGTGCAACGGCCTGGAAAGAGCGATCTCCTCGGGTCTTAAAGTGGGTACGAGGGACCCTCAGAAGGTTCTGATCCACTGACCTCAGGCTCCGAGCGGGAGAGTAGGGACATAACAGGTCTCTAATGTAGGAGGGAGCCTGGCCATGCAAAGCTCTAAAAGTCAATACTAGGATCTTAAAATGGAAACGCAACGACACTGGTAGCCAATGAAGAGATTTTAAAATAGAGATATGAGTCCTTCTGCTTGAGCGAGACAGCAGCCTTGCTTCAGAATTTTGTACCTGCTGCAGACGGGACAGCTCCTTTTTGTTCAGACAGGAAAACAAACTGTTGCAGTAGTCCAAACGAGAAGATACAAAGGCATGAATAATCAACTCAAGATCATCTTTTGAAACAACTGATCTGAGTTTGGAAATCTTCCTCAGCTGGTAGAAACAGTTTTTGGTTAGCTGCTTGGAATGATGCGCAAATGACATTTCTTTATCAAAGATAACACCTAGGTTTCTCAGGCTAGATTTTGCAGATGAGCTCAAAAGACCTAAATACTGTTTAATCCCCGGACTGACATCATCGGGGGCAACCACCAGCACCTCGGTTTTATCCGAATTTAACTGCAGCGAATTTGCACCGAGCCATTGTTTAATTTTCTCAAGGCAGTTCAGTAGAGAGTCCAGTTTCTGGATCTCAGGGGCTTTAAATGAGCAGTAAATTTGGATATCATCAGCAAATAAATGATAAGAAACATCAACGAACTCCTGGACATAGCACGACATTTGTGCGTGAAAGTTTTTTTGAACATTTCAAAATTCTCTGTGCACAATAGCATGCACCAGTGCCCCTCTGGCATCCTGTCTGCATCCGTTAAAGACGAGTTTACTCTCCAGCACGACACATCACGACACAGGTTGTGATGTGTCATGAAGCAAAGGCATGCTCGTGTAAATGCCCCTTTACCACAGTTGTTACGGTGCTGTACAGTACTTAGTGTTTCTGCAGTCATCTGCCTCCTACAGTGGGGAGCCTCCACCCCCACCCCCCACCCTTCTGTCCTCTCAAGTGGTAGAGTTAAGCCACCTTGACACTTGCACAAATTTGATCCCTGCACTGGGATGTCTTGTGTGCCAGTGAGTAAACTTGCTGTAAACGTGCCGTAAACTGTACACAGTGTTTGCGAATAGGTTACGCAATGTTCAGACGAGTTCATGCAAGTGGCACGAAATTTATGCATGGCAGAAATTTTGAACATTTCAAAATTTTCTTTGAGCACTGGAATGCAACCATATACATACAGTTCACACAGTTTACAATGAATTTACTCATTGGCACTCAAGATTGCATGCTGGTGCAGGGATCAAATTCGTGCAAGTGTCAAGGTAGATTCACTCAGGCTCGATGAGGACAATAGCCACTTCAACATTTATTCCATTCTAGTTAATGGTTGACTTCAAACAAATTACTGTGCTACTCATGCATGGGCACATTTACAGTACTCACTTGATTGCATCAGAAAAAGAGGAAAAAGCATTACAAATGAGACACAGGGTAATTGTTTTCTTCCTGATGTACTGCCCTTGTTATATGGCTGGGGGGGCCTGGCTGCCGGTTTGTTTCTGTTTTTTGGTTTTCCTCCCAGGTGGCGTGCGTTTGGGACTGAGTGGCTGTGTTGCTGAGGCTGTCAGGACCTCACCCTGATCACCTGCGACTCGTCAGGACTCACAGCTGTAGTGCATCTGGATGGATTGGAACATGTTGGCATTTAAGACTGGAGTGCACAGTGTGTATTTGCCAGAGACTCGACCTTGTGACCAGACGGGTGAGATCGTCGTCTCGGGAGCCATCTCATCAGCAGCGGATGCTGAGAACGTCCAGGTTTGATGCACAGTCTGTGAAAGAGGAGGGGGTGAGGTCTCACGCTCGTCAGCACACTTCCTGAGGTACGTTAGATTTTGTGACTAACAGTTATACAGTCAGTAAATGTGGTGTCCCTCACACCTTATTATATTGAGCTGTACGTTAGTCATGTATCGGCTTCCACTGCAGTGGAGTTTTGTGAACGGGATGTTCCATGCCTGCAGGTTGGGAAACTGATCAGTAATCAAGCCAGGAAGTGTTTGCTGTTTGTACACCTTTAAGTGTTCTGTGTGTAGAGTGTGGACTCACATAATGGTTCCTTCTTTCACAGACGCGGTTGTTGCGGCCACCTGGGGGGGTGTCGGCGGGGTCCTTGGGTCCGAAACAGCTTCTGGCTCCGGACCGTTAGCGCTGCTGGGAGCGCACCACGCCAGGCCGCACCTTTTGTTATTATCACTGTTATGTATTAAATTCAGTTAGCCTTTGTACCGTGCTCTGCTTATTTCATACTGGGTCCTTCAAACGCTGGTCGGTTCTCCGAGCTGCGTCCGACACATAACAGCCCTTCTCTGTGGTTGTTTATTCTCACAGGAATTCTAACTTTACTTTGCAAGTTTTCTCTCTCAAGCTCTTTGTCATTGTCACTTGTTAGTTACTTTGGATAAAGGCACCAAATTAATACAGTTGATATAAAAATAAAAATGATGTGAATGCTTCTGTGTGCCGTTGTAAGTTTCCTCCTGCAACGTTCATACATAATAGTGGTAATGCAGAAGTATGATCCAATTCTGATGAAACTGAGTGTCATCTGCTTTTAATGGCTCTGTAGCCACAATCTGCTGACAGAAGGTCTAGCACAATGGCAACTTTTCCTGCCAAGCGGAATAGAGAATAGCAGTGTGGGTGCCTGAGGCTGGCAACATAAGAGATTCACATGATGCAAATACTTCTGGGTCATGTTGCCCACACGTGGTGCAGAATCTCTGTGCAAACCAGGCCGCTGAGCTCAAAGGGGTTGGCAAAAATCACCTCATTAGTAATTGATGTGCTGTGTACATAACATTATCAACATCGTCAATCAGCCAGAGTCTGTCATTCCCTTCAAGAGCTGGGATGCACTGGAACCTCTTGACTTGCTGCTCTTCACTCAGCAAACACAAAAGTGAATGATTTTGTTGGGAAGGTGTCGTAGCACGGACCCACAACAGGGGGCGCAAATGAACGGACAATGAATAAGCCAAAAAGGTAACAATTTAATGTTGTGATAATACACAACGAAACGTACAGTAATTTGCACAGTCAATTTAACACCAGGTGACGTGTGGGCAGGCTCGAAGATAGAAGACCCCCGACGAGAGAGAAGCCGCGTCCCACACGGCTTCCACCACCAACGGTCTGAAGAACACCGGAGCCGCCAAGTCCCGAGTCCCCAGGTGGCCTCTGTCTTCGGCTGTCGACCCTGGTACTGCTGGCAGAAAGCAGAAATATGAGTGAGTGAGTGTGAGTCCGCACACTCAGTAAATCTCAGTCCAAACACAGTAAGGAGGGAGCACCTCCACCTCCAAACTAGGAACACATTAGCAGGTCCTGTAACCACTTATCTGGATGGAGTGAGAGGCGAAGACGTCGCTTCTCTCACTGACCGCCAACCCAGCTGAAAGGGCACCACAGGACAACGGCTGCAAACAGATCAGACGTAAGTCACAGTTTAAATTCAGCAGAGAAATTACCTTGGTAATGGTAGTCGATTTCTCGGCGGGGAGGTGGAGTTGCAGTCCGGCTTTTATGGTGGTGATGATGAACGAGTGACAGCTGGTGCAGAGGATGAGTGACAGCTGTCACTTCTTCTGGGTCTGGCACCCTCTCATGCTTGGAGCCCGCACTCCAAGCAGGGCGCCCTCTGGTGGTGGTGGGCCAGCAGTACCTCCTCTTCAGCGGCCCACACAACAGATTTTCTGTTGAGGATCCATATGCAAGGCATGAACACCTGTAGCATCCACTGTTATGTAGGAAAACTGTTCAGTGGCCAAGGAACAGCTTTTTGGGCTGGCCTTTGACAGGGGCCTCACATGCAAAATTCTGAATGAATGGAATTAGAAGATCCTGAATCACTTTTTAAGATAAGCTCACTTTGTAACTACAGTTTTTCTTTAATACGTGCTGACATGGCCATCATCGTGGCTTAGTGGATAAACCCCCCTTACACAGGGGTGGGTTCTGTCCAGCAGCCCTTGTGTGGTCATGAAATTGCATCGAACGACGCATCATTCCAAAGAGGCGCTGTGCTGCTGCCAGGACCTTACAAGGTCCACTCGATATTCTCTCACAGCCCGCCATGATCGTAATGGTCACCGTAAAGTATGAAGCCGCACCTGATTTTTCACAGAAGACACACAAATACCATACAGACCACGCAAAAACACCCCACAGAACACCCCATAATTGCCTCACAGGCACACAATTACCGTGGTGAAAATGCCACGGCAACAGCTGATCGTCCACTGACACATGACCAGAATAGAATAGAATAGAATAGAATTTATTTCAGCAACAACACAGCAGCATAAAGACAACATATCAAAAAAACAAAACAAAAAAACAAGACCAAATTAAACACTGTGTGCCTGAAAAGGGGGTGGGAAGAAGCAAAGCTTATAAATTACCCACCCCTCATACCCCATCCCAAAAGTCCAAGTCCAACATATAATTACACTTATGCTCACGCTCCTATATATACAAATAAGCAAATTAAATACATACATCCACAAATTTATACATCTTTTTTATTTTTTTATTTTATTTATGATTTTCTTTATATCCAGAAATTATTAATTTCTTATAATGTTTCTTAAAACAGACAAAAGAACTACATAATCTAATTTCCACAGGACATTTGTTCCAAATCTTCACCCCTTTAACTGAAACACAAAAACCCTTGACATTAGTACGTACGGGAGGCTTCTTAAAAACCATGCATCCTCGTAAACTGTATTCAGATTTCCTGATCTTGAACAGGCTCTGGACATAAAGTGGCAAGGCCTGGTTATTAGCTTTGTACAAAGTTTGTATGGTGATATAATCCACTAAATCTCTAAATTTCAGTAAATTTAAAGTCATAAACAGAGAATGTGTTGGCTCAAGATAAGGTTTATTACAGATGATTCTGATGGCATGTTTTTGTAAAAGAAATACATGATTGGTATTTGATTTGTAAGTATTACCCCAGAGTTCGATACAATATGTCATGTATGGTACAATTAAAGAATAATATAATCTAAGTAGCCCATCCTGGGACAATATGTCCTTGACCCTGTACATGATAGCGATAGATTTTGACATTTTAAATTTTATATAATTTATATGAGGTTTCCAGCTGAGTTTATTGTCAATTATAACACCTAGAAATTTGTTCTCAGTTACTATCTGTATTTCCATATTGTTAATGGTTACACTTTTACATTTAGGCACAAATTTATTTCCAAAAATCATACATTTGGTTTTCCCAAGATGAAGTGACAATTTATTAGCATCAAACCAAGCCTTAAATTTATCCAGTTCGTTTACCACCGTGTCAAGAAGTTGTTCAAGATTATCACCACTGCAAAATACAGTTGTGTCATCTGCAAAAGAACACACCTCAGTACCCGTGACACATAACATATATCATTTATATATAAAATAAATAACAAAGGACCTAAGACCGAACCCTGGGGCACCCCACACGTAATTTCCCGAAGTTCGGAATCAATGTTATTGTATTGAACATACTGATACCGACCATGTAAATAACTATTTATCCAGTCATATGCTAATCCTCTGATTCCATATTTCTGTAATTTAGTTAGCAATATTTCATGATTTACAGTGTCAAACGCTTTCTGTAAATCAAAAAAAATACCTACTGTATATTGCTTGTTATCGACTGCAGTCGCTATATTTTACACGAAATCCATCAATGCATGTGAAGTAGTCCTAGATTTCCTAAATCCATATTGTTCTTCACAGAGTATCTCATACTTTAGTAAGTAATTATCCAGTCTTTTTACAAATTTTTTTTCTAGTATTTTAGAAAATTGGGGTAAAAGTGAAATAGGTCTATAATTTGAAAAAGTGTGTTTGTCACCAGTTTTAAACAAAGGTATTACTTTGGCTATCTTCATCTGTGAAGGGAATTTACCAAAACTTAATGATATATTACAAATATAAGTAAAAGGTTTTACTATACAATCAATGATTTTTTTCAACAAAGCCATATCCAAATTATTGAAGTCCTTTGATTTCTTACTTTTAGAATTCTGCACCAGATCAATTATTTCTTTTTCATTTGTTCCACCAACAAACATTGACACATTTATTAAATGTTATCTTATTTTCAAAAGATTTAACGCTCAATGAATCAATATTACTGGCAAGATTTTTACCTACATTGACAAAATATTCATTAAAATGGTCAGCAATAGTCTCATTATCTTCTATCACAGTATTATTGGAAAGGAAAAAAGAAGGATAATCTCTACCATTTTTGTTCTTTTTTATTACTTCATTTAAAATATTCCATGTATTTTTTTATATTATTCTTATTTTTAACAAGTAAGTCACTATAATATCTTTTCTTACTAAATCTCATAATATGAATTAATTTATTCTTATATATTTTATATTTACTTTCAGCTTCCTTTGATCTCGATTTTATAAATTGTTTATACAGTAAGTTCTTCTTTTTACATGCCCTCTGAAGACCCTTGGTTATCCATGGTTTATTGCTGTATCGGTTAGTATATATCTTGTTAACAAGAGGACAGTGTTTATCGTATAACTTAGAAATGATAGAAATAAAACCATCATAAGATTCATCAACATCATCAACATAAACATCATTCCAGTTCTGGCATAATAAATCCACCCTTAAATTATCAACAGTTATTGGTGTGACATTTCTACTCAATCTATTGCAATCCTTTTGAAACACTTGATCATGTGATGCAAAAACAGTAAATACTGGCAGGTGATCACTAATATCATTTACCAGCAATCCCGCACTGAGATTACCAGATATGACATTAGTTAAAATATTGTCAATAAGGGTTGTTGAATTCACAGTTATTCTACTTGGATGAATGATGGTCGGAAATACTCCCAAACAATATAAAGAATTTATAAATGAAGTGGTTTGTGGATGATTGTGAGGATTTAGAAAATCGATATTAAAATCACCACAGATAAATAAATGTGAATTCTTATTTATTTTGTTGTACATTCCCATAATTACTTGTTCAAAAGTATCAATATTTGCTCCGGGAGCTCTGTATAAACAACTAACAACCGTATTTTTTGAATTTATGGATGTAATTTTAACCGTAACACATTCCATGATATTATCAACTGTGAATGACATATTGTGAACTAATTTACAGTTGTAATCAGACCTTACATATAATGCCACACCCCCGCCTCTTCTCTTCTGTCGATTTACCTGAAACAATTGATAACCTTCCAACTGTACAAGATCTTGATTGACATCAGTTAACCATGTTTCTGATATAGCGATCACTGAAAAACTTTTTCTAAATGTATCTATACAATCATTTATCCTTGAAAAATTCCGAGAAAGACTTCTACTATTAAAATGTATTATTGAAAAATCTCCATCTTTAATTTTATAATCATTAAATTGTTCTTCTGTAAAATAATTACATTGTCGCTCGATATTGTCACTAAAAAAAGAATCTGGATCTGATTCAGGTTCAAAATGGCGAGAGGCAGGATGACTATAATTAAATGTTTCCAAACAGAGCTCCTTTGCAGAAATAAACTGATTATTAACCGTGTTCATTATATTATATACAGATTTTCCTCCATCATCACAATCAACCAGTACATTTCTTTATGTATTACTTCACAACTTACATCAGTTAAACTTAAAGATCATGTTCATCTTTAATCCATAAGGTTTTAGCTTCTTCAGGTGTTCCATTTAATTTAATATAAACTTTACAGTTAAATGTCCATGTAGCCTGTATCTTGTTTTGTTTTCTTAAAAATCGTGCCTGTCTTGCTAAATCTGAATTTTTCTTGGTCAAGTATTCATTTATATATACATTCGTTCCTTTTAAATTCTTTGCTTGTTTTAGAATTGCAAACTTCTGTTTCCTGTTTGTAAGCCTCAATAATATGACTTTAGGTTGATTTTGACCTCTCCGCGGTAAAAGGTGACTACTATCGATATCATTAGGGTTTATTAAAATTCCTTTGTCCTTCAAAAGTGAAATCACCTGTTCCTCTACAGAGAGGTTGTCCATTTCAGAGGGCTCCCTTCCTGAAGCCACCGCTCTTGCATAACTTCGAGGCTTAATGTCCAAACCTGTAATGAGAAGGTCATTTGACCTAGTCTGTTGTTCAAGTTCTGCAATTCGATTTTCCATAAGTTTTAATGATTTGTCTTTCTCTTCATTTGCCTTTTGTAATTCAACAACTTGTTTTGTTAATTCCAATATTTTTTGTTGTTGTTGTGAAATAATTTTCAGTTGATCAGCCACTTCTTTAATGGGCTTCATTTGTGCTGACATCTCATTTAACATTTTTCTAATGTCCTCAAGTTCTTCCTCCATAAACACAGTACCCTTTTTTGGAGCCATAGCTGACGGGTCCTGAAGGCGAACCTACAACACCGACAGCAGGAGGTCCAACAAGCAGCAGCCGCAGATTTAGTAGGCCTCAAAAACAGGCCGACGCGGTATAACCACCCCTCGAGGCAAGTCGACAAAAGACCACTGCAAATCTCCCAGCAGCAGCAGAAGTAGCAGCGGTCTCAATGGATCTGATGGCAGCTGACGAATGCCGACGATGGTATCCAGCAGCAGCAACACGACGGATCCAACCGCCCCTGAGATGGTTGACGCATGCTAACAGCAGCGTCTCAGGCAAGCGTCGACCGCAACCCACCAGCCGTACTGCAGCCGCAGATGTTACAGGTCACAAAGGCGAGCTACTGGACTTCGACAGCGGTGTTCCAATCATTACAATAGCCGCAGGACTTACTTCGAGTTTTTCGCTGGTGGTCACAATACCGTTCTAACAGCAGAGCTAACGTTGAACATGGACAAGAAGCCCTGTGAGCGTGAGCAGGAAGCCCGTGACCAGAGTTATATGAGTTTGGAAATGAACTAAAAAACAACAAAAACAAAGCAATGTCATTTCAGTATCACAGCCAACAGGCATGCAATAATCAGGAATGCGTGCTGTGATTTTTCAGAAGAAAGTTCATGTTATAAAGTGCACGGTGGCTTAGTGGTTAGCACTGTTGCCTCACACCAAGAAGGTCATGGGATCAATTCCCATCTGTGGCCTTTCTGTATTGAGTTTGCATGTTCTCCATGTGTTTGTGTGGGTTTTCTTCGGGTGCTCCGGCTTCTCCCCCACATCCAAAGACATGCAGGTTAGGTGGATTGGAAACTTTAAGTTATCCGTAGGTGTGCGTGTGGGTGTGAATGTGTTTGTTTGGCTGTAAGTGGCTCTCTGACAGACTGGCGACCTGTCCAGGGTGTACCCCACCTCAAGCCACATGAATGCTGAGATAGGCTCCAGCCCCCTGTGACCCTTAATTGGAGTAAGCAGTTGAGTGCTATAAAGTGAAAAATGAGTTCCTTGTCAGCTGATGTTGTCAGAGTTCATCAGAAGGTCTTGTGCATGTTCAAAACTGAGCAGATTTGAGGTGGAGAAATTTGTCTTATACTTCTCTTGTGGCTGATGGTTCATTCTGGGTTTATGAAAGCTATGGTTGTCAATTCAACATAAGCGGACATGCAGCTCGACTGTCGCCAAAAGCACGCCTCATGTCAGACAAGTAATCTGCACACTGAATACTTTTATGATGACAATGTGTAGCACTAACTCACTAAGGCTCACACTGTGGAAGACAAAATGAGTTAAATATTAAATGAATCCTTTTTCCACATTTCTGTATGTGCACATTCAGTATAGATTATGTGTGCATGTTTTTATTTCACTGCTGTGTGCCTGACAGCACCTGCATAAAAGCACTTTGCCTTGCATTGAACGTTTTAAGTCCATTAAGTTGATTGTGGACTCATCACAGTTTTGTCCTTTTTTTCATCAATTGCATAATCCAGAGTTTGACTCACAGTGTTATGTGTCGGACGCGGTCGGAGCACCGACCCAGCGTTTGACAGGACCCAGCACGAAATAAGCAGAGCATGGTTCAAAAGATAACAGAATTTAATAATCATAATAAGTGCAGTGATAAACAACCAAAAATGTCCGCGGTCTGGTGAGGTGAAAACACGGCGCGCTCTTAGCAGCGCAAACGGTCTGGAGCCACAGCAGTTCGGACCCAGGGACCCCGCCGACACCCCCCAGGTGGCCGCGACAAACCGAGTCTGTGAAGAAAGAAAACATGAGGTGAGTCCAACACTCTCCACCCAGAGAGACACAGCTCAAAAGGGTGCACACAATCAGCAAACACTTCCTGGCTTAAATATATATCAGCTTCTCACCCTGCAGGCACGGAACAACTCAGTTCAAATCTCCACTGCAGCAGAAGCTGATGAGACAATTAGCATAACGTGACAGCTCAATAACACAAGGTGTGAGGGACACCAGATCCACTGTCATTACTTCATAAAAGTCACCAAAACCAAATTACCTCAGGAAGTATGCTGAAGAGCGTGAGACCTCACCCAATCCTCCTTCACAGACTGTGGCGTCAAACCTGGAGCGGTCTCTGCGTCCGTAATGGTGAGATTGTTCTCCTGACGTTGATCTCACACGTCTGCTCACAAGGTCGAGTCTCTGGCAATCACACACTGTGCATTCAAGGTTTAAGTGCAGCAATCTCTGATCAAGACAGAATACACCACAGCTGTGAGCCCTGATGACTTGCACGTGAAAACAAGCCTCAGGTGTTCAGGGTGAGGTCCTAATACTCAGCCACTCAGTCCTGAATGCATACCACCTGGTGGGAGAAACAGAAAAACAAAAACCAAGCCAGCCAAACACCCCAGCACACAACACACAGAGCTCAGTGTGGAGCTCCAGTCCAGTTAGAGGAGGACAAAGTGAGAACAGGACAGGCTTTGTGTGTTTTTTCAGTCCCTGCAATGTTTTTTTTTAATCTCTCTTTATTATTCATGGGTCAGTTGCTTTCCAGTCATTAAAAAACTCCAGCGAAAGGTGTTAATTATCCAGTGATGTAATTTTTCTGCAGATTTTGCTGACACCTCCTGTGAATGATGGAGAAACGCATATGCGCACACGTTGGCATGGCCACATGATAAATACAAACTGATGAGTGTGAAAATTTAATCATTTAATATTTATTTTGTTTTGTCTTCTCTCTCTCTCTCTCTCTGAGTGCGCACACACGGAAGACATGACAAACCGCTGAAAATCGAGTTTACAGTTGTATGCAAAAGTTTGGGCACCCCTGATAATTTTCATGAATTTTCGTTATAAATCATTGGTTGTCTGGATGCGAAATTTCAGTGATATTTGAGAAGTGAAATGAAATTTCTAGTATTTACAGAAAAAGTGTGCAATAATTATTTAAACAAAAATAGGCAGGTGCATAAATTTGGGCACTCTTGTCATTTTGTTGATTTTAATACATTTAGTACAAATGATTGGAACACAAAATTGGTTTGGCAAGCTCATTGACCCTTGACCTCCTTACACAGGTGAATCCAATCATGAGAAAGGGTATTTAAGGTGGCCATTTACAAATGTTTCTCCTCTTTGAATCTCTTCTAATGAGTGGCAACATGGGAGCCTGTAAGCAACTCTCAAATGACCTGAAAACAAAGATTATTCAGCATCATGGTTTTGGGGAAAGATACAAAAAGCTATCTCAGAAATTTCAGCTGTCAGTTTCCATTGTGAGGAACATAGTGAGGAAATGGAAGACCATAGGCACAGTACTAGTTAAGGCCCGAAGTGGCAGGCCAAGAAAAATCTCAGATAAGCTGAAGTGAAGGATGGTGAGAACAGTCATAGCCAACCCACAGACCTGCTCCAAAGACCTACAACATGATCTTGCTGCAGATAGTGTCTCTGTAATGCAGAGGAAGCCTTTTCTGTGTACACGCCACAAACAGTCGCTTGAGGTATGCTAAAGCACATTTGGACAAGCCAGCTTCATTTTGGAATAAAGTGCTGTGGTGAAACTAAAATTTAGTTATTTGGACATAAGGGGCGGCATGCATGGCAGTAAAACACAGCATTCCAAGAAAAACACTTGCTACCTACAGTAAAATTTAGAGGTGGTTCCATCATGCTGTGTGGCTGTGTGGCCAGTGCAGGTACTGGGAATCTTGTTAAAGTTGATGGTCACATGGATTCCAGTCAATATCAGCAGATTCTTGAGAACAATGTTCAAGAATCAGTGACAAAATTGAAGTTGCGCCAGGGCTGGATCTTTCAACAAGACAGTGACCATAAACACTGCTCAAAAGTGGTGTCCAAACTATTCCAGAAAGGGCTGAGAGAGTGCAGGTTTTCTTTGCAGCCTCTTACTCCAGCAGGTGATTTCACTGATTATAATCACTTTGAGCTGGTGAGATGAGTTCATCAGTGAAATCACCTGCTGGATTCAGTGGCTGCAGAGAAAACCTGCACTCTCTCAGCCCTTTCTGGAATAGTTTGGACACTCTGCATTCATGCAGAGGAACAAGTACAACATTCTGGAATGGCCATCTTAGTCCCCAGACCTGAATATTATTGAAAATCTGTGGTGTAATTTTAAGCGGGCTGTCCATGCTCAGAAACCAACAAATCTGAGATGTTTTGTAAAGAAGAATGGTCCAAAATAACTTCAACCAGCATCCAGACTCTCGTTGGAAGCTATAGGAAGCATTAGAGGCTGTTACTTCTGCAAAAGGAGGATCTACTAAATGCCCAAATGCCCAAATTTATGCACCTGCCTAATTTTGTTTAAAGAATTATTGCACACTTTCTGTAAATCCTATAAACTTCATTTCACTTCTCAAATATCACTGTTTTTGTCTGCTATATGATGTATTTAACTGAAATTGTTGATCCAAACAACCAATGATTTATAAAGGAAAATCTTAGAAATCATCAGGGGTGTCCAAACTTTTCCATACAACGATATATTTAAAAAAAAAGGGGCAGATCTCAGTGTAAATGTGACGTTTTCTGTAGGGTACACCAACAAGTACAAGGGCCATGTTCTTACTGTGTTCATGTGGGTTCCCTCCGGGCGCTCCAGCTTCCTCCCACTTTCAGAGACATGCCCATTAGGTGAACTGGTGCCCTTGAATTGAAGGCAGGGATGCATGTGAGTGTAAATGAGTTTGTCTATATGTGGTCTTGTGATAGACTGGTGTCCCTTCCAGAGTGTACCCTACTGGGACAGGTTCCAGCCCACCTGTGACCCTTAATTGGCGTAAGCGATATAGAAAATGACTGAATGAACTTACCATAACATGAAATGTCCTGAGAAAAATTCATGCATATTGCACTATGACGCAAGGAAGCAGTCAAGTACTGAGCCAGGAAATGTCTGGGTTGAAAAAGAAGAGGACTTTGTCATTGTACCTATGTACATACAACTGTCCTCTGCATTTAACACTACAACACCTGGAACTTTCTGATGCTGCTGCAAGGCCCTCCTCCCCCTCTCAAATTAGTGTTGTGGTGATCACCCTATTGACTGGTTCCTCTGAATTGCAAATTAGATCAGTACCTGCTCCCTTGCCCCACTCAGACTGTGTTGAAAGAGGGAGACATGTAGGAAAACAGGTCTTGAGGACCAGGGTTGGGCATCCCTGGCCTAAATTGAAGGATAGACCAAACAAAGGACTTCAGTGAAAAAACATTTATTTCACACATAAAAATATTCAAGAGAAATCGCATTGATAAACAATTTGTGAGCACAGTCAACAAATTGTGAGTTCCTATGTACAGTGTTCTGTTTTTTTGTTTGTTTGTTTAGTTTTTTTTTAGTAATTTTTACACACAAATGGAAATCCTATACCTACATTTCCGACAGGTGTACTTGTGGCAAATGGCACATTTCTCTACAGTGGTCCCTCGTTTATCGCGGGAGTTACGTTCTAAAAATAGCCCGCAATAGGCGAAATCCGCGTAGTGGCCAGCGTTATTTTTTATAATTATTATAGACGTTTTAAAGCTGTAAAACCCCTCACTACACACTTTATACACTTTTCTCAAACAGGCATTAACATTTTCTCACTTTTCTCTCATGTGTAAACACTCTCAAAGTTCAAACCTGAGTAGAAAAATAAGACCAACCTGTTTTCAGGCCCAAACATTTGTTTGAGAAATAAAAATAGAACGTTTTCCTATAAATAATTATGATGGGTTTTAGAACTAACGAATTTAATTTTAACGATCAACGTACGAGGTTGGACACATAAGAAATTATTAATAACCAGTATTTCACAGTTCCTCTGATCGTGACTCTTCGTCATGACGCTGTGCCACTGTCGCGTCTTTTTCCACTGACTCACACCTCGCTGCAGGTGTCTTTTTCACAATTGTCACAATGCACGTGCTCTCCCTTCGCGGTGTCGCGACCGGCTGCTTGATGAGGCCGCGTAACACAATGCACTGTAAAAAAAAAGCATGCAAAATTGGACTAAAAAAAATCTGCGAAACAGCGAGGCCGCGAAAGGTGAACTGCGTTATAGCGAGGGACCACTGTACTGTGATTTCTGTTGCAACTCTGACACACTTGGCATGTTGTTCCCTTCAGAAACTCTCATTTCATGTAGTGCCTTCTCGCTTTCTCTTTCCAGTGCGCGTTGCTGCATGTGTCTATTTCTCAGTTCAGTTGCAAGCTTATGCTTATGAAGAATTGTTTTGCATTTAGGAGCATATATGAGTAAAACCATAAACAGAAAGACGTGAACACAGACAATGCTACAATATAAAAGCAAAATGTAAATACCTTGGAGTTTTCACTTGCGTCCTTGCTTTTCTGGGCCTTCTCTTTTCTGGGACTTCTCTTTTCTGGGACTTCTCTTCAGTGCGCTTGCGCTTCTGGGATGAAGAAGACTTTTCTCCAGTGCGCCCGCGTTTTTGGCACCTTGGTTTGTCTTCAGCATGCTGTTTGCCTTTTCTGAATTGGGAAGACTTTCCTTTCACAGATGAAGGCTTCTCTTCATCGTCCTCCTCTGTAACAATTATTAGTCTTTTAGTCCTCTTATGTGCAAGTCTCATGTGAAGAGGCTGCTTCAGCTGTGAATCCGTTGGTGCTGGCATGTCCTCATCAGAGGACGAATCAGAGGGGAGCGAACCATCCTTAACAAATGTGGAGATGTCTGGAGTTCTGCTTGATGTTGACATGTCCTGTCTCAGTACTTATGTCCTTTTTTGTCCTTTTTTTTTACTGTGGTGTGAGAGTTTAAGCAGAGAACAAGGAACTAATGCCTGCAGCCAGACTTTTTTTTTTCTTTTAATTGTTCGCATGTGCGCACGTGAACGAACGTCCATGAGTGGACTAGAGATGTCCGGACTTTTTACTGGATATTTCTGGCAATCAGTCTGAGAGGAGGACTTTTATGGATTTTATTTAAACACATTTGTGAGAGAAGAAGCTGCACCTGCTTCTCAGTGCATCTCTTCACCAGACAGCTCCACACAGAGAAGGAGCTGAGCTGCAATCAGCATTTTTTTTCTGTGGTCTTTTTTTTTTCAGCATGTAGTTTTTACTGCATTAAGTACACGGTATAAAAACAGTCATGCGTGATTTATACTGCGGGATAAATGGAACACAGCAGGAATCATAAATTGGCTTCCGAGTCACGCCGGGTAATGCCTCTTTGCCCCGACTTGCGCCGGAACCACTTCTTTCTGCGTCGAGCACAGAACGCCAAAAAAATTAAACAGGTAGCTCTGTCCATCACTCATCTGTAATGAGTGAGGAGGAGACGTGCATTCTCTATACTGGATCCCCAAGGCATGAACCACAGATTAAGCAATTGAGCAATTCACCCACACAAACAAGAATCTGCTTTCCTGTTTGTGTCTTACTGCCTACACAATCTCAACAGTGATCAATATTAATAAGCAATAAAAAATGGAATTATAAATTCCTCAGGAGAAAATACTAGCTGTAAAATGAAATTAGCTTCTCAAATAAATTAATATTATTCATAATTTTATTATGTTATGTTATTTCAGCTCTGCCCCCTCTTTTCCTACTTTCGCTATTTTTAATACTTTTTAATACTTTTTAATAGTGCTTGAATGCCGTACGAATTGACAATTGAACAACATTCATTCAATTTGTGCTGCATTTGAACTGCACTCGAACGTCTCATACATCATTCCTACAGTAGTCAGCACATTTGTGTTTCGCTCATGCTGGGAAATATCTGGATGGTGGTGGAGTCAGTCGTACCGCATTCATACTGCCGTAGGAATGGACGTTCGAACGTCCTTCATGCAATTTGACCTGCAGTCGAACTGCATTCGACCTGCAGTATGAGCAGTGATGGGAATAACGGCGTTGAAATAAACGGCGTTACTAACGCCGTTACTTTTTTCAGTAACGATTAATCTAACTAATTACTCTGACTGTCACTATAACGCCGTTACCACTACCGACACCCCGTTACTGCACGTTACTGAAGCCGCTCAATAATCTTTTTTTTTTTTTTTTACTTCACGCATACAGACACAGGACTCTCAGGCGCAAGTGTGTGTGTCTTGTCAGTGCGTGTGTGTGTGTGTGAGTGACAAAGGAGGGGAGGGTGAGATAACCGCCTAAGCAATGATGATTGGCTAAGGTATAGTAAGATTACGTCTTCAGCCAATCAGAGAAACTAGGTGGGTGGGTGTTTAGAGCGCATGCATAGTGGAGGGTGTTTACAACGCATAGCGAGAGATGGCGAGTGAGGAGGATTCAAGTGTGAAGACAGCGTTTGCCAGATGGAAATACAGACACTACTTTAACCACGTTGAGGTCAAAGGTAAAAATGTACACGTCGAGTGTACATTATGTCCCCGAGCAAAAACTTTGTCCACGTCTTGTGTAAGCAACTCCAACCTACTGAAACACCTGTCGACGGCTCACGCTTCCGCTAAACTAGTGGCCCAAGAAGACCAAGACACAGGTAGCAGGGCTGGTGTTAACGTGGGGTCCGCTAACAAAGGGCACAGTGAAGGACCCTCACTGTGTAAGCAGCAAAAGCTTGATTTTTGTGCTTCAGCTCCCCAAAAACTAACGCAGACAGAGCTCTATGACTTGATAGGGAGATATATTGTGGAGAACATGCTGCCGATGTCAACAGTGGAGTCAGACTCCTTCAGGGCTCTGATACCGAGAAAAGGAGGCGTCGGCCCGCCTTGTAGAAAGACATTTTCGAAATACATTGATGCCGAATATGTTAAAATGAATGCTGAGCTCAAAAAAGAATTTGAACAGCTGGAATATTTGGCAACTACTGCAGACATATGGACTGCACACAATAAAAGCTACCTTGGCGTAACTGCACACTGGATACATCCACCAACAAACATGGAACGAAAAAAGCTGCCCTGGCATGCCGACGGTTTAAGGGCCGTCATACACATGAGAGTATCGCCACAGAGCTTGACAACATCCACTCATCATATGGCATTTCGCACAAAATAACAGCAACTGTCACTGACAATGGCTCAAATTTCATTAAGGCTTTTAAGAGGTATCAGTCAGTCGAGGAGGATGACTCTGGGGATGAGGAAGATGATGAGGTGACTTTTGTTGACATGAATGATGTCTTGCAAAGCCGTGTTGATGAGGATGACGATGTGATTAATTTACCACCACACTACAGGTGTGCATCACACACACTGAACTTTGTGTCTTGTTCTGACATTGAGAAGTGGATTCTCTCCAGACCAGAGAAGGCAGTTTACAGGAATGCAACTGCAAAATACACAGCCTTGTGGAATAAGGCCAGCCGTTCCACAGTGGCTGCAGAGACTGTAGAGGATGTGGTTGCAAAGAAGCTGATAGTGCCTTGCAGTACCAGATGGAATTATTTTTATGAAGCCTTAGCTAGGATCTGTGAGATTCCCATAGTCGACCTCAACACCATCTCATCCAAGTTCGGCTTGAAAGCAATCACAGAAAAAGAGCATCAGCTCCTGAAGGAATATTGCATTGCGATGAAGCCGCTGACAGTCGCCCTAGATATCCTCCAGGGAGAGGACAACTGCTACCACGGCATGCTGCTACCTACCCTGGAGACCTTGATGATGAAAACCCTTGAGCTGAAGAGTGGACTCCAAATACTTGTGAACCTTCCAGAGGCAATTGTCGAGGTAAGAACTACATTTCTGTCTAATACATCCATACGTATATATTGTACTCATAATGTGTGTGTGTGTGTTTGTGTTTGTATAGACAGTCAGTCATATGTTCTTTGCTTTATGTCATTTCAGGCGATAAAAACAAGATTTACAGAGGTGCTGGAGAGCGACAGTGCTCTTCTGGCTGCTGTGACTCTGCCCAGGTTCAAGTTACGTTGGCTGCGAACACAAGAAAGAAAGGACAAGGCCAAAGCAGAGCTGCTGGCGGTATGTCGTGCAAGTCTAAGAAATGAAGACCAGCAAAAAGGTACAAGCACCACCACACCCACATGTACCAGCTCAACTGTTGAGGATGCGTTCTTCTCCTTTGATGATGAGGACGACACTTCTGCTACTGCGGAAAGTCAAGTCGCAGATTATTTGAAATCAGGAGCCCAAGGGATGGACTCACTTCATGGATTTCCTCTTATAAAGAGAATTTCCCTGAAGTATAATGCTGCCACTCCATCCAGTGCTCCAGTGGAGAGACTGTTTAGCCTGGGGAAGCTGGTCTTCACCCTAAAGAGGAACAGACTCTCTGACCTCAAATTTGAGAAGCTGCTTCTCCTACGATACAACCACTGGTTTAAGGGCTAAAATGTTGAGATGACTGGGTTGGGTGGATGGATGGAGAGAGGAATGTGTGCATGTTTAAAGTTGGATTTAACAAATGCATGAACATTTTCAGTTCAATTTAAAAAGCACTCCTGTTAAGCTATTTACTTCTTTAAGAAACAAAATTGAAGCACTTTATGTCCATCTGTTGGCTATAGTTGTGTACTAATTCTGGTAAGTTAGAGTTGCAGTAAATGAAAACCTTTGTGCAGGTCTTTGCTGTTGGTGAGACGACTGGGTTGGCTGGTTGGATAAATGATTGCATACATGCAAGATGAATGAATGCATGTTATGGACTTTAAGTTAGATTTAACAAATCCATATACATTTTCAATTCAGTTTAAATGAGCCTCTGTTAAATTGTGTACTTTTCTTTTTAAAAACATATTTTGAGAACTGTATGTCCATCCGTTGTCTATAGTTTGCGTTGAGTTGCAATAAATGCAAAGCTCTGTGAATGTACTTGTCTTTGCTGTCCTGCTCTCTATGCATCTGGCTTATGAAACACACTCTGAGAAGGGGGGGAAGGGGGCTAAGAGGCGAGTAATGCAATAGTTACTTTTAGTGGTAACTAGTTACTTTTATAGTGGAGTAACTCAGTTAGTAACTCAGTTACTTTTTGGGAGAAGTAACTAGTAACTATAACTAATTACTTTTTCAAAGTAACGTGCCCAACACTGAGTATGAGTTGCATGAATGCTGTACGAATTGACATTCGAGCGACATTTGTGCAAGTCGTGCTGCGGTCACGCTGCATTCAAATTCCTTAGACAGCATTCGTGTTGCACTTTAGGGAAATACGCCACATTGGTGGATGAATGTATTGAACAGGCACATTACTGTCGTGCTGCATTCACACTGGGGAATATTCGTACGGCGGTCGTACTGCTGTGTAACTGCTAGCTCGAATAGCATACGAACTGGTGTCCATAATGGCAACCCACCAGCATTTGGAGCAGCCTGATTGTGTCAGCCCATCCCGATTGTTCCCCCGATGAACTGAACCCCCCGCATCCTGTTCATTGCACAAATGAAATATTGTAATGTGCAAAGTCTGTGACATGCAAACATCTTGTGCACTAGACATGAACGTTGCACAATCACACTGAATACACAGTGTGTCACAGCGAGTCAGCGCGTCTCCGTGACGCATTAACATACGCTGCGGCCATGTGGACAGGGTGTAACAGCCATGATGACATGATAATTCACATAATCATATACAATTCATTTTTTTACTGCATAGATGAAAAGCATCAGACAGAAAGTTGGTAAAATGGGCTGGCGCTGGTAATGGTGACAAGTAACAGCAGTGTGTGAGTGTGTTGCAGTATTGTGAGTTTCACTTTCGTCTAATACTGGTTTGGGGTGTTACGGAAGCAAAAACAATGACTCACCGGGTTGTGTAATTTTTCACAATATGTGACTTGTTCGACCCGTAATGGTAAACGACTTGACCTTTGTTTTGGTTCATTGAGGAGAGGCTACAGATCTGTCTCTCGAGCCCCGCTTGGCTTGTTGGATCACAATGTTGTGTATTTCCTTCCATCCTATAAACCGGTCCTGAAGAAACACAAACTGGTGCAACGTTTGGTTCCGGTTTGGTCGGAGGAGGCAATTCTCAGTCTGCAGGACTGTTTTAGTTGCACAAATTGGGATTTATTTAAAGGCGTATGTTGTGTGTTGGGGGGTGTGGCTGGATGTTTTGGTGTTCTTTTCTTTTCTTTGCTCTTCAGGTGGCATGGAAACTGATTTGTCTGTGGAGAAGGTGCTGGCTGAAGAGTCCTCACCCTCATCAACATCATGTGTAGCACCTGTGACTGGTGCTCACATGCAACCTTAAAGACTTTCAGCTGAAGCAGATAATTGGATGACGTTCTGCATTTAAGTCATGTGTGATTCAAGCAGAACTGCCGGGAACTCGACCTTGTGATGTTCGTTTGTGAGACGCTGAGGACCGCGCCTGGGTTTGACACATCGAGCCCGTGAAGCAAGGAAGGGTGAGGGACACATGCTGTCAGCACACATTAAAGGTGATTAAGTGTTCGACTAATTGTTGATAGTAACTTGGTGTTTTGTTACGCAGTATACTGGAATTGTGATGAGAATTGTGCAGTTTGCTTCTCACTGCTGTGGCGTGCAGGATAAGTGATCCTCCACTTGTTGTGAGAAGCTGCTCATTTGCATAAAGTTAAAAATACAGACCTGAATGTGTTGCTGATAGCGTGTGTCTTTTGAAAGATATTGTTGTAACTGCTGACTTACCTCACCTCTTCTTTGCTTCACAGAGAGTCAGTTTGTCATGTCCACCTGGGGGGTGTTTGTCTGGTGGTAGTGGGTCCAGGAACGCCGGGCTTCTATCCTTTTGGGCGCTTAAGAGCGTGCCAACAGTCACTCCACCAGAAGGACGTTGTTTTAGTTTTGTACACATTATTATGCACAGGTGAAAAATAAATTGTTTCTGTTGTTGGAACCACTTTCTGGTTATTTTTAGCGCTGGGTTCTGTCTGACGCAGGTCCGCTCCTCAACTCGCGTCGACACATAACAGCGTATGCAGCAATCTAGATGATCTCACAGAGACAGTCACTGCATACATAACTTTTTGTGAGGACTTGGTTATCCCCCCGTAAACATATCTCCATCTATCCTAATAATAAACCCTGGGTGTCCAAATCTATTAAAAACATAATTAATCAGCGCAGTATTTGTTATGACCAAGGTGACACCACTAGGCACAGAGAGTTACAGAAACAAGTTAAGAGGGAACTTAAACTTGTAAACGTAACTATAAAGAGAAAATGGAGTCATTTCTGTGCAACAATAATTCCCGCCCAGCCTGGGATGGGGTAAAGGCAATGATGGGAATGCTGTCCAGGAGAGCCCCAATCTCCCTTGGGAATAAGTCCGACTATAATTTGTCCAATGAACTGAATGGTTTTTATAATCATTTTAACATTCATGATTTTAGTAAAGAACAGTCCCTCTTCAAGGTTGTGGCTCCTGGACAGAACTCCATCCATGTCAGTAAGGATGTGGTCCAGAGGCTTTTCAGGACCATAAAGGAGAGGAAAAGTCCAGGCCCCAATGGCTTTGGTGGCCGCATTCTTAGGAACTGTGCTGATCAGCTGGCAGAGATCTTCTCTTTCTTCTTTGAATGTTCTCTTTATCTCCACAAGGTCCCCAGTTTATGGAAAGACTCCTTAATTGTTCCTATGCCAAAAATCAGTGTACCTAAGCAGCTTAACGATTATAGGCCTATTGCACTTACCTCCTTAGTGATGAAGACATTTAATTAAAAAATTGTGAAAAATTCTCTTTTAGACTTTGTCAAAGATGATTCGGATTCTCTTCAATTTGCATACAGGTGCACTTTACTGAATACAGTAATTGCACATTTAGAGGGGCCTAAAACCTTTGTACGTCTTTTATTAATTGATTTTTCTTCTGCTTTTAACTGTATACAGCCACACATTCTAGCAGAGAGGTTAAAAAATGAGCACAACATTGACCCAGGAATTTTATGCTGGTGTATGGATGTTTTAACTAACAGATCTCAACGGGTTAGACTCAATGACGTTTTATCTGATGCTCTTATTTCTTCCACTGGTTCACCACAGGGTTGTGTCCTTTCACGTCTTTTATTTGTTCTATATACTAATATGTGTCAAAGTCAACATCAAGGATAACTTATTGTTAAATTTGCTGATGATTCTGTCATTGTGTCTCTTTTAAATTCAGATGATCAAGACCATGGCCCTGTGGTGTCAGCCGGTGTAAATTGTCCTTTTTAGATATCAATGTGAACTAAACTAAAGAGATGACAATTGATTTTAGGAAAAAGCAGGATGAAATTTCTCCTGTAGTTATTAATGGACTGGCTGTGGAAGTTGTACAGAACTAGAAATACCTTGGAACCTTTGACAGTTGAGCATCAGATTGACCAGGTATGTAAGAAAGCTCACCAACACATGCATTTTTACCGTAAACTCAGGCATTTTAATGTGGACAGCACTTTTATGAAGATGTTTTATTGCTGTTTTATTGAATCTGTTCTTACCTATTATTTTATCTGCTGGTATGGGTTTTGAACTCTGAAAAACAAAAACCGTCTGCATTGTATTGTAAATGAGTGCAACAAGATTGCTGGCATTTCCTTAAATGACCTGCCGTCTATATATAAAAACAGATCCATTAAGAAGGCGAGGTCGATCTTGGACGATCCCAGTCACCCCCTGTACCCTGACTTCAAAATGCTTCCATGTGGTCATAGATTTATGTCCAAGAGATGTAAGACCAATAGGTACAAGAACTCTTTTATTCCCACTGTCACTGGATTTTTAAACACTATCACGTGAGTGTTTTTAACTAGGTGTTCTTATATTGTGTTATTATGTTTACTGTTTGGTGAGTTTCCATGGTGAGTTTTCATGCCATATTTAAGATCGTGTTATGTTTATGTATATATGAATGTGTTCTACTGCTGGCTGCACAACAAATTTGCCCCTGAGGGGCTAATAAAGACACCTTGATACTTGATACTTGAAATGCTCACCTAAAATTAATTCATTCTATGACCTCCAGTACATTACAAAAAGCAAAAAAAACAGTTTTCATGATATTTTTCTCATCATCTGTTTGTCCTGTGCTCTTGTGAAAGGCTCTTGTGCAAGAAAGAGGAACTGTTCAGGTAACAATATGGCTAGCTTTGTATGGTCAGCAAGAAATGGATTATTTAACTGCAGGGTCGCCTGAATTTAAACAGAAATTTTTTTTAAGCTTGCATGAGTACCAGCATTTTCTGTTTTTATATAACCGCTGTGCAAGATGTTTCAGTGAAGTAAATTATTGTCCATTGGCTTAATATTGAAATCAGACCATGCATGTCACATTACTTTTTTTTCTTTGCTGGATCAGACGTCAGCTGACAATGAACACATTTAATAAATCACAAAAGTATGTATAGCGAAAAAATGGACACAGGCAGGTAATTTACTCTTTATTTGTAAGGAAATTTGATTTTATTGAAATGGATGGTCCGCCAAACAAAACACTTTGACAAGTTTGTGCAAACGCTCCCCTTCCCACTTCACACAGAATTTCACGCAGAAGTCCCAGGGACCTGAGACACGTGAATATGGTATATCGTTTTGTATTATTTATTCAGTTATACAAAATCACATTCTAATCCAATTACATTTTTTCCGCGAATCTGATTGGTTAATCATGTGAGATTTCAGACCGTATAATATTGGGGTAACAGTGGCAAAATATTCAAACATTTTACATTTGGATGTATTACTCCACGCCCTGACCGGTGTTCTGATGAGATGTCATTCCTGGCGAACGTCATTCCTGTCCTCTGCGCAACTGTGCATGCTGTCGGGACGTGATTTATGTGACGAGACACACAATTCGACAGAACACCGGCTGCGCACTCTGATAGCTGTTAGCACTGTTAGCTGAGAGCGAGAGAAAGTCGCATACCGCCGCTGCTGCCAAAATAGGTGAATTTAAGACACAAAAGTATTGATGTGGATTCTGATATAGAATTACCGTTTCACATTTGATGGATTTGATGGATTTTCACGTTTGATGGATTACTCCGCGCCCTGATCGCGATGCTGCCTTGGCTCGATGGTAAGCCTCGCCAGCCGAATTACCTACAGAAAAATAAACCATGCAAATAATGGAATTGAATTACAATGGGAATAACCCCCTTGTTGCTGATGATTTGCGGACGTTCATGCTGGTATACGACCGCAAATTGTAAACTAAAGCTCAATTTGTGAACGTATAGCCAGCATGAACGTCCGCAAATCATCAAACACAACAAGGTTATTCCCTAATTCATAGTTTTTTTTTGTTGTGAAATTTTTATGATGACACTTTGACTCATTTATTTATATTTATGGAAGCCCACTGTAAGGTACAATATACTGTCAGTGGATGGGCCTGGCTCATCTGGCTTCCCACTCTAGTGTCAGGACTGTATCACCAAAGATGTGTGTAGTTTTTGAACTTGTAGACACCATTTGCAATAAAAATTAAGTAATACACACATACATACACATATACTACATTGTAAAGAATGATGCCAGAATAAAATATAGAGTCCTAAAAAAATCAGTCTAAAATTAATAAAATAACAAAACCTTAAACACCCTAAACCGTGATAAGAGATCTCACTCAAGTCAAAATCCACACAAAAATTAATCATTAAACACTATAGGAAATCATTCTCTGAGTGAGAAAACCCTCCTGTTCTTGTTGAACCTGATTTGGCTGCAACTGCCACACTGTCATTGATCTCAGCTGAAGCCCAAAGGAGCATTTTCTAATTCAGACAGCTTGTCAATGGGAAAGACAGGCTCTGATGCCCTTCAATGCAACCGCTGCGTTTTTCCGAGTTCTGGTGTGGGAGCTAATGTGTGTATGTGAGAGAGACACAGATTGTTGGCTGAATTCCATTAAGTGAAACCGGTCAGTGACAAAAGGCAAAGTGTGTTTAGGAAGGACACAGAGGTTACTAATAACAGGAATCTGAAGCCTGAATGAAAATCCACTCTGCTGAGTGGCAGTGTAAAGAGGCAAAATTACACACACACACACACACACACACACACACACACACACACACACACACACACACACACACACACACACAATATTGGCTGTGATGTCACCAAGCAGACACCCCTATCTGTGTCTAAACCCTACCTTTCAGCACACACCCACATTTGGAAGTCAGTCAGAGTTGGAGGTGCTGAAAGTCCACACTAAAAAATAAATAAATAAATGTATTTACTCAATCTAGTTATGTCACCCAGTTCCACAAAACATGGATGTTTCACAAATCGTTCCACATAATTGCATTTTTCATATGTAATCAAGCAAGTTTTGTTTAAATATATATATTTCATTGTACATGTATTAATGGTAAATGTCCAACAGGTGGTGATATTGTTTCATTTCAACAACCTGTTTCTTTTATTAGTAGTATATTATATATTTGGCATTTATATATACGTTTATATGTAAAAAAAATTACAAAATTAGAAATTGTGGTCAATTGGGGCTCAGTTACAAAGGCTGTAAAATCAAGAAGGTTGCACGATATTGATTGCTAGCATGGCAAAATTAACTCTAGATATAAAGATCTAAAACATTTTCTATCTATATACACAAAAGACCTATTTCTCTCAACTATTATTAACAAATTTGCCGAGATCTGTGTTAATGGGGGGTGGGGGGTGATCATATCTCAGGGCACTCTGAACATCGTCCAAATACATCATATTGAGTAGTTTGAAATTCTAGGCTGTACATAGAACTAATAATGGGCAAGTATGTATTTGTTGGAGTAATCTGTGTTCTGGTGATCCTCATCCAGAGGAATCAAAACACTTTGTTCCTCCACACCAATGGTGGAAGACAGTCCAGTCCTGACAGATGCCTTTACTGTACTGTCACAATGGGTTGGCTACTTTGAGCAGTTGCAGAAGTTTAGTTGTATAAGGATGTTAGACATCTTCAGTGCCAGAATTCATCAGCCACACACAAAAGCTGTGAAACAGTTGATGGCAGGGATAGCGCCCAGGATCTGTGGCTCCAAGGATCTTGAGCTGAGCACCTCCATGCATATAATAAATTAAAAGAAAATCTCATGTACCACCTAACTCCCTAAATATCCAAAATCAAAAGGACTATGTACCACTTCAACAGTATATTAAAAAAGAATATTACTATCCACTAAACTTTGGATTTGAGCGTGAGATTATAATATTATTTTAAAATGTGATATTTGACGAAGGTACTCACGGACCACTTGGTGTGGTTCACTGACCACCAGTGGCCCATGGACCACTCTTTGAGAAAGGCTGGTGTAAAGGTACTGTCCTCCTAGCATTGTAAACAGCCATTGCTTTATTCTGGGAGACAGGTATCATCTCTATGGACTGAAAGAAATAATTTGTACCCAATTTGGAAAGAAAAGAGTGATCACATGGATTTTAACAAGGGGTAATACACTGCTCTCTGTGACAAAGCTACTTTCTGCTCAGTAACTAGAATAGTCTGGCATCATACCCACGAAGTCAACCATTGACCTTATTCTAGCTCAGCTAGGTACTGATAGAGTGCAAGTATGAATATCAGCAGTGTGTCTTTGCAGTCTATCATGATTTCCACAGTGTTTGATTCAGTTGATTGTGTTGCTGTCTAGGACAATTAACCCTCTGGGGTCTGAGGGCATTTTTTTGGACAGTTCACTCGCCTGGCATAAATGTTTTATTATTGCTGTTAACAGCTCTCCCTGCATCCCACAATCAAGTTTTATGTCTCTTTTTTCAGGAAAACCTGTACTTTCAGAATATATTTGCTATAGTTGTTTTATAATTGTAATAAAGGGTTACAATCAGAAATAAGAAAGGAAAAAGTAAAGCGGAAAATAATTTTCCACACACATTTATTCAAAACACACAGTAAACTATAATAAACAACTGTTTTGAGACTTTCTAAAGGTAATTTAGGCTCTTGTGTGAAAGACTGCAAAAAAAGGTTCAAACAATGAACACAAATGCACATTTTGAACAATATATACAAAATGGTCTATGCGTTTTGTTTGTCTTCATCTCAAAGCAATTTCTTTCTGCTATTACACAAAGGTCACATCACAAAAGGCGCTTTTCTACTTCACAAAAGTAGCACTACTCTGCACTACTCGACTCTACTCATTTTTTTTTTGTTTTTCCTCTAGGGTTAGTACCTGGTACCTGGTGCTTTTTTGGTACCTGCTCAGGAGCGGTTCCAAGCGATCTGAGCTGATACTAAAATGTGACGTCAACAGGTTGCTGGCCACTGATTGGTCAGAGAATGTCGTCACTGGATGAGTCATGAGTGTGCCGTCCGAGACAAGAATCAAACCCTCCATTTTTAAATAGTCACAGTGGAGTCATAGCGACCATCCTTTTCTTTCGTTTCATGGCCAGTTTTTTTACTCGCACAAAACCACACCGTGGTACATGGATGAGTTGCGGACATTTCTGTGTTTGGTGGCGGAGGAGAGAATACAGAGGTGGATGAAGCGATCCGAAATGAGAAAATCTCCCCGTCTTTAGCCGCGGACATTACAGCAATGCAGAGAACAGCTGAAAAAGCTTAAAAGTGATTACCGGACCACTGTGGCCGGAATAGGTCAGACTGTAAGGGCTGGAAATGGTTTGATTGCAGGAATGCTGTTTACGGACACCGACCGGCGAGCAATGGGAGGCAGGATGACCACAACTCAGCCACGGCTTTGTTGGAAGCGATGGATGGTAAGTGTTATTGTGACTGTCTGTAGTCTGCTTGCAAGCACCGTTTAGCATTACTTATCCCATTGGTGGTAGTACACATTAACAACCAAAGATTTTGAGTCTAAACTTGTGTTAAAGTAACATTGTTGTCTCATGTATGCAGACATAGTGAGCTACCTGATTGCTAACTAGCAAGCTAGCTAACTCAGTGCTCTGCTGTAAAGTATTAACTTCTGACAGAAAAACACCTAAAGTCAGCAAGACAACAAACATGTACATTTGACTCATTTAGTGCCATTACTGTGATGTGTGTTTTTTTTTTTGACATGTGCAATTTTGTGTTTTTGTTGAAGAATCCAGTTCCATAAGCGAGGAGGGTTCGAACACCAGCTTCAACAGCTGTATCAATGTCCAGCACCACACAGCAACGTGTCATCGCTGGTAAGAATAATGTGTCTCACATCACGTAACTTTCCCAAATACGATATATATACAGGGTGAAACCCCCCCCCCCCTTTCATCAAAAAACAAAACAAACAAAAAAAAAACATAAATATTGTAATAAATCCCACAAAGGTCCAGCAAATTTTGCTGGACCTTCCCAAAGTTTCAGTTATTTTGGTCGCTTTGCTTTGCATAAAAGTCATGTTCTTTCAAAATGATGCTCCAAATGGTCTCATTTGTTGGAGGATAATTTTTAAAAACATAATTTTTATGCAAAATGACCAAGATAACTGAAACTCTGGGGAATGATCATACAGAGACTGAAAGGTTTTTTTTTTTTTTTTTTTGTAGGATTTTATTACAATTCTTGTGGTTTTCTTTGGAGGGGGGGGGGTCACTCTGTGTGTGTGTGTGTGTGTGTGTGTGTGTATCTGTATCTATATATATATATATATATAGAGAGAGAGAGAGAGAGAGAGAGAGAGAGAGAGAGAGATATAGATGGATATGTGTATATATTTTTTGAAAACTTGCTTTTGTTAATCACTTCCCATTTCTACCTTCATTATTGTCCAGGCAAGAGAAAAAGGAGCCTGTTCCAGCAAGAGAATCTGTCTATCTTGAGTTGAGGCTGAAGCTGAACTGGGTCCAGTGTGATTGACACATCCAACTGATCCTTGAGGAAGCAACAGTGGTGGAAACTTATCTTACTAGATTTCATATTTTAAATTTGTCCATTGAACATTAAAATCTGGATGAAAAACAAGTCAAATGTTTTTAATGTGTTTTAAGCCTGTTTGAGTTCAGTGATGACGTTAATTAACAATCATTAAAATTGAATCAACATTTTGTGCATGAAAGTCAGTAAACACACAAACTCCCACATTTTGGATTTAACAATAAGTTATCAAAGCAAGTTACTTTGGTATAAAAAGTATTGACATCTAACACGTTTATTGCTCTCAGAAACGTTTCTTTATTTATAGACCAAGTCACTGACATCAAAACAAAACGGAGAAAAGTGTGACTGAAGGCGTGATAGGTGCTCTAATTAATTAATCTAAATTAACGCTTTATATTGACAGCCACAATTTTAATACTTAATAGCGACAGCCTGTAGTTATTACTTATTTACGAGCTACTTGGGAAGCTAACGATCAGCTTACCGTCATGCTTCGTCTCTTCGTCTCTAGCAGCTCATATCTTCTCGTCTTCGTCTTCATATTGTTGTATGAATTCCCAAAGTCTTCTGTACTTTTCAAGTGTGTTTCATCTCGCCACCAGCAGCTTTCTCTTAAAAGCTCACAGAGTAGTAAACACACGGAGTCCGCCATTGTTTATGTTTATGTCACGTATAAAACAAGTGGAGACCCGCAGGCAGTTCAGTGTTAGAACTAACACCATTCCGGCATCTCCTGCAGCCAAGCTGACGCCAAACGTCATGCTTCGCATTCCATTGGACCTCGTCAGCAGGGCCGAGAGGGGTGTTCTGATGGTTGGGCCACTCAGGATCTCCATATTCTGGCCCAGGCTTCGCGCCCTGGAGGGGATACTCCAGCCCCACTGTAAAGTTTGGACACAAACCGGACGTTGTCAGTTACAGGTTATAAGCCCTTCCTAATTGGCGTACAGGAAGGATGCCATGGGGCAACCTTGACGGTGGGAAGGACCTTCGAAGTCCTATCGTCCGACTACCGCCCGCCTTAAGCTGGGTAGCCCCCGGCCAATAAGGTGTCGGTCTGCCAAAGTCTGTTGCTCCAGAGGGTGCCTGGAGCTTAGTGTTTGCCAAACATGAAAAGCGGACAGAACCTAGTACCTAACACTAGTAACAGTCACAGAAATTTTAAGGGGAAGAATGTGCGCACAATGTGCACAGGTTTCTCTGAAAACCTGCAAGAGGTGGAAAACATGAGGAAGACTGCAATCATTGACAGAGAATTGGCTAGACTAGATATCAGATATCAGCATAGCAGCCCTCCAAGAAACTAGACTGGCGTCAAGTGGCTTCGTGAGAGAGGTGAACTACACCTTCTTTTGAAAGGGTAGAGGTTCCGACGAGCCCCGCCAACATGGAGTCGGCTTTGCTGTTAGAAACACTCTACTAGACGCTGTAGAATCTCCCACTGGAGGAACAGAATGCCTCCTCTCCATGCGACTGCTGGACCTGTCAATATCTTCAGCATCTGTGCTCCAACTTTGCCTCAGAAGACACTAAGGACCAGTTTTATGAGCAGCTGAATGATCTGATTGCAAGTTGTCAAAAGGATGAGCCACTGTTCCTACTAGGGGACATTAATGCCAAAGTTGGCACAGACCATGGGTCCTGGCCTACCTGCCTTGGCCATCATGGTATAGGAAGGATGAATGGAAACGGAGAGAGGTTGTTGGAATTGTGCACTTACCACAACCTCTGTATCACCAACTCCTTCTTTGAAGGCAAACCATGGCATAGAGTGTCATGGGAACACCCAAGGTCTTACCGCTGGCACCAACTTGATCTTGTAATCACGCGGCGGACTGCTCTAAACAGTGTCCTCCTCACCAGAAGCTACTACAGTGCGGACGGTGATAGCGACCATGCTCTTGTGAGTAGCAAAGTACGCCTAAGACCTTGAACTCAACATCGCTCCAAGTTGAAGGGTCGACTTCGCATAAATGTCGCACACATGTCAATCCCGGATAAAGTCACAGAGTATGTGTCTAGGCTAGATCACGCTTTCCATCAAATACCACATCATGCCCCCGATGCAACAACAAAGTGGAAGGTCATGCAAGACGTCATCCACACTACAGCACTTACAACATTTGGCAAGAAAGGCTGGCCCAGTCACAACTGGTTAAACGCTCGATGCTTTTTTGCAGACGATCCTGCACTTGTAGCCAACACAGTGGCTGCTCTTCAGAGACTAAGCAACTGCTTTGGCACTGCCTGTCAGCAATTTTGACTTATTGTAAGCCTGGAAAAAACTTGCGTTTGTGCACAAGGGGTAAACACACCACCTCCCATTACCATGGATAACGTGCCCTTAAAAGCAGTGGACAGCTTTACCTACCTGGTTTCTACAGTTACCAGCACTTTGTCACTAGACACTGAACTGGACAAGCGGCTCAGCAAGGCTAACACTAGGATGGCCAGACTAACCCAGAGGGTATAGGAAAACAGGGCTCTGTTACTGCACATAAAAGTACAAGTATACCAGGCCTGTGTAATGAGTGTCTTACTGTATGGAAGCGAGATGTGGAACACATATGTGCGGCAGGAACGGCGACTAAATGCCGTCCATATGCGATGCCTTCAGTGCATCCAAGGGATTACTCGGAGGGACAAAGTACCCAACAGAGTCAAACTGCAACAGGCTAAGATACAGAGCATCTACTCCATCCTCAGCCAGCATCACCTTCGCTGGCTAGGACATGTCAGATGCATGGAGGAAGGAAAGATTCCTAAGGATGTGCTGTATGGCCAGCTGGTCAGTGGGTCCAGACAAGTTGGTCGTCCTGCATTATGCTTCAGGGACACCTGTAAGAGAGATGTGAAGGCATGCAGTATCTCTATAGACACCTGGGAAGCACAGGCTGAGGACAGAACTGCCTGGCGCCGGACAGTGTATAATGGTGGCATAGAGGCAGACAAAAAAAAGGGGAAAACTTGTAGCAGAGAAGCGGAGAAATGGGAAGAATGCAGTGACAAATGCACCCCCATCCATACACCACATATCTACTGTATGCAACAGGGCATGCAAATCAAGGAGTGGACTTTGAAGCCACATCAGGAGCCACAACAGAAGCATCACTCCCAGAGGCGCACTTATGGTCTCCTAAGACCAGACTGCCAAAGAACTGCAGTTTGCTCTGCTGACCCCACCCACGTTGAGGAGGTACTATTTGTAGCAGAAAAACATGCGCCTGGAACCAAACCGAGTAGAGTTGAGTCGAGTTGAGCCGAGTAGTGCTGGTTCTGTGTAGTAGAAAAGTGCCTAGACGTCTACTTCTACTGTGTTTTGGAGTGTTCTGTCCTGCTCTGAAAGCAGCTTTGACACTTTGGCCCATTTACACTTTGATGAGCAGCCCCTCCCCCCTCCCTCCATTGATATGGTAAACAGTGCTTTACGCCGAAGCGAGAGAGCTTGCCACAGGCTTATTCAATAACATTCACAGGTAATGAGGAGTGGAGCATCTCAAAAAGTCACACACTCTGTGTTTGAGCACGTGAGATTGTCATCAGAGGTGCTCCGTCTGCTCACTTTCACTGATCACTGTGCGTAATGGCGCAGGGCGCATTGGAGCAAGGAGGCAGATGGCTATTCACACGGGCCAACTAGCAACACATCACTCCTAAAAACAATCTTTGGTTTATCACGTGAGGTAAATCTGCCCTACGATTGGATTTTGGAAAACCATGTGATGGTGAACCAATTCCGATTGGACACTCACATTCCGCACGTCATCACACAGCTTCTATGAGGAGTAGAAAGATGGCCTACGGCTGGCTCGAAAGTCTGCAGAGTTAACTTTTCAGCAAAAAAGTAAGTTTCTATCTCATATCATTAAAAAGTTATTTATAATTTAGTAAAGCTTTCGGCCCCAGAGGGTTAATGTGATCCACCAGAAGTTCTGGATAACTGGAAGAGCTTTAGCGGAGTCCTTTTTAGTTCTCATCAGAAGAAGCAAACATGTATTTGGATTTTCATTAGTTGTCAGTTATAATCATCAAAATTAAAAGAAATAAACACTTGAAATATATTGGTCTGTGTGTATTGAATGAATATAATGTACAAGTTTCACTTTTTGAATGGAATTACTGAAATAAACTTTTCATGATATTCTAATTATATGACCACCACGTGTGTGTGTGTGTGTGTGTGTATATATATATATATCGACCTGGTCTCACGGCAAGTCTTGCTTCAGCAGCACGAAATATACATCAATCTATTGGTTTGTGATATTGTAACGAAAAGCGCCTCATTTTTGTAACTGCAGCACGAATTCATTCTCATTCATTCCGTGATGGCTGCACGAAATTAAAATTGAAGCGGGGGGGTCGGGGTGATTATGATTAGGGTAGGGGGAAGGAATAAGATTAGCTTCTGAGATCTGATAGGATCAGGCTTACGCAGAGCAGGTTGACTTCTATACTGTATATTTAAAATTTTATGTATTTATTTATAGGATCGATTGGTTACAAACATCCAAGGATGCTTCTCCTTTAGTTATTATACAAAGAGTGATGCATTTAGCCAAGAGGCTGTGTCATAAGATGGTTACCAACGATCATAAAGTGTTTCGACCCTTAACCATATCACTCTCCTGTTGGTGGGTCGGCAATGGTGGCCAGCCACTGCTCACTCCCTTCTGCTCCATATCCAACAAGAGGCTCACTCTGCTGCCTCCCCTAACCTTTGCACTGCCTCTCACTCCCTGTCAGACCCACAGCTGTCAAGAACTTCCTGGCTGATTGGGCTGGGAAGCCTCTGCACACTACCTCAACCAGGTACAACCATGCCTGCCAGCCTTTGTCCCTGCAGTCCTGCACTGGGTCTTTGTAGTGCTCAGATTTCCTCTGAAATGCCTCCTCACACCCTTCTTCCTATGGCACAGTGAACACACCAGGATGATCTTCTACCCTTCCATGGAGAACAGGACTGCATCAGGTCTTAATTAATTAATCTATTTCATTTATGTAGTGCCAAATCACAGCAAAGCTGCCTCAAGGTGCTTCACACAAGTAAGGTCTAACCTTACCAACCCTCAGAGCAAGCAGACAGGCGACAGTGGAGAGGAATAACTCCCTCTGATGATTCTGGTCTACTAGAGGAAGAAACCTCAAGCAGACCAGACTCAAAGGGGTGACCCTCTCCTTGGGTCTTAAGGTGGTGTGGACAACATCTCGGAACTGGTGTTTCCTGTTCAGGTCTTCCCTAAGCTTTTATACTTGAGCTGACTGCAGGAGACTTGCTCTGGTTTTATTGGCTTTGCTTCCTCCTTGACAAATGTTGCAGGTGGCGGCCTGTTCTGGCATTGATGTTTCCTGATTCTCTCCTGCTAGGCCCATTTACAGACCGATGTGAAGGATCTGTTTTTGGAAAATCGCTTTTAATGATTTACACTCAACACAAATATAAACGCAACACTTTTGGTTTTGCTCCCATTTTGTATGAGATGAACTCAAAGATCTAAAACTTTTTCCACATACACAATATCACCATCTCCCTCAAATATTGTTCACAAACCAGTCTAAATCTGTGATAGTGAGCACTTCTCCTTTGCTGACATAATCCATCCCACCTCACAGGTGTGCCATACCAAGATGCTGATTAGACACCATGATTAGTGCACAGGTGTGCCTTAGACTGTCCACAATAAAAGGCCACTCTGAAAGGTGCAGTTTTGTTTTATTGGGGGGGAATACCAGTCAGTATCTGGTGTGACCACCATTTGCCTCATGCAGTGCAACACATCTCCTTCGCATAGCGTTGATCAGGTTGTCAATTGTGGCCTGTGGAATGTTGGTCCACTCCTCTTCAATGGCTGTGCGAAGTTGCTGGATATTGGCAGGAACTGGTACACGCTGTCGTATACGCCGGTCCAGAGCATCCCAAACATGCTCAATGGGTGACATGTCTGGTGAGTATGCCGGCCATGCAAGAACTGGGACATTTTCAGCTTCCAAGAATTGTGTACAGATCCTTGCAACATGGGGCCGTACACTATCCTGCTGCATGAGGTGATGTTCTTGGATGTATGGTACAACAGTGGGCCTCAGGATCTTGTCACGGTATCTCTGTGCATTCGAAATGCCATCAATAAAATGCGCCTGTGTTCTTCGTCCATAACAGACGCCTGCCCATACCATAACCCCACCGCCACCATGGGCCACTTGATCCACAACATTGACATCAGAAAACCGCTCACCCACACGACGCCACACGCTGTCTGCCATCTGCCCTGAACAGTGTGAACCGGGATTCATCCGTGAAGAGAACACCTCTCCAACGTGCCAAATGCCAGCGAATGTGAGCATTTGCCCACTCAAGTCGGTTACGAAGACGAACTGGAGTCAGGTCGAGACCCCGATGAGGATGACGTGCATGCAGATGAGCTTCCCTGAGACGGTTTCTGACAGTTTGTGCAGAAATTCTTTGGTTATGCAAACCGAGTGTTTCAGCAGCTGTCCGAGTGGCTGGTCTCAGACGATCTTGGAGGTGAACATGCTGGATGTTGAGGTCCTGGGCTGGTGTGGTTACATGTGGTCTGCAGTTGTGAGGCTGGTTGGATGTACTGCCAAATTCTCTGAAACACCTCTGGAGACGGCTTATGGTAGAGAAATGAACATTCAATACACGAGCAACAGCTCTGGTTGACATTCCTGCTGTCAGCATGCCAATTGCACGCTCCCTCAAATCTTGCGACATCTGTGGCATTGTGCTGTGTGATAAAACTGCACCTTTCAGAGTGGCCTTTTATTGTGGGCAGTCTAAGGCACACCTGTGCACAAATCATGGTGTCTAATCAGCATCTTGATATGGCACACCTGTGAGGTGGGATGGATTAACTCAGCAAAGGAGAAGTGCTCACTATCACAGATTTAGACTGGTTTGTGAACAATATTTGAGGGAAATGGTGATATTGTGTATGTGGAAAAACTTTTAGATCTTTGAGTTCATCTCATACAAAATGGGAGCAAAACCAAAAGTGTTGCATTTATATTTTTGTTGAGTGTATGAACATTTCATAACCAGTTGACTAAAATACCACATAACAAGTACTGAATTGCGTGGACATGTGAAATTGTGCATGTTCCCACTATGGAGGTGCGTTTCACATCATGGGTACCGACACTGACATATTCTCTTCACCTTCACATAACTGGAGAGGCCATTACAACCCAAATTCCAATGAAGTTGGTACGTGTAAAATGTAAATAAAAACAGAAAAGCTTCTGTTTGGAAACATGTGAGCCTCATGATTGGGTATAAAAGGAGCATCCCCAAAAGGCTCAGCCCTTCACAAGCAAAGATGGGACGAGGATCCCCACTTTGTGATCAACGGCATGAAAAAATAGTCCAACAGTTTAAGAACAATGGTTCTCAACGTTCAGTTGCAAGGAATTTAGGAATTCCATCATCTTCAGTCCATAATATAATCAGAAGATTCAGAGAATCTGGAGAACTTTCTACACGTAAGTGGCAAGGCTGAAAACCAACATTGAATGCCCATGACCTTCTTGCCGCGTGGGCTCAGGAACACTTCAGAAAACCATTGTCATTTAACACAGTTCGTTGCTACATCGACAAGTGCAAGTTAAAACTCTACCATGCAAAGAAAAGCCATACATCAACAACATCCAGAAACGCCGCCACCTTCTCTGGGCCCGAGCTCATTTGAAATGGACAGACGCAAAGTGGAAAACTGTGCTGTGGTCTGATGAGTCCACATTTCAAATTGTTTTTCGAAATCATGGATGTCGTGTCCTCCGGACAAAAGGCGAAAAAGGCCATTCTGATTGTTAAAAGGCGCAAAGTTCAAAAGCCAGCATCTGTGATGGTATGGGGGTGTGTTATTGCCCATGGCATGGGAAACTTACACTTCTGTGATGGCACCATCAATGCTGAAAGGTACATTCAGGTTTTGGAGCAATACATGCTGCCATCCAAGCAACGTCTTTTTCAGGGATGTCCCTGATTATTTCAGCAAGAAAATGCCAAGTCACATTCTGCACGTGTTACAACAGCGTGGCTTCGTAGTAAAAGAGTGCGGGTACTAGACTGGTCTGCCTGCAGTCCAGACCTGTCACCCATTGAAAATTTGTGGCGCATTATGAAGCGCAACTGAAGTCCTATATCAAGCACAAATGGGAAAGAATTTCACCTACAAAGCTTCAACAATTAGTGTCCTCAGTTCCCAAATGCTTATTGAGTGTTGTTAGAAGGAAAGGTGATGTAACACAGTGATAAACATACCACTGTCCCAGCTTTTTTGAAACGTGTTGCAGGCATTTCAAAATGAGCAAATATTTGCACAAAAACAAAGTTTATCAGTTTGAACATTAAATATCTGGTCTTTGTGGTGTATTCACTTGAATATAGGTTGAAGAGGATTTGCAATTCATTGTATTCTGTTTTTATTTACATTTTACACAATGTCCCAACTTCATTGGAATTGGGGTTGTACATAGAATGAGAATCATATAGATTTATCTGTTTATTTATCAGTGGGGTTGTTCATGGCACATCCCTGACTGTCGTTTTAGCCCCTGTGCATGGCAGTGGACAGCAGTGCAACCTGAGAAAAATAAAAAAAAATCCTCAATAGAAATATAGCTCCAGTGAAAAGGGTGAAATAAATTTTCTTTCAGCTATGGACATGTAGTTTCCCTTTGTTATTAATAGCCTCAATAAATTGTTTAATTGTGGTGTTTTCTGTCTTAAAGAGATTATTGAAAGAAAATAAAGAAATGCATACCCCAAACAGCCCATGGGAAATGACTTTGAATCAGATTCATGCTTGTCTATATGATAGAATCCGACAATGCAGTCTTGCCTTCAAATGGGCAAAATACATCTTCAATCATAAGTCTCTGAACTTGATTTTGGGCTTCGAAAAAAATCACATTACGTGTGCTAAATTAACCTATTTCCATGTTCTCCCAGTATTTTGGGCACTCGGGTAGACACTCTCCAAATTTAGACAAACATATCACATGGACAATACGAGGTCTGTCAGAAAAGTATCGGACCTTTTTATTTTTTGCAAAAACCATATGGATTTGAATCACGTGTGATTGCATCAGCCAAGCTTGAACCTTCGTGCGCATGCGTGAGTTTTTTCACGCCTGTCCGTTGCGTCATTCGCCTGTGAGCAGGCTTTGAGTGAGCACTGGTTCACCCCTCTCGTTAGATTTTTATTGCGAATAAATGTCTTAACGATTTGGAGCTTTGCTGAATCAAATTTTTCCAGAAACTGTGAGAGACCTCCAGGTGGACACCATTCGGAAAATTCAGATGGCTTTCAGGGACCATTTTATGGGGGTTACACAGATTAAGGAGTGCTCCAGCCGGTTTAAAGACCGCCCACAGCGCCTGAGAACGCGGCGCACTCCAAGCGCCGATCGACAGGCTGACACCCTGCTGAAACAACCAGATCATTTCCAACGTGAAGGCTTTGTTGATCCGGGACGTCGTCTTACTTCCACAAAAGTGGCATAAGGCGTGGACATCAGCACTTTTTCGCCACATTCCACTGTTACAGGAGTTGTTTTCATGGAAAAAAAAGCGGACGGATGCGCCACCGTGCCGCTCATTGCGCGGGACAAATCCACCTCCATGTTGGTCTCACAGGACGGCTTTGAGATGGATTTCAGACGGCTGTCTGTGGCTTTTTAGTTGTGTGACTATCCGAGAAATTGTGCATGAGCTGGACATTCCCCAACATGTCCTGTGAGGCTTCATCACGCCGTTGCTTTGCGCCATGTGGCTCTGCCGCGACGTGCGGAATTCCTCCGCATGTCTATCTCAGTGTGCCGAAAAAGTGCTGATGTCCACGTCTTCCGCAATTCCTGTGCTAGTCAGAGGACGTCCCGGATAAAACACAGCGTCCAGTTTAGAAATGAACGGCACATTCCACTGTTACAGGAGTTTTTGTCATGGAAAGAGGAGTGGAGGAATTCTGCGCGTCGCGGCAGAGCTGCATGGCGCAAAGCAACGCCGTGATGAAGCCTCACAGGACATGTTGGGGCATGTCCAGCTCATGCACAATTTCCCGGATAGTCACACGACTAAAAAGCAACTGACAGCCGTCTGAAATCCATCTCAAAGCCGTCCTGTGAGACCAACATGGAAGTGGTTTTGTCCCGCGCAATCAGCGGCACGGTGGCGCATCCATCCGCTTCTTTTTCCATGAAAAAAAACTCCTGTAACAGTGGAATGTGCCGAAAAAGTGCTGATGTCCACGCCTTATGCCTTTTTTGTGGAAGTCAGACGACGTCCCGGATCAACAAAGCCTTCACGTTGGAAATGATCTGGTTGTTTCAGCGGGGTGTCAGCCTGTCGGAGTGCGCCGCGCTCTCAGACGCTGTGGGCGTTCTTTAAACTGGCTGGAGCACTCCTTAATCTGTGTAATCCCCATAAAATGGTCCCTGAAAGCCATCTGAATTTTCCGAATGGTGTCCACCTGGAGGTCTCTCACAGTTTCTGGAAAAATTTGATGCAGCAAAGCTCCAAATCATTCAGACATTTATTCGCAATAAAAATCCGACAAGAGGGGTGGACCACTGCTCACACAAAGCCTGCTCACATGCGAATGACGCAACCGACAGGCGTGAAAAAACTCACGCATGCGCACGAAGGTTCAAGCTTGGCTGATGCAATCACACGTGATTCAAATCCATATGGTTTTTGCAAAAAAATAAAAAGGTCAGATACTTTTCTAACAGACCTCGTATGTGCTTTTTTGTTATTTGTAAGACTAATAAACACATTTTTATACATGCAAACATTTACTAAATGTTAGTGGGTTGTCATCATTTTGCAATGATGCTGGAGTTTAAAAGTAGAATATATGGTTTCTATGGCTGCATTTTGAGCCCCTGTGTCAGGTTGAGTTTGGGGTGTGCGTGTGTGTGTGTTGGTTAGTTGGCTGGTTTTATTGGCCATTGCACTGGTTTTGAGTAGTTATTTGGCTCTTTCTGTCAGACAGACGTGTCAGCCCTGTGGCAGTGTCGGACATCGCTGCAGCAGCAACAGGATCAAGAACAATCATTAACACTTCTTTCTGGCCTTGGAAAATGTATCAATAACATATCAAATATAACAAATTAGCCAGCCATTGTCTTTGATATCTGATTGTTAATTCCTCATGCGTTAGTGAAAAATTATTGTTCTGATTATCAATTCCTTGTGTATGTGAGTAACTGATTCCAGCAAAAGGAACATGGAAAATCTGTATTAGTGTAAAGGATCTGAGGACCACAAATGACAATTCCACTGTCGATCTTCTGGTCATGCTGAAAAATGTTAAAGGTGGCAACAGTACAGTATGTTCTTTTTACAGTACTGCATATATTTACATGATGATGCAACATGGCATGGGGGTGTAGCTATAAAGTGCTTACTCCTACCTTACCAAAATCCAATGAATTCAGTGTAGTATGTCATGAACACATAGGCTAAGTCCACACGTAGACAGTTATTTTTGAAAACAGTTATTTCTGCCATTGTTTTTTTAAATCCAGTCCACACAAGCACTGTTGAAAATGCAAAATATGTTGACAAGTACTGGCAAGACCATGCCTGGGTCACAGGAGTGTCTGTGCTGAATGTAGCAGCGACATCTCAAGATTACTCTGACGCCTCTGTTTCTCTCCATAGAGGGCTTGTATACAACTAATGAATCTTTATGAGTTCAATGGTACGAATATTTCATGAGGTGAAAGATGGAACGTACCATCTTTCACCAGCGCAGCTTTTTGAGCAACAGTATTTTATCTACCTCAGCCATAGCAAAAACCTCATGTAGCAGATGTGCGCTTCCTCTGAGTTGCATCACTTGTGCTTTCCTGTTGTATGGATGTTGTATTGATTACTGTGCCTTAATTGAGAGAGTGGCGTCAACTCAGAACATGGCGCAGTTTTGGTTTCAACTGTGCTGAACTACTGAATGAACCTTTCATTTTTTCAACATTTTTAAAAATAATTTAACCACATACAGCAACACATCCAGGTACAGGTGCTATCAAAATAAATCTAAAAATAGTTAAGCTATTAAAGTTACATACATTTCCATTGTATGATTATTTATTTAATTAATTTAAAGCCCGATTTATGCTTCTGCAGCTCTGTGACTCCATGTCATACAGTGACGTGCATGACAGTTTTAAAGTTGTCCGTCGCTGGATTATGCTTAATTGTGGACTAATTGGACCCTCAAGAAACTTTTCTTTCTACAGTTATCACCTCCAAATCAAAGGAAAGCTATACATTTCTCTCTTTTGCCAATTTTGTGCTGTAAATGTACAGACTTTCCTGATCCATTATTAATCAGCATGTGCACTGCAAAAACTATTATAATATGATGGAAGACGAAGAAGTAACAGCAGAAAAGTGTCAATTCACAGCCTTTTGTGTCTGATTTAACAGGTGCACGTCACGCTTCAGGTCCCAGTCTGAGCACGGTGTGAAAAAAAATAGTTTGAATTTTAATCAGGGAAATGACTCCGGTGCCACTTTACTTGAATCGGCGAGTGTCAGAGAGCTGAACTTTAATTTGTACCTCTGTTACTTTGCACGTCCAGACTGCTCGGGGTTTTAAATGGAAATCCATTGCAATTGGACTGGACATTTTATCCGATGTGAGCAAAAATCCGTTGTACAAAATTTGTTATATACGGTGTTTATTACATGGAAAACAATACACAAACTTTGGGATTTTTTTTTTTGTCTAGTGACTGTTAATATCTGGTTTACACAATAACGGTTTAGGTGAGCTTTACTGTACATGGGACTGAACAATAAATTTACCTCTCAAAGCTTTGACGATGATGTCTGCTTCCATCCCACACGACTGACTTTATTATCCCAAATGTCTCTTCTGTTCGGATCTGAAGGGAATCTGTACATCTTGAAGCCCTTGTTGTTTCTATTTTTGCATCCAAATGCACAACAACCTGGCATTTCCTGCGAATAAATAAATAAAATAGCTGGATTTCCACGCAGACAGATTAACAGCGAAGGCTATTTTGGAACCAAGATGGTACCACAAGTCATGTGACCAATATTTTTTGACTCGTCATGTCGCCACTCTCTCAATTAAGGCACTCTAGTATTGATCAGCCTTTGTATATAAATAAATTTGTTCCATTAAATAACAAATACAATAAACAACAAAACATATCCTTTGTTTGAGGCCAAACAAAGGATATAAACGTGCATACTCTTCACCCTGGAAGGAGTTTAGTAAAAGCTTTGTTTTCGCACATCCAAAATTAGGGATGCACCGATCCCGATACCAGTATCGGGTATCGGCCCAATCCTGCATGTATGTACTTGTACTTGTAATCATAAAACTGCTCCGATACTAGACACCCGATACCCCTTTACAGCAGCGTGATGTCAACCTCTCAATTGTGTTTGTATTGTGTGTCAACTGCAGTAGCCCTTGGGCAGGCGGAGGTTGCGGTTCGACGGAACTGCCCAGTTCACCCATGAAGTGTTTAATGCTGCGAGCAGTTTTTGTCTCTCAAAGCGAGGTGATGGCAGCACACCTGCACTGAGCATAAAATACATTTTCACGCTTCTTTCTTTAAACTCTGTGCCGCCCCATGTGTGTCCTCACTAAAAACAGCTGATCCGCACGCATTAACAAATGTTAATGCTTGTCTTTCCCCCCAAATGTGCCTAAAGTCTCTTTCTGAGGATGACATGATGTATAAAAAAATGCTGAAAAATGTAAAAAAAAAAAAAAATCCCTCCCTGTCAGTCTGGTTGTGCTTTTTCCATAAATACATTGTCAATTCTTCCTGCACAGATGACCATCTAGGGGCGAATCCAGTGGGAAGGGGGAGTGTGCTTGCCCCTCCACACCCCTAGATTAAAGGTCCACTTTTGACGACAACTTTTCATGCTATTACTACGACTACTACTAATACTATAATAATAATAATAACAATTGTAACAATTAAAATGTTGAGAAAGAATTTAAATGTTAGAAAAATGTTAGAAAGAATTTAATAGTTAAATTTATTTTTATTTATTAATTCATTTAAAAGACATGCAACAGCAGCATTCATCATGAATGAAAAGGAGCAGAAAGAAGCAATAGCTTATCATTTATAAACAATGTAGATTATAAATTGTAAGTTTTACTGTTGCAGTGCTGTCAACATTTAAATATGAGGTCAAGAAAGATGTCTATTTTATTTTTTATAAAACAAGTATTTATGTTCATTGAAGTCAAGAAAGAGTGACTATAAAATGAGTATTGGCAAAACTGGTTATCATTTTCATGCTGAGGTGGCAGGGGGGTGTTGTTGGCAGCTGCTGAAAGTAAGTAATAAAGTAAATACTAATCTAACTTAGTTACTTTTAAAACTGAGTAATCTGTAAAGTAGCTAAGTTACTTTTTCAAGGAGTAATCAGTAACTGGATTACTTTTCCAAACTAACTGGCAAATAATGTGTCTTGTGCTCAGACACAAATAATAAATAAATACATTTAGTTATGTGTAATTTCAGTTCTGTTCCTGGTGTTGCATATTTTGTAATGCTGAAGTCCACAGGTTACATTTCAGTAAGATGTCTGGCAGTGTCATGTTTGTTAAGAAACACACGGTTAATCTTAAAGCACAATTTGTTGTAGTCAGTAGTGAAGTTACATGATTTAAGTGAAATGTTTGTAAAAAAAAAAAAAAAAAAAAGCTAATGATAGTGGTAGCAGTTACACTCAAAAAGTAAGGAACAACTGATGAATAAAACATTTTCAATGTAATGTATGTAATAATACCCAAATGTAAGTACAGTGGTCCCTCATTTATTGCGGGAGTTAAAAATAACTCGCGATAAGCAAAATCCGCAAAGTCAGCGTTATTTTTTGCAATTACTGTAGATGTTTTAAGACTGTAAAACCCCTCACTACTTTTCTCAAACAGGCATTAACATTTTCTCAGTTTTCTCTCTTGTGTAAACACTCTTTTTTCTTCTGTACGAGAAGATTATAAACAGACACACGCAGAACACAATGCGCGTGCTCTCTCTTCGCTAACTGCCTCCGGAGGTACGGATGCGGGACCCGCAAAGAATCCAAGTCCTCTCTCGGTGGCCACAGAGCTCTGCGGCTGCAGTCAACATCCGGATGAAAACAGTGAGTGTAGTCTCTGGACCTGTTGCCAGATTTGGCGCAGCTCCGCACAGCAGACAGGAGGGCGGTGTGAGTGGCCCGCTGCTGCATTTACCGAGCCTGCTGAAAGCGCCTCGGAGGCAGTGAGAGCAATCGCGGTGATGCCGACCAGTGCCGCGACCGGCCCGCCTGATGAGGACGCAGAACACAATGCGCTGTTAAAAAAAAAAAGCATGCAAAATTGCACTAAAAAAAAAAATCTGCGAAACTGCGAGACCGCGAAAGGTGAACCACGTTATAGCGAGGGACCACTGTACTCGTACTTGTACTCACTCAGTCTGGGAAAAAGTGGTGTCAGTGCATCCCTACCTAAAATGCAATTTGCAAGTTGCAGAAAGGCCAAAACAAATATAAAGCTACATTTTCCAAAATACCTGTGTTTTTGAACAGGGCCATGGTTATGAATGTGATATTCCCTATTTGCTTAAAAAAAAATCATGAAAAATAACAGGGCTACAGCTACAAACTTTGACTTTAAAAAGCCATTCAAGTTGGTGTAAACTGTTGGCCAACTGAAAATCTGACATACTAATGAAAACCTGAAATTCTGTATGTGCGTTTTGGAATGCCAAAGTCATCCCACATGGAATTCTGCATCAATGGTGGGTGGATGCATGGCCAATATTACATTCTTTGGAATGACCACCTGTCCATATATTTCAATAAAATGTCTGATTTCATCACAAATAACTCAGCCATTTAGTGCCAGATCTGTTCCACCTTGTGCACAACTCTTGTACTGCAAAATTTCAATTTGGCATCATTATCAGGCCTCTACTACTGGAAAAACAAACAAACAAACAAAATCAACCAAAAAAACAACACAAAAGACAAAAGAACATTGCGTGCATGTGTAAAATAACACTGGTCTACAGTCCAAATGGTTCTGAAATTTTGGGCCATGGAAAATGAAAATGTTTGAAATTGTTGATAGCCTGTAGTTTTAAGAAATGCTAGTACTGCGCTACTAAGGATTAATATATAACCCTTTTGCTGATTTTTAAAGTGTTACAAAAAGAGAATAGCTGAAATATTATACAAACAGTGTTTATGATTTTCATGAAAACTGTACTGTTAACACAATATAATTATGTGGAAGCAAAATGTAGTACCTTGTATATCTTGGAAACAGTAACCAATTAGCCGTTGTTATTGTCATATTTGAATTCAACATGCCAAAATCCATAATAAATAGCACATTTTATTTTTGAAGCAGACAACTTTTAAATTTTTTGTATACCAGTGTAATTAATGAAGTTAAAAAAAAATTCCTCATGAAAACAAAAGTTATTGGGAGTCTTTCATTACTTTTATGGAAGTCGGGAAAGACCAGCTCACATTACAGGGAAGACACAGAGCGACAAGAAAATCCTTGGGAAAACACATCTTTTGCTTTTTATGATGTGTTGGGGTCATAAATTTCATTTAATTGAGTGTACGTTTAATCAGCTTTCATTTATAAAGGGTGTGGGCAAATGCTCGATAAGGTAAATGTGTCTGCTAGTATTTATCAATATGTCTGTATTGAAATAAAGTTGACATTACAACTTGTTTAATAAAATGGAATATGTGTAGTATGAAAAAACTGAGTTTGAAAGATTTTAGTCATGGTGTATGGAAACCTATTTCTGCAACTGTATCTCTGTCCCCTTTCAGTAACAGGTAAGTTTCCAAGACAACTGAAAGCATGTACGTTCTTCTTTGTCTGGAAGAAAGCTGGGTGAACCATTTCCTCTGTCTCTGCCTTCCTGTGCTTCCCACGACATCACAGCTACAGCGGGGATCTATTTTCAGATGCTGGGTGGGGACAGCAAAAGAGCCCTGTGACATTTAATGTATGAAGGACGGGATTATAAGAGATCCCACCTCAGGCATCAAGTCACGACGCACTTGTGTGTTTAGTCAGTCTGAGCACACGCTGAAAAATGTGTCTGTACCAACAATCACCCACCTGCCAACCCAAATGGACTCATTTCTGTGCCTGAGAAATGTAGCCCATAATCAGGTTCCCCACAAAGCAGATTGACTGCTGTGATCCATTACCATAGCTCAAAGAAAAGCTGCACTTTGAACCATATTTAGCATTTCATAACAGACATACAAGTATAAGCCCTAATATTTCTCCACTGAGTTGACAAAATAATCAGTACCATGAAAAAACATATAAAAGCTATAAAGGTACGGACCAGATGTAATTATTGTTTTTGTTAAACAGTGAAGACATAGACAGCCAGGTCCATAAGAATTTGGACTTTTTTTTTTTTTGTAATTTATTTATTTGTAATGGGTCTGCAATGGGCATGATGCAGGTGCCTCAGTGTTGAGGACCCCAGTGGCTGGAGAAAGGCAAGGAGATGCCTACATTTCAGCAGGCTGCAAAAGATAGAGAGATACTTTCAAGATGAGGGGATGGTTGTCATCCAGGACCCAGGGTGGTTCCATGATGTGGATGAGGCGATGCAGAGTGTTTGTCTGCTATATGATATATTTAACTGAAATTTCTGATCCAGACAACCAATGATTTATAAAGGAAGATTCTGAGAATTATCAGGGGTGCCCAAACTTTTGCATACAAAAGTCTTGCTTCAACCGAAACTGCCTAATTGAATCTTGCATTTGTCTCCAAACAGAATCACCTGGTTCTCAAGCCCCCGCACCTAAGTGGCTCTACTCTACTCTTTTCTACTCTTCTATTTTACTCTTCCTTTTTAGATATTTAGATATACCTTAGTATACTAGCATAGTTCCACCTTAGAATTGGAATATAATATATAAGATATACCTTACTGAACTTTCATACGAGTGTGTGTGTGTGTGTGTGTGTGTGTGTGTGTGTGTATATATATATATATATATATATAGTTTATTTTCAATTACTAGCAATAATCACCTTTTCATTATTTTTCTACTATTTCTGAGTCATAAGAAGGAGTGTATGTTGAAATAAATGCATTTCTCACTATTGTTTCATAAATGCCTCTGATACCAGGGTGCCTCTAGCCTTTACAGTTTTAACTCCATAAATTATTTCTTTACCCTCTTTCTTTTTAATGCTGTCACAGACAACTGGGGCACCTCTGGACTCCAACCACTGCCTCTTTGCTGCCTCCTTTGTTACAAATTCATACAGTTTGAATATACCGTGGAGTTGTCCTGGTCGTGTAGTGAGGTTTTCTTTTTTTTTTGTGCACTGTGAAGGAGTGAGTGGTGCATTAATGGTGAGGGCCAAGTCACTCTTTTCACTCTGCTCTGCCGAGCTTTTAGTTGTGACTGTGCTAATGTTGCCCGATGTCTTCTTTTCGTTCCTCTTCAAATATAGTTTGTGACAAACGTTGCCCGTTCATCACCTAAACCATATGTTTCAGCCAAATCCTTCATATTTGAGCTTTGACAGACTTAAGGTTGATGAAAACTTCTCATGTAAATGTCTTTTATTGGCTGGCTGTCTGATTCAATATTTAATAAGCTGTATGCACGTGAATGCTAGATGTTGCTGTGAATTCAGTGCCAGTTTGCTGTTCCAGTTGCAGCGCACTGGCCTGTGCTCAGGTCTTTGATTGCTCCCGTTCCTAACACACCTCCACCTCGATTTGTCATGCCGCTCCTCACCGCAGGCACACCCACTGATTAACATCAGCTCCTGGCTATCGGCAAAAATCTGACAAATGTTTCCGACTTCAATCTGAGAGTGACATCAAAAAACCAAGCTCAGCCTTTTGATGTGCTGCAGGAAGTTTGTGGTTTGATCTGGCTGCTGTCCTCGTGCCTCTTTGAAATCTATTTTTTGCCCCCCCTCCGGTGCTTGGTAAGGAAGGTTGCCATGGAAAGGAGAGTTGAGTTCCTGTGTGGGAGACTCTGGGTGGTGAGGCTGTGTTTGCTGTGAAGTCCTCACAGGATCGATGGCAGACCATTTCTGAGCGATTTGTGAGCAGAGAGCTGTTTAAGGGTGGCAATAAACCTTGCAAGACTTCTTAAGTGCTGTTTCCAATTCAGTGTTCACTTTTCTGCTGATTTCCATCTTTCACAAAATTATGGTGGTGGGCACAGTTCCGCTAATCCACTAATTATCAAAGCTAATGTTTTCATTATTGGATTAGCTTTTCAGATAACTTTGAAAACCATCATTGGACCAATTATCTTACGATAAATTTTGGTCCGATCATTTTTAGATCGCTAACATGTTTTTGTAGGTGAAGTTAAAAATGTTTGTTAAATCTGATATCAAAGATTTTAGCACTTACCTGTTAAATGTTTTGTAGCAGATAAACAGCCCTGTTCTCTGTAAACAGAAGAGAGCTGTTTTCAGGAGAAACCGCTCTATCAAAGAGCAAATATCACAAGATACTTGCTCTTGACACCATACTAACTCACCGGCAATATCACCCAATTCATCCAGAGGCATACATTTTTAACTTATGGTTAAAATTTTAACAAAACTAATTTCGGACATGTTATTTAAATTAACGCCACTTCTGAAGTTTTATAAAGTGAAAACATCAGCTATATGGTTTAGTTTTAACGTATTGCACTAATTTTGAAGGTCTTAGTGTGGACCTGCTGGGTCCAGGTGGGTTATGGGTAATCTCAGTACAGTCACAACATTAGAAATGCATTTGAGACGCTCTGATCAGGCTCCACACAGAACAACATTAAACCCTTTGTATATTGTGCCTAAAACTTTCGTGAGAATATATTCTCTGGGTTTATAGACGTTATTGTGTTTGTTTTATGTAAAAATGCCAGAAGAAGCTGAGGTTGCTTCTCCATGCAGATTACACGTAGCACACGGATAATTTGGAATATTTGTTTTGGGAAGTTTTCACGGTCTCTACTGCCATCTACTGGCCAGTAGTGTTCATAGCAGTATTCACACTAAGTATTGAGATATCCCATAATCCTTTGTGCGACTGAGAGTTGTTGAAGCCTCTTGCAGCAGCTAAAGAAATAAAAATGTACATTTTGGTTGTATAATGTTCATTTACAATTGTTGTCATGGATTCTGTTGTTTAAACAGCAGGAACTCTCTGGTGCGTGAAAACAACAACAACAAACCCCCCCCAAAAAAACTAGTACACAAATGATTATGGGTAAAGGTCTGAGCGTCTGGGCCCCAGTAGATGGCAGTGTTCTATGCATTTTTGACCCCGGTTATATCAGACGGTTGAAAAATCACAACTTTTGGCTTTTGCAAGTAGCTTTTTTTTAGCATATGAATAAAATGGCATATTTTACAAAAGCACATTTATATGTAAATACCAACACACGTCATGTCACATTAAAGTGTTGGTTTTTACATAGAATGAATGAGTCAACCAATCAGTGTTAGCGGAGGCTCATTTACCCATAATCCCTTTGGCATCTGTCTGTGTTTGTTACCATACTTCAGAATTAGTGCATTATTTAAAACAAAAAGATATGTGTTATATTTTAACTTTGTACAAATAACAGAATTGGCATTAATGGTGTTTTATTTTATTTTTTTAAATCAAAACTATAAGTCAAAACTGCTTTATTTTGCAAGACCTCTACCTCACGGTGGCACGGCTGTATCCTGTTAAGGAATAATGGTTTGTTTTGTGTGTTTAGAGTTGAGCTTAGCTCCTCTCGAGTGCTTCACTGCTGCAAAATATGTAGTAAACAGGATCCTCCAGCAGTGGGCAGGGCGCACAAAGACAGTTGTTGTTACAAGTGTACCGGAGACAATACTGAAAGTTATCGGTTATCTATCTATCTCTCTCTCTCTCTCTCTCTCTCTCTTTATATATATATATATATATATATATATATATATAGTAGTTATGGCCATCATCAGCTCCAGTTTTGAAATCTGGGTCAAATTTATGAGCTGTTAAAAAAAAATTCATCCTGATTCACCAAATCGTCGCAAGTGCATGGTAAGTTCCGGGTGATCGCAGTCTTAACAAATTAAATCATGTTTAAACATCTTTAAATGGGCCATTCCTAGTGAATACAGCTTGAAACGTGTTTAATCGTACTCCATCAGTGTAATAATATAAAACAGAAGCAGCATTTAATGCAATTCTGGCTCAGGGCACAGCTACTTACTTTCATTTTTGGGCAGATTGCCTGGCCTCACTTTATAAGTTAGCCTGTTAGGAGGCAAACCGGAGTAAGCCATTTAATCCCATTTTGATGTCAACAAATTCCCCCTGGATGGGATAGAGGTCCGTCACAGATTTTTCCCAATGAAAATGGGTACCCATTTAAAGTTAGATGGACTGGGACAATGCAGATGAAGCATTCATGCTTCAGTATCATGTGATAAGCACCTGCTTGTTGGGCCTCAGAACTTGCATAGGAATTACCTCTTATTTCTAGAGATCTGTCTGGTCAACCGGATCAAAAATTTACAGCTGGGTGGTCTGGGAAGATGTAGATGAAGATTCTTGTCCAAGGATACAGTAAATCCCTTCCTTATCTGACTGAGCTACCTGTTCTACTATGTATACATAGGGTAGAACAATAATTACTTATTTTCCATAATACATATGATCTGATGTGTACACTTAGTTTTTGGCAAGAACGCCTGGTTTACGACGTTGATGAGCCCCACATCAGTGAATATGATTGAGAGAAGGAATCACTAACAATGGCAGCATCTCACAGTCATTAAAATACAGAATCATCTCATCTCCCTGCCATTCATCAGCTCTTATATTCAGAGTTTGTCTTCCTGTCAGTCAAGGTGTACGCTTCCCTCCGGCTTGTTTGCATGTGTGCCAGGCTCCCACAGCGCTGCTACGGTGATACCTCCAAACAGCTTGTGTGGCTGAGCGAGTCCCACATAACGCTCTCTCCTGCTGAGTGTTTGTGTGTCTGTAGATTAGCGGTGGTATAAACACACATGCACACACTGTATTAATTTTTGGTTTATAAAATAACTAGAACAGTTGCAGAAGTTGCACAGTAAAAATTGATGTCTTAAAATCTGTGCATCAGATATTTCAGAGTTGATTTCAACTCCAAAAGTGTTAAATCCTGCATAGTACTCCAGTTATTGTTCAGGCATAATCATGTTTCAGTCATATTTCTTTTAAGCATATTTAATTGAATCACAAAATTCTTTTCTAATTTAATGTCATAGCCCACGTTTTACAAAAAAGTTCCAACTATGTATTGACATACACACAGTCTCATACTCTTTGTATGTGCTTGTTAGAGTTGCACATGTGGGTCATGACATGATGTTGTAGGTGACCAGTTCCTTTCTTAAAGCTATAGGGCCTTGAAGTTTCACAAAACTGAGTAACTTTAGTTTTTACCGAAATCCAAGCATTATAATGTACGTTTATTTTTGTAACATGTTGCAAAACTACAGCTCATTTTAATGAAAAGAACACATTTGTTGGGGGGGGGGGGGGGGGGGATTCCATCGTGAATATTGTCTTTTCCTTCATCACTATCATGCAGGCTAATGACAGGAGGATGTTATGTGGGCCGCTGAAGAGGAGGTACTGCTGGCCCACCACCACCAGTCGGCGCCCTGCTTGGAGTGCGGGCTTCAAGCATGAGAGGGCGCCAGAGCTATTAGAAGTGACAGCTGTCACCTGTCAACCTCACCAGCTGTCTCTCATTAACCTCCTTACAAGAAGCGGATCACAACTCCACCTCCTCGCCGAGAAATCATCTACCACAAAGGTAATCTTCTCTGCTGTGATTATCGATTGTCTAAACTTTGTTCTGTGTGCAGCCGCATTCCTGTGGTGATCCAGAAGAGGGACCAGCAGGAGCTGCACGAGAGAAACGTATCTGGAGGTGGAGGTTTTCCCTCCCAGAGACTTTGAGTGTAAAGGTTGCTGAGTGTGAGGACTCACACTCACCTCCTTGTGTCTTCTTTGCCAGCAGTACCAGGGCCGACAACGGAGGACAGAGACCACCTGGGGATTCAGGACTTGGCGGCTCCGGTGTTCTTCAGGCCGTTGGTGGTGGAAGCGGTGTGGGCCCCGGCTCCTCGTTCATCAGAGGTCTCCTATCTTCGAGCCTGCCCACTGTCCTCTTGTATACAATTGGCACCTGTAATTTCTGTTTGTATTCCGTTGTGTACTTTCGCAACATTAAATTGTTACTCCTTTTCTTATCCATTGTCTGTTCACTTGCGCCCCCTGTTGTGGGTCCGTGTTACGACACCTTCCCAACAGGAGGAAGCCTGTGTACGTATGTGTGATATATTGAGTTTATCTGTGACCCATCTTATGTGAACATCCATAAGATTTCTTGTAAACCACTTCCAAAACTACAAAATGTTAGTCATAGCATTTGATCCTTTGAATTTCTCCCCCTCTGGGGTTGAAATTCTAAATTGTTTCTAGACAGCATGAATTTTGATCATATTGGCAATATCATATTACGAATCCTTTATCTAAATGCTAAGGAATAAAAATATATCGGTGCCAAACAAAAATTGTTTTTATGAATTAAATCTTAAAAAAACAGTGGCACTATACCTTTAACTACCCTACGCTTTACCCAACTATTAGACAGACACCCCTTTTGCTATTAGGTGGGTACAAGGTGGGCATCACATTCTGGTTCCAGCTGGGATGTGAATTGGCAACTTTCTGCAGAGTAGGGCAGGGCTCTAACCACTAAGCCATCATACCTCCACAAATATATGAATAAATACACACACTCATCTTCAACCGCTTAGTCCAATTAATGGTCGCGGGGAGCTGGAGCCTATCCCAGCAGACATAGAGCGCAAGGCAGGGTACACCCTGGACAGGACGCCAGTCTATCGCAGGGCCACATACAGATAAACAAACACAGTCACACCCGCATACACACTTACGGACAATTTAAAGTTTCCAATACACCTAACCTGCATGTCTTTGGATGTGGGAGGAAGCCGGAGCATCCGGAGAGGACCTACACAAACATGGGGAGAACACGAAAACTCCACACAGAAAGGCCACAGGTGGGAATTGAACCCATGACTTTCTTGCTGTGAAGCAACACTGCTAACTACTAAGCCACCATGCTACCCTTTGAATAAATAATGATAATAAAATAAATATAAATAAATACTTGTACATATGAGGTTTCTGGACAGATGTGTTTGCCAGTGTCAGTGTCTTTGCAGAAGAATGAAGGTCCAAGATTTTAGGGTCTTGATACTTCCTTTTTACTGTATGGTTGTGACACCTCGACACAAACATGTGACCTAAGTGACGACTGGATGTCTTTGGTATTAGATTTCTTTGGACGATCCTTGGGCTCTGCTGGAGTGACTTTGTGTCAAATGAAGTTACTTAGGGCCCCTTCACACATAACATAAAAGACACAGAAACCGGAAGAAAATCCACGAATCAAACACGAAAAGGGGAACCACGAACCATCCACCTGCTGTTGTGAGGGATGCACAATCGCACAGGCGTGCACGACACTTCGGCGATGGTTTTTGTGCACACTCGTGAGCATACACGAACACAGTGCGAGTAGCTGGAATGTGTTGCACCACATTGTGCCGCTGATGTGGAGAAAATTAAAATAAAAACTAGCTGTATAATTAGTGAAATTCACTGGGTTGATATAAATAATAAATAAAAAGGGATGCAATACAGAACCCTGTGGTTAAATAACTGGGTGATTCTTAGACTACGGGCACTTATGTCCTTTGATCATATTGTATAAAAAACAGAAAAAAGGGGAAATTTCACACTTTTATAGTTATCTTTACAATGAAAGTGTGTTGAGAAATTTGTTCTAGTAGTCTATGATGACTTTTTCACCTTTTTTCAGCATCATTATATGCAAATATTGCCGTTTTGTGCTTCTCCCACACCCAGACTTTTGATCTTCAATGATAAAAATGAATGGTAAAGAAACGTTTTTTCTAATGTTTTAAAATATCTCTGAATAAAATATCAGTAAAATAATCAAAACATAATTGGGGTATTCAGTGTCATACAACTGTTATTTTTTTTAAACAAAATGTAGTTGTCCCACACTATTGCCGTAATTTCCAACACAACACTGTAATGTCCCTAAACAGTTTGTATGAAAGATTTTTTGGGTAGTTTCTATGGAGATAAACAGTGACATCAGAGCACATGTATATAGCGCCAAATCACAACAAACAGTTGCCCCAAGGCGCTTTATATTGTAAGGCAATGGTGTGGTGGAAATTACATTTACAAGGCCAATAGTGCCCGTAGTTAAAGAATCACCCAACCCTGGTTAAATAAATAAGTAAATGCCACTCGCGGGATTTGAACCTGCAATTTACAAAAGCTCAGATTACCAAACGGGAACTTTACCACTGTACTACAAACACTGTCTTTTAACAGCAGCATAAAATGCCTAAAATCAACAAGGAGATAAAGACTGAAAGTGGCGTATTTGTGGCGCTGTTGGCTTGTCATATTGTCATGGTTCTGCAGCGCTCATGTTCTGCCAGACACACATGACATTCAGATTTCCTGCTGCTTGATCTGATGGTCCATTTCACATGCAGTAGTCTGTCGACGTGTGCTGTCTGTGGCCGCTGCATCCCGGATGTGTGCGCTCAGACGTGGCTGTCCAGCCCCCATATGATCATGTATGTAAATACATATCAGCATGTCATGCAGTGTGTTCTCCCCCTGCATGCCACGTGTGTGTGTGTGTGTGTGTGTGGGGGGGGGGGGGGGGCGGGGACACACATGCACACCACATGCGTGTTGTTTTTGCAACGCCACACTCGTGGGGGCACTTAGACAAATTTCACATCCAAAAGTGATCGTCTGTTCACTGTTTTCGTGCTGACAGCGCGAATGGCCACACATTTTCTAAGTGTCAAGCCAGGCATGTTCGTGTGTCACCTGGAATTTGGCTGACACCTGTTGCGAGAGGGATTGAATTGCTTTGTGATGGAGCATCACCTATGTCATTTTGCAACAGTTTTTGCAAAAGGCTGGTCATTTTAGCAAATTTGAATTAGTCTACCTGCGACTAGGGATTGGGCTGTCCAGTCCAATATCTGTGTCGGGTTCCGATACCAACGTAATTCACAGATTGGAAATTTCCGATCCAACCTGTAGAGATTTCTGATCCAGGAGCCATGTCTGTGCATGTGTGTGTGTGTTTTCTGCTGAAATGTCTCCACAAGTGATTCCCTGCTGGCTGGCTGCAAACTGCGGAAAGGATTTCCTAAATGGAGGCGTGTCTCAATAAGACACGTCTCCGTTCAGGAGTACTGTGACTGACCAACCTTTCATCACAACATATCCATTGTGTGGAAATATTTTACAACCCCTGGCAATAATTGTGGAATCACCGGCCTCGGAGGATGTTCATTCAGTTGTTTAATTTTGTAGAGAAAAAGCAGATCACAGACATGACACAAAACTAAAGTCATTTCAAATGGCAACTTTCTGGCTTTAAGGAACACTATAAAAAAATCAAGAAAAAAAAAATTTGGCAGTCAGTAACGGTTACTTTTTAGACCAAGCAGAGGGGGAAAAAAATATGGACTCACTCAATTCTGAGGAAAAAATTATGGAATCACCCTGTAAATTTGCATCCCCAAAACTAACACCTGCATCAAATCAGATCTGCTCGTTAGTGTGCATCTAAAAAGGAGTGATCACACCTTGGAGAGCTGTTGCACCAAGTGGACTGACATGAATCATGGCTCCAACACGAGAGACGTCAATTGAAACAAAGGAAAGGATTATCAAACTCATAAGAGGGTAAATCATCACGCAATGTTACAAAAGATGTTGGTTGTTCACAGTCAGTTGTGTCCAAACTCTGGACCAAATACAAACAGCATGGGAAGGTTGTTAAAGGCAAACATACTGGTAGTCCAAGAAAGACATGAAAGCGTCAAGACAGAAAACTTAAAGCAGTATGTCTCAAAAACCGAAAATGCACAACAAAACAAATGAGGAACGAATGGGAGGAAACTGGAGTCAACGTCTGTGACCGAACTGTAAGAAACCGCCTAAAGGAAATGGGATTTACATACAGAAAAGCTAAACGAAAGCCATCATTAACACCTAAACAGAAAAAAAAAGGTTACAGTGGGCTAAGGAAAAGCAATCGTGGACTGTGGATGACTGGATGAAAGTCATATTCAGTGATGAATCTTGAATCTGCATTGGGTAAGGTGATGATGCTGGAACTTTTGTTTGGTGCCATTCCAATGAGATTTATAAAGATGACTGCCTGAAGAGAACATGTAAATTTCAACAGTCATTGATGATTTGGGGCTGCATGTCAGGTAAAGGCACTGGGGAGATGGCTGTCATTACATCATCAATAAATGCACAAGTTTACGTTGATATTTTGGACACTTTTCTTATCCCATCAATTGAAAGGATGTTTGGGGATGATGAAATCATTTTTCAAGATGATAATGCATCTTGCCACAGAGCAAAAACTGTAAAACATTCCTTGGAAAAAGACACATAGGGTCAATGTCATGGCCTGCAAATAGTCCGGATCTTAATCCAATTGAAAATCTTTGGTGGAAGTTGAAGAAAATGGTCCATGACAAGGCTCCAACCTACAAAGCTGATCTGGCAACAACAATCAGAGAACGTTGGAGCCAGATTGATGTTTGTCACTCATTAAGTCCATGCCTCAGAGACTGCAAGCTGTTATAAAAGCCAGAGGTGGTGCAACAAAATACTAGTTCTTTTGTTTTTCATGAGTCCATAATTTTTTCCTCAGAATTGAGTGAGTCCATATTTTTTTCCCCTCTGCTTGGTCTAAGGGCCCTGTCCCACTGGCGTTTAGGAGGATTTGCGCATGAAATGAGGAGACAAAAGCTGAGCGTCCGCAACAAAGGTGGGCGGAAATGACAAATGTCCCGGGGTGGATCAGCGAATACATGAAGAAAAGCGGATATAAAAGGGAACAGAAGCGAAGGTGACTGCGGAGGCGCCCCCATGAGGGGCAGAGCGGCTGTGATGCACTCGCTTCATCCGTGCCCACTCTGTCTGCATTAGAGGATGACATTTTTCGGGAATTCCAGTGGGTCACATGATTCCTGTGGGATTCCCGCGGGATGGGAGTCAAAATGTTATCAATCCCGTGATTGGGATGGGACAGGAATAAAAATGAACGGGAGCGGGCAGGAGTGGGAATGCCAAAAATAGATGATTTTCATCTATTTAATGCCGCGTTCACACCGGGTGCGATCAGACGCTACAAATTTGTGGGCGTCGCGTGGCGACGGACGCGCCTCCTTCGCCCGGTGTGTCGCTCTGCTTTTGCTGTGAAAATTCATCCTGGTGCGTCATCAAATAGGAGGAGCTTCGATTCCGCTCGCCGGATCCGGTTGTCAGTCAAGTTAACATGACGGACCTTGATCACACGGAGCGAGTTGTTGTGGAAATTCCCAATACAGAGAGTATCATTATTTGCTGCAGGAGCTGAGTCTGGATGACTGCCGCTTTCAGCGGTCCTTCCACCTCTGCAGGACCCAGTTTGAGGACCAACTGTCCCGTTCACGCGCGCACATGTACGAAACATTAAAAAAAAGAAAAGAAACTCCGCTGCTTGCTGCAGCTCGCTCTTCCACCAAAAAACTCTGTCATAATTGTGTTTAGAAACCAGTCACCATTTGTTTTATTATACATCTGTGTAGTTAATAAGTAAAATAATTTCCAAGGACGATTCGCTTACGCATGCACATAACATAAAAAGAAAAAGAAACTCCGCTCCTGCTGCTGCTCGCTCCAGAAACTCTGTCATAATTATGAAATAAAGGACAAAAGAGACATAAGTCCTGCTCACAGGCTGCTACCAGAGACAGGACATGTTCACATCTTCAGTCAAACTCCAGACATCTCCACGTCACTACATATTCAGTCCCTGATTGATCATCACGGCGCGAGACATACGGGAGTGGGATGGGAGTGGGAGTGATTTTGAGTGGGAGCGGGATGGGATTGGGAGTCATCGTTACAGGAGTGGGATGGGATGGGATTTTTTTTACTCCAGTCCAGGATTGGGACAGGATGGGATTTTTTTTCTGGGAGCGGGATGGGACGGGAGTGAAAAATCCACTCTCGTGTCATGCTCTAGTCTGCATGTGCGACATACCATTTGCAACCGTGATGTGGCCGTGCTAGGCACGCGTCATATCTGTTTTGCACGCTGTCCCGGTCCGCCGCCAAGCCGCGCCAACCAGTCGGTTGCGGATATCAGCAGATGACAGGGGATATGCGGTGCGTTGGTTGTGTATGTCCTGCGTATGTCTTCAGTATGTGTTCAGGCAGTGTTGCGGATCTCATCCGCAGCAGGATTTTTGAGCCGCTCAAAAATCCTGGCTGCGGACATCCGTGCCTCTGCGGACGATCACGGACGTGTTCGGATGGCGGCCGACTCATACAGGAATGTTACACGGTTATTGAGGTTGTTTGGCGGATGTGGGCCACTTTTGTGCGCATTCCATCCGCAAATCCTCCTAAACGCCAGTGGGACAGGACCCTAAAAAAAGTAACCGTTACTGACTGCCACAATTTTTTTTCCTGATTTCTTATAATTTTTCTTAAAGCCAGAAAGTTGCCATTTGAAATGACTTTAGTTTTGTGTCATGTCTGTGATCTGCTTTTTTTCTACAAAATTAAACAACTGAATGAACATGCTCCGAGGCCGGTGATTCCATAATTTTTGCCAGGGGTTGTACATTAGAAACACCACAAAGCAAGATAGCAGCATGCAGTGTTTGCAAAGCTGTTGTACAATGGCAGCATTACAGTGAACTTAATCAAACATTTGAAAAAGCACCACATTAAAGAGTGCAAGGTTTTTTTTGTTTTTTTTTAGCAAGGAGCAGATTGCCAAAAGGAGCTGCCAGGAATCACTAATGGAGCCATTCGAAAAACAAGGTAAACTTCCACAAGACAACATGAAAGCTAATAGGATGACAAAGAAGTTGCTCAACTTCATCATATTCGATGACCAGCTGTTATCAATTGTGGAAAATGAAGGCTTTTGCAGCCTGATTGAACAGTTGCATCTAAGATATACAGTGCCCTGCAAAATTATTGGAACACTTGGTATTTCACACATTTAAATTTGTTTATACCATTTCAAATAAAAAAAATAAAAATTTCTAAAATTATCTTCCTTAAACCGAACCTGAAAGCAAATCTCTACAACTTGATGTAAATTAATTAAAAATCTAAAAGCCAAGATGATGGGTTGAATAAGTAATGGAACGCTTTGTCATAATACTTTTCTTGCCTGTTTTCTTCAGACAAGTTAGGGGATGAATATATGAACATTTACAAGTCACTGAATTTGTCTTGGACCTTATTTACATCAGTTATGAAGAAATACAAACAGTATGACACTCTATGGTAAATCTGTGTGGAGTAGACAGTTCTCAAAATCTGAGTAACTGTGCAAGAAGGAGAAGAGAGGAAAAACACCAAGACACCCAGAACAAGTTATAGACTACTGTATCTGTGATTGGAGAAATTGTGCACAGTGCATGTTTTGCATTTTGTATCAGCAGTTATACAGCTTCATGATGAAGTGGTATACAGGAGGATTTTCTTTCACTAAAACATCAAATCTAGACTTGCTTCTTAGATGTACCTGGTCTTGTGGTTAAGCGGGGATCCTCGGTTCAAATCCCAGCTTGACTGGAAAATCACTAAGGGCCCTTGGGCAAGTCCTTAATCCACAAGTTGCTCCCGGTGTGTAGTGGGCGTTTTGCATGGCAGCAGCCTGACATCGGGGTGAATGTGAGGCATTATTTGTAAAGCACTTTGAGTGTCTGATGCAGATGGAAAGCGCTATATAAATGCAATCCATTTACCTTCTGGCAACTTGAAGCTTTCGGGTCTCCTTTTTAAGAAAATCCTCCTCTATACCACTTCATCATGAAGCTGTGTAATTGGAGATACAAGATATCCTCATAAAATCAACAGTAATGATAAAAATAATATTAACCCAAACAGAGCTCTGGTATCGGAATAGTATCTGTATTGGCAGACATCCAAGTTCAGGTATCGGGATCGGATCAGGGGTGAAAAAGATGTAGATTAGTGCATCCGGACCTGGCGCCATGAGGGGGGCGTTTGGGGGCGACGCCTCCTCACGTCATCAATCCCGCCCCCTCGGATGTGAGAGTTATCAAAAAAATAAAAAGAAAAAAGAGAAAGAAATACTGGAAAATATAGCAAAATATTAGTTATTCAATATTATTATCACTTTACCGAGGAGTTGCTGGGCCAGTATTGTAGATTTACATCGACGGTACCTGGCTATACCCGCCCGCTATGTGTAAACAAATGACGTCATAGCGCACGCGCAGCCCAAGAACTGTCCGCAGAGGGGGAAAAAAAAAAAAAAAACTGTCCGCAGAGGAAAAGATGAAAATGCGAGAAGTGTGTTTTGGTCCCAATATGGATATTCCGGATGATTTTCTCATGGATAGTACGACAATGAACAGCAGCTAAAGCAGCCAGCTTGATGAGGACACACTGGCTAAATTGGAGAGCAGCGCGCGCCAGCTAGCCGAGAGCCGACACGACAAAAGTTAAGTGAGCAAACTTTTTATGTACGTGTTACTTGTTGTGTTTCTCAGTAAAAAGTGATAATAATGCAAATAAATACATGATGTTGTCGTGCGGAATGCATTCTCTTAGTCCCTCCGTTCACGGCCAGTCGCCCGCAATGACAGATATTAAAGTTATGTATTGTTGTAAATATATCTACATGAAAGGTTTATCTTTGACCCGCTGTGTGACTGTCATGCCCAGTTGCGCTGTTTGCGCTTGTGATGGAGGGCTGTATGTGGGGTTAATCTACTATCTCGTGTCGTTTCTCAGATCAGTTGTTGGTTTGGTTTTGTAGTATGCAGGAGATCACTTGACTGAGGGTCTACACGTTCAAATAATTAAAAAAATACTGTCATCACTCTTTACTCTTAGTCAGTCTCTTACAACGGTGTAGCTTAAATACACGAGCTTTCCAGGAGCACACCCAATTCATTACGCACACTCAGAGGCACATCCCCTCCGGTGCGTGCTTTTTGGGGGTGGGGCGACCCAGCCCCCTGTGATAAACTCATTGCCCCCTTAATATTTTTTTTCTGGCGCCGGGCCTGAGTGCATCCCTACCCGCGACCCAATCCCGGAGAAGCGGTTGAAGATGAGTGAATGAGTGACAGTTTGTCTAATGTATTGTACATGAAGTTGTTGCTCTTGGTAGTTAATTCTGTTATTATTCTATCATTACAATAACACTGAAATCCAGTGGTTTTTTTATTTTTTTTTTGCCAGCTTGCACTTGGCCAAGACGGACGCTCTTTTCTCTTCTCCCTCCCTTCTTATCTTTCCTGCTTCTGTGGCGTATTGTCTGTGAGGCTGCAGCTTTGCTCTTCTGGAAAAGGACAAAAATGGATCTGTTAAAGTGGTCTTTGAACGCAATTGACACTATTTTTTCTACAAGACATTCGGGGGCGGAGGACCCAACCTGTCCTGCCGGGACGCATGTGATGGGTTACGTGATGGACTCGTGGAGGAGATGGCAGGGCATGTGCCTTTACATGCTTTCTGTGGAGGATGTTGAAGATGTGTATATATTTGGCTTGGTGGTGACCGGCTTTCTGCTGTGTGGAGCGGGCATGGCGCTGGTTTACCGGAAAATCAATAAAGTGGAGGCAGCTTTGATTGGGCCGTCCAGACTGCCCTACATGATTGATTCGATTGGCAGTGGCTGCGCAGTCGGCGGGTGTTAACCGCACGCTGGAAAACATCTCGGGCAGGATTGCAGCTCTGGAAACCCGTAAACCTGTAAAGACCACATTCTACATTCAGATGCATTGAGAGCCACTCTGTTCTCAGAACTGTGGAATCTTTCAGGCGTCTGCTAATCTGGATATTCATTTGGCCTCCCCAAAACACAGCTGCACTCCAAGGCCGCTGTGATAAAAAACCTCCTCAAGAAGATCAACACTTAAGCCTCACTCCCCTGGTCATCCCCCTCCCTTCAGCTTCTCCAGCTCTGACGTTGACTGTGGAGAGTGGACTGCTCAGGGCTGAGCCCCTCCCCCTCCAGGATTGTCGGACAAGGCCGTTGACGGCGCCTAATAGGCTGCCTCCGGAGTGTTCTGATAAACTGGACCTTCAAATCTCGGTTGTTGTCCTGCGTCTTTGTTTGTCTGTGTGATTATTGTTTTTCTGTGCTGATGGGGTTTTTTTCCTCATTGCTGCTGTTAACGCAGCGGCTGTGAGGGTTTTTTTCTCTCCTTTTTCCCTCGTGTGTGCTTTTTTAATATGTGTTTATGTACTGGGCCGGCCTATGTGCGTTGTGTGTCATTTGTTATGGGTCGGTCTTGGTTTGCTCAGCCCTGCTGTTGACCAAGGCAGGGATGTACATCTGGAGCTGGTACCCGGGCGCCTAATGGCGACTTCTGCTCCTACTGGCAATTAGGATGGGTTAAATGCAGTAGACACATTTCATTGTGCAGGGAACATGTTCTTTTGTGCATATGACAATAAAATTCTTTTGAATCCTTTGAAATGAATATTTATATATTTTCATCTGTTGAGTCAGTTGGAACAGATGTCACATCAGCATCAAGGGAACATCTGTCTACAAGCCAAGCTGTAGACAGCTTGCAGCTCGCAAGCCCCATCATGTGATACTTTCACAAGGAGCACAATGGAAATACGCATTTATGCTTTATTGTGTTATCAGTGCATCATTGACACATTCACATCTGTATGTTTATGTTGATGTTGCAGAATAAACTCAGTCAATCAGTCAAACAATATTTTATTTACGTTTTAATGGCATCTGCAGGAGGGCGTGCATGTGCACATACATAAGCTTATGATAAGAGCAGAAGTTACCTTTGCATGCATGGTGACGTCTGCGAGATGTCTTGTAAATCACTCCAGAAGTGTTATGAGGTTGTAAAAAAAAATAGCGTTTTCAGTTTTAGAAGTTTTTATTTCTCTATAGCTTTTACATAATATATGACAAAGATGTTATATTTACACACAAACTAAGCACAGTTAGCAGCTAGCTAGACCAGCCAGTGATGTCACCATGCTAACATCCACAGAATGTCTCGTAAATCACTCCAGAGGTATTATCAGGTTCCAAAAACAGCGTTTTCACTTTTAGAAGTGTTTATTTCTTGCTATTTTTACATAATATATGAGAAACATGTTATATATGCGCATAAATTAATTGTTTTATATTGTGACAGGTAAATTGCAGAAAAATTCTGCGCTCAACTTTAGATCATGTGTTTCATGGTCTCAGGCACAAAAACCTTTCTCTTCATCATGATAGTGATGAATTGCACTGCAGAAATGAGCACAAGTAGACTAACTGAAGACTGGATTTTAGAGAGGAACATGACAGTAGTAGTGGGTGGAAACAAGCAACGATACAGTGCTGTGTGCTTATTTGTGCACTGTGCAAAATAGAGCCCTTAGGGTACTTTCTCACTGGGCTGCGGCTGTTGGATAATCGTTGGCAGTGTTGGGCATACTACTTTAAAAAAGTAATTAGTTAGAGTTACTAGATACTTCTCCCAACCAGCTCTTCACTCTCACAAGGATTTGCTTGGGAGTATGCCCATCCAGTCTACATGTGTTTTGTGGACTTGGAGCAGGCATATGATCAGGTATCCCAGGAGATACTGTGGGAGGTGCTGCGGGAGTATAGAGTGAGGGGGTCCCTTCTCAGGGCCATCCAATCTCTGTACTTACAAAGCGAGAGCTGTGTTCAGTTGCTCAGCAGTGAGTCGGACTAGTTTCCAGTGGGGGTTGGCCTCCGCCAGGGATGCGCCTTTTCACCAGTCCTGTTTGTGATATTCATGGACAGAATTTCGAGGCATAGTTGAGTGGAGTAGGGTTCCCAGTTTGGTGGGCTCAGGGTCTCATCACTGCTTTTTGTAGATGATGTGGTCCTGTTGGCTTCATCGGCCTGTGACCTCCAACACTCTCTGGATTGGTTCACAGCCGAGTGCGAAGCAGCTGGGATGAGGATCAGCACCTCTAATTCTGAGGCCATGGTTCTCAGCAGGAAACTGATGGATTGCCTTCTCCGGGTAGGGAATGTGGTCTTGCCCCAAGTGAAGGAGTTCAAGTACCTCAGGGTCTGGTTCACGAGTGAGGGGATAATGGAGCATGAGATTGGCCTGAGAATTGGCGCAGCAGGGGTGGTGTTGCATTTGCTCTCAATCTACTGGTCAGTCTTTGTTCCTACTCTCACCTATGGTCATGAGGGTTGGGTCATGACCGAAAGAACTAGATTGCGGGTACAAGCGGCCGAAATGGGCTTCCTTAGGGGGTGGCTGGTGTATCCCTTAGAGAGCAGTAGAGCCGCTGCTCCTTCGCGTTGAAAGGAGCCAGCTGAGGTGGTTCAGGCATCTGGTAAGGATGCCCCCTGGGTGCCCCCCTAGGGAGGTGTTCCAGGCACATCCTTCTGGGAGGAGACCCCAGAAAAGACCCAGGACTAGGTGGAGAGATTATATATCCACACTGGCCTGGGAACGCCTCCGCATCCCCCAGATTGAGGTGGTCAGTGTGGCCCGGGAAAGGGAAGTCTGGGGTCCCCTGCTAGAGCTGTTGCCACTGTGACCCGATCATGGATAAGTGGTGAAGGTGAGTGATGTACACTTAATAAATTATTAACAGTAAACATTGTACACATTGTATTCTACACTATCTTAATGTTGCTGTCAGACAGTGTGAGACAAGAGACACATCAGATTTAAATAAATTATTGTAGCTATTATCATTACTATGTTTATATAGTAGAACAATGAAACATAATAGATGTTTTACAACTTTTGACATTTATTGCACCTCAGTAGCCTACAACTGACCATCAAATAAGTCTAAAATGTAATTATGTGCCTTCACATGTGCATTCTTGTATTTTAATCTCAGTGAGGAGAAAATAATGTCTATAGTTACAGTCGAAAAACATGAATGCTGCGTGTGTGTCTCTCGGTTGCTTGTGTGTGAGGTGACTGTGTGTGTGATAGTATTTGTGTGAGAACTCATGAAATTTTATTCTTTCTTAGCCAATCATTATCACTTGTGTGGGTGTCCCGCTCCCCCCCCCCCCCCCCGCCCCCTCTTTCCTTCAAGAAAAGAAAAAAAAATTGCACTTCGGCTGTGACTGTGAGATGAAAATGGCTTCAGTGAGCTAATTATGATAACTCGCTACATTTTAATGCCATTTTAATGTTGTTATTCTCATCAGTATTCCCACGTGAATCAACGGCACATTCTCAGTTGGAATCTCACTGAATTGGTGTCAGTGACACTTTAGCGCATATCGCCTGAATGTCAGCTGAATATCACAAAAATGTCTATGTATGCTAAAATGTCCACATGCATATTGTGTGAGTGTTGATCAAATGCCATGTGACACTCTCATAGATGTCAAACTCCACTCATGGCTGAAGTTTTTAGGATGGCTGTGGGCTGGTGTCATCCTGCTATTATGTGAAAAGAGGATGTGGAAATTCCCCTGACTGTAGCTAGTAAGGGACAGCCCTGTGAATAATAATAAAATAAATAAGATAATAACAAAGTCTAGTGTGGCTCCATGGAGAAAAAAAAGAGGAAAAAAGTGTGACCGGCGTACTCACCCACTTGCAGAATGGTTTCCACGCAGGATCAGCTGTTCTCCTCTCCTGTGGAACCAATCGAAACACTCCTGGATGCACTGGAATGGTCTCTTCTCTCTGACCTACTGATGTCCAGCTCAGTGACACAGGAAAGGCAGCTGCATCTCAAAAATATTATTGTCCACATGGGATCCACTGCCCACTCCTCCCGGGAATGATGAGTGTATGATCCCCCACTTATATGCCCCTTTACTCCTCAGTTTGAGATCCACACGCAGTGCTCCTATATGTCCTGGACCATCCTCTTGTCCATGACATGGCAGTGTCCAGCAGCACTTTGGGGGTGTGCATCTTTTGATTTGATTTATTCTGCAATAACATAGGTCCCTTTAGGTCTTCTCTGTTTTTTTGTTTTTTTTACGTGGGGTTGCCACAGCAGATCCGAGGTAGATCTGCATGTTGATTTGGCATAGACCATGCGCAACACCCTCCTCCTTCATCCTCCTCTGTGCACTTTCAGTTGGAGGTGGTAAGCAGCATATAACTTCCATTGTGCTCCCCAATAAAAAAAGAACATTAAATACATAAGTCCAGATCACACGGAAGGGGAGTCCTGAAGCCATCTGCAACTGCATACACGGCCAGGCTGGCAGCAAAGCCAGGGCAGCTGGACTCACTGCCAGAAGCACTGTTCCTCTCCAGTCATCTCCACTATTTTGACATGCTCCCAGGGCAGCTTATGTGTGTCTCCCATAAGGAATGTCAAATCTCAGTTTTGTCTCCAATCACTCACAATGTAGTTTCATCTGTTTTCAACCCTTCACAAAGTTCTCTCACAATTCTCGCATGTTATGAGTCACTGAGACTACATTCAGAGTGCTTCACGACACCCGTGATGGGTCTATGAGCATTTGGCGATGACATTTGTTGCTTCGCCAAATTTGATCGGTTCAAAATTCAGGCATGACGTGTGTGACGCCCTGCGACTTTAGTGAGGGGATTGCGACACCTTGTGAATATCACACAATTTCTCACGAATTCCCTCGCAAATGCCATTCACATGCAGCTGCAGCCCAGTGAGATAGTGCCCTTATTTTGGATGCGGTTAGAGTTTGAACAAGTGAGTTCATGTTTGGGTGAAGCAGTGTTTGCGTGTGGTGAACATTTGTCCTTGTGTGACTGTGCAGTCCTTGATAAATCGGATAAGCCGTTAGAGAAGAACATAATAGATCAAAGACTTGATTAATTAGCAGTGATGATGTGGGAATGAATCACAAGCAATTTAGGGAAAAGAAAGACAAATTAATGTTGTTGTAAATGAGACTGCCACACAGCCTTTGAGTGTCTTCTGGCAAACAATTATAATTCTCTGTCTCCTGAGCTCTCCCTTGCTTGTTAAGTCTAATAATATCAAAACAAAAGATATCTTGTGTAAAGCCGTTGAATGTCAAGTGTTTGCTCAGTCATACAGGTGCCTTTTATGTGGCAACATGAGGGGTGTCCTTTATGTTTTGTTCTAGTATCTGATTGTTACATCTGTAGATACTCCAACATCACCTGAAGTGAAGTGGGTTAAGTGCACAGGATTTAATGTCAGGAATGAGTTGATTTGTTCTTTATAGGTGACTATGCCTCAGTGAACATGGAGTGTGTGCAGAACTGACAAGTCAGTTTGAGGAGGGTTAGGCACCTTCAGCCTTCTCAAAAGACTTAGAATCTTACGATTACACTGTGGGGAATGTTTTTCACTAAATGTGCATGCATGTCTTACTCATGATATTGTTCCACTATTGTTAAGTGAGCTAATGAGGACCAAGTGTTGTTCTAAATAAAGTTGAAAGCCAGTCACTTACCCCAAACACAATTGAAGATATAAAATTTGTGTACATCCACTTTCACGTCCACACAATTTGAGTTAAACGTGTATTTAGCTCCTGAACACAAAGACTCGAAGATTTTCAGAAATACTGTATGTACAATCTTATACATTTAGACAGTGAGCATTTTTGTAATTTTGCCTCTGTTCACCATCATAATAGAGTTGAAATGAAACAAGCAGGATGTCCTGTAGACTTTTAGCTTTAACCCTCTGAGGTCAGTGAACATGCCTGCACATCCAACTCTGTTTTTCCCCATGTTTCTATTCATAAATCAGCAATGGAATGTCACAGAGACTTTTTTCTACCGCTTCCTGAAACTACAGAGTGTCACCTCTAGTTTCAGTCATGGTTTTAGACTAGCATCATGCATGTAACACTGGGTCTGTCTCTCTCTGACTCCTGAACAGAGTGACTATGTGCAGCAGGCACAGACAAATTCAAACTGCTAGTAAAACCTCATAAAGGCTCAGTCCTGTCAGCCTGAAAACACTACTTTTTATTTAGTCCGATAGACAAACCATACTATCAGGAAAAAAAAAAATTGGATGGGAACTACAAGGCCCCCCAGACACACATACAATTTTTCAATTTCAATTGAATTTTTCAATTTATTTTCATTTATATAGCACCAAATCACAACAGAGTTGAAAGTCTCCACAGAATCTGACTGTTTTATTGATGAAGTGAGATCATTCCACAGAACAAGGGCACGATAAGAGAAAGCTCTATGACCCGCAGACTTTTTATTCACCCTAGGGACACAAAGTAGTTTTGCACCCTGAGAACGCAAAGCCCGGGCCGGTACGTAAGGTTTAATTAGGTTAGCTAGGTTGGGAGGTGCCAGTCCGTGAACAGTTTTATAGACAAGTAGCAGAACCTTAAAATCTGATCTCACTGGGACAGGAAGCCAGTGAAGGGATGCCAAAATGGGTGTAATGTGGTCGAACTTTCTGCTTCGTGTCAAAAGTCTGGCTGCAGCATTTTGAAGCAACTGGAGAGCCCTAATGCTGGACTGCGGTAAACCAGAAAATAGAACATTGCAGTAGTCCAATCCAGAAGAGATAAATGCATGCATCAGGGTCTCAACATCAGCCATAGACAGGATGGGATGAAGCTTCGCTATATTTCTCAGGTGGAAGGAAGCAGTCCTCATAATATTTCTAATGTGGAGGTCAAAGGACAGTGTAGGATCAAAAATTACCCCAAGGTTCCTCACTTTGTCATTGTGATGTATGACACACGAGCCTAGGCTAAGCGTTAATTGGTCAAATTGATGCCGCTGTCTCACTGGACCAAGAACCATCATTTCAGTCTTATCAGAGTTTAAAAGTAAGAAGTTTCTAGACATCCAACTTCTCACTGATGCAAGGCAATCTTCTAAGGATTTTATGTGGATGAGATTACCAGCAGTTATCGGCATGTATAACTGAGTATCATCAGCATAGCACTGAAAGTGAATCCCGAAGCGTCACAATATGTGCCCAAGGGGGGCTATATAAAGGGAGAAAAGCAGCAGGCCTAAGATGGACCCCTGTGGAACCCCAAATTTCATGTCACTAAGGTTAGAGGTAGTGTTACTGTACAAAACAGTGAGAATGCCTGGTCAAGTATGACGTCAACCATGCAAGGGCACTCCCAGTAATCCCAAAATGATTTTCCAGCCTGTCAAGTAGAATATGATGGTCAACGGTATCAAATGCAGCACTGAGATAGAACCGCACAAGAACCATAGTGGTATCTCAGTCCATTACAAGCAGAAGATCATTCACTACTTTAGCGAGAGCCGTCTCTGTGGAATATTTTCTAAAAGCAGACTGCAGTGGCTCAAAGAGATTATTCTCAGTAAGACAGTCCACAAGCTGCTGTGAAACCACTTTTTCCAGAATTTTAGAGCAAAATGATAGATTTGATATCAGCCAATAGTTTTTCAATACATTAGGGTCAAGATTGGGTTTCTTAAGTAATGGTTTAATCACTGCAGATTTGAAACATTTAGGAACAGATCCAGAAGTCAATGAAAGATTAATAATTTCCAACACAGTCGGCACAAGAGTGGGCCACAGGTCCTTAAACAGTTTTGTTGGTTTAATCAACCCTCATTATCAAATAAACAGGTTGTGCTTTTTGTTGACGTTATGAGTTTCGTCAGCATGCCAAGAGAGATACTCTCAAATTCTGTAAATCTAGGTAATACCTCAGTACCGCTAATGTCTTCAGATTCACAGGGAACATTCTTGGGGCACAGACCTTGGACAAGTTCAAAGATGGCTAACCTTGACATATTTTAAGAGGTTAAAGAGTAACATTCTGTTTCACTCTGTTCCATTTTGTTTTTGAGTGGCGAGGGTGACAGCCAGTCAGGGTAATGCTGCATCGTGATGTCAGTGGCTGGCCTCTTCAAAACCGCTTTGTTTTGTGTATTTATATACATGTCTCTCATATATTTTTTAAAAGCTAGAGAGAACTAAACACTTCTAAAACCGAAAAAGCTGTTTTTGGAACCTAATAACACACATTAACTTATTTACAAGACATTTTGCGGACATTAGCATGGTGACATCACAGGCTGGTAGCTACCTGCCAAGCTCTGTGCCATTTGTGTGTAAATATATCCTCTTTGTCATATATTATGTAAAACCCTGTGAGAAACAAACACTTCTAAAACTGAAAACGCTGATTTTGTGACCTGATAACACGTCTGGAGTCATTTACAAAACATTTTGTGGTGTTAACGTGCACCCTAACTTCTGCTAACTTCCTGTAGAGTTAGATTTGTCTTAATAATACCTGTAAATGCACAGAGGATGATCTACAAATATTCCTTGATTTGTTCAACTTCCCCTCATCAAAAAGCTCATGTACATGCACACACAAGGCTTACTGCAGGTGCTGTTAAAACGCAAATATTGTTTTTGATTGATTGATTGATTGATAGAGGGGCTTTACTGAACATGTACAAATTGTGTGTAAGACGATAGGATCTTAATAATTAATGAAACAACTGCAAATTAAAGAGAACACAATGGTCATACGGCCGAGGGTATTTTAGCATAGTATTATATTTCAGATTTAGAACAAAAATATTTCCACATACACTTTCCTTGGCAGATATGTGAAACGCATTCACTCATTCTTCAATCATGTTCAAACGTGTTTGAATGGGTTTTCATAGTGACTACAACTTGAAACTTGTTTGTGCTTCATGAAGATCAAAATTTGAAGCTTGAAGCAGCGTTTATTGTGGTTTTTGTTCAGCGTTAAATGGCTCGCTCATGTCTGGAGGAGGCCGCAGCGCCTTTAGTTTTTGGGAAGGTTGCCTGGTCTGCACTGTATAGGCCAGTCTGTTAGGAGGCAAGCTGGATTAGACAGTTTCATCCCATATTTTGCCCTTTTTTGGATCGTGGGTGATTGCAGTAGAATGGCACCTTGTGGAATAGCCCTGTTCAAGAACTGCCTACTAGAGATATCATTCCCTGTCTTGAAGACAGAAATCCGGATGTAACAGCAAGGGTGAAAGTAAGCCAGAACGCATGGGCACTCTGTACCAGTAAAAGATATTCAGTGCTTTACAGCTGGAATGCAGCTGGTGCGCCTCTGAAGAGAGCAACTTTTCACCCCGGTTTATAATCTGAGATGAAAGAAAAAAGGAACTTCTAGCAACAACAGCCAAAAAATGCTAGTCTGGTTTGTGTCTGTCTCTAGTTGCTTTTGCATTTTTAAAGAGCTGGAAGTTTGATTCATGACACCAAATGGAGATACGTTTCGGAGTGCAAATTCAGAGTGCTTATTCTCCCTTCTGAATTAGCACCTGCACACAAACGCGCATACTGTGCAGGATACATCAGGGAGGAAGGTTAAAAAAAGCTTTGTGAAGCAGCACCAATCTTCTGTTCCTGCTCATCAGACTCAGCAGTAAACCCCACAGAATCACTGCAAAACTGCCACTGGTACGTGAGCCCTTTCCATTTTCAAGCAAATTTCTCCCGGTGGCGGTTCGAGACCAATTTTATTGAGGGGGGGGGGGCTGGCTGAAGCCAGGATTTGTCAGAGGGGCACATTCTTTCTTTCTTTCTTCAATATTTATTTCATTCATTTAAAAGAAAAAAAAACAGAAAAGCAGAAATAAAGCATCTCAATTACCAGAATGAAAAGGAGCAGAGAGAAGAACAAGTCTTATATTTTCTGCCCCTTTTTACAATACAGTCTTTCAATATCCAGCGTCAATATTCAACATTATTTAACAGATTGTATTTCTTTAACTTGTCACATACCACTGACTTATTTCATAATTATGACCATTATTTAATAGATTACATCTCTAACAGGTTACATGTTTAAACTTAAAACATTTTAAACATTATTAACAAATTACCTTTTTGACTTCCTTACAGCCCACTGACTTATTTCATAGTTTCATACTTACTTAATACATCTAGTTTAATACGTTTTTTAAATAATTTAAGCGACCTTAATTCTTTAATTTCTTTGTTGAGATTGTTCCATAATTTTACACCATTTACTGCAATACTCCGTTCCTTTACTTTGGTTCTAAATCTTGGTTTTCTAAAGACTTCTGTTCCTTTCAATTTATAACTACTTACTCTTTTCTCAAACATATTTTGAATGTTTGTTGGTAAAGTATTTTTATTAGCTTGGTACATTGTTTGTAATATTTTCAAATCGACCAAATCACGAAATGTAAGTACCCTATACTTAATGAACAATGGATTAGATGGATCTCTAAAACCCCTGTTGCTAATCACCCTTAAAGCCCTTTTCTGCAGAATAAACAAAGGTTGTATATAAGTTGTATGTGTTGATCCCCAGATTTCTACACATTAAGTTAAATATGGGACAATCAATGAATTGTACAATGTTAATAATCCATAACTATTTAATGAATATTTTACTTTAAGCAAAACAGCAATGGCTTTCGCTATTTTTCCTTTAATGTAATTTATGTGTGACTTCCATGCAAGATCTTCATCAATCATGACTCCTAAAAATTTTTGTTTCTTTTACCCTGTGTATATCCATTCCATCTATTTGTAATGACACGTTATTTTTTTTTTTGCTCTGTCATTAAACAATATGAAATTTGACTTATTAATATTTAGTAACAGTCTGTTTATATCAAATCAATGTTTAACCTTTTCCAATTCTGTATTTATCACTTGTGCTACTTCCTGTATATCTGATCCAAAGTAAAACAGCGTTGTATCATCAGCAAATAAAATGCTACCAAGCACATTAGATACATTCACAAAATCATTGATATACAAAATAAACAGTTTGGGTCCAAGTACCGATCCTTGTGGTACTCCATAAGTAATATTACACAATTCTGATTTGGTATTATTTATCTGAACAAAGTATTTTCTGTTTTCTAAGTAGCTTTTTACCCACTGATGTGCAATACCTCTTATTCCATACTGTTGTAACTTGTGAAGCAATCTTGAGTGGTCAATAACATCAAAAGCCTTTTTCAAGTCAATAAAAATACTTACAAAATAATCCTTATTTTCTATTGTTGTTGATATTTTCTCTATTAATTCCATAATTGTCGTAGCTGTCGAATGTTTTGTTCTGAATCCATACTGAGCATTATTTAAAATATGATGTTTCTCAATGAATTTATCCAACCTTGTCACAAAAACTTTTTCCATAATTGTAGAAAACTGTGGAAGCAATGATACTGGCCTGTAATTAGAGAAATTATGTTTGTCTCCATTTTTATATAATGGGACTACCTTGGCAATTTTCATTTCATCTGGAAAAATCCCTGTTGACAGAGACAGATTGCAAATATAAGTGAATGGTTCAATAACAGTTTCTATTATACTTTTTACAGTCATCATTTCTAGATCTTCATGGTCAGTTGATCTTTTGCTTACACAGTTTTTTACAATATTTCTTATTTCATCTTTTTCCACATTGTCCAGGAAAATACTATTGGCCGTATTTACAAGTGTATGTAATGTATCTTCTACTATTGGTTTATTTCCCACCAGACTTGATCCTACATTTGAAAAATAATCATTAAACCCATTTGCCACTTCTTTTATGTCATATATCTCTTTATTTTCTTTGACAAAGTAATTTGGAAAAGTTGCTTTCGCTCCATCACTTTCAATCACACTTTTTATAATTCCCCATGTTGCCCTCACATTATCTTTACTCTTATTTAATTGTTCACTATAATAATCTTTTTTTTTGTTTCCTAATTATTGTCAGTTTATTTTTATATTTTTTGTATCTGTGTTCTGTTTCCTTTGTTTGCATTTTTAAAAAGCACCTGTATAAATAGTTTTTCTTTGCACAAGCATTTTTTTATTCCCTTTGTCAGCCATGGTTTATTTACTCTTTTCTTACTAATTTCTATTAATTTACAGTTTTTATTATATGATTTAATCAATATTTTCATAAATGAGTTATATGCTACATTAACATCACTGACATAAACTTCTTCCCAATTTTGATTTTTAAGATCATATTTTAATGCCTCTAAGGCTTTTACTGACTTATCTCTTTTAAAGTTTATAACAGTTTTTTTCTTGTACCTATTTTTTATATTCAAATATTGAAAAAACTGGTAAATGATTGCTAACATCTGTCATCAAGATCCCATTCCTGAGAATTTCATCTGTTCTATTTGTAAATACATTGGCGATTACCGTTGCACTTTGCAATGTAATTCTGGTTGGTTTTGTTATCAAGTGGAATAACCACAAACTATACATTGAATTCACAAAATCACTTATTCTTTGGCAACTGGAGCTTTCTATGTTAATGTTAAAGTCTCTACATATAAAAAGAATTTTGTTTTTAATTTGATGGAATAACTCTATTATTCTATCTATAAATTTCACAACACAAGTGTCTGGTGCTCTGTATACACAACTGATTAGAATATTCTTAGATGTTTCATGTACAAGTTCCACTGTTACAATTTCTATGACGTCATCCACAGTTGTCATTTCTTCAACAGTTGTACATATCAGATCTGCCTTTATGTACAGAGCAACACCACTGCCCCTTTTATCTCTTCTGTTCACAAAATACAGCTCATATCCCTCCACTTGAACATCAGCTATGAGATCATCATTAAGCCAAGATTCAGTGATTGCAACAATACTAAATCTATTTTTAAATTGATTTAAATAATCTTTTATTTGTGACATTTTACAATACAAGCTTCGACTGTTTATATGTATGAGTGACAGGGTATCTGCTGCAATTTTTTCACTATTTAGCTGTTCTACCGTATAATACTCACAACCAATCGTTTTTAAGTCAAATATACTTTCATCAATATTAGTGTCTATGTCATATATTTTATCATCTGTTTCCATGTTTGATCTGATTTTTTTTTTGTTGGTCCAATTACCAACAGACGTCATATTTGATTGTCTATTCAGGTCTGTATTTTGTAAGGTCCTCCATGTTTTTGATTTGTATACCATTTGTTCCTTCTTTCACTCTAATCCACACCCTACAATTCCAGACCCATGTAGCAACAATGTGTTTCTGTTTTTTTAATAGTCTTGCTTCCCTAGCAATATCTGCTTTTTTTTTTTGTTAGATGCTCATTTATGTAGACACTCGTTCCTTTCAAATTCTTTGCTGTCTTAATAATTCATTTTTATATTTTCTGCTTGTAAATCGTATAACAATAATAGACAGTTTATTTTTTCTATCTTTAGTTGGAAGAGTATAGCAGTCTGATATCGTGTCTTGATGGATGTCAACACCTTTTTGATATAAAAAGTTTGTAACTTGCTGTTCCAATGATTGTCATTCTTCAGGTGGTGCATTCTCGGTTCCACCAGAATCCACCACCCTTGCATATGTCCGATGCCTTGTTTCTAGTCCAGATATTATAACATCATCTTTTCTAGTGAATTGTTCAAGTTCATCTACACGTTGTTCAAGTTTGTTAATGATCTTGTCCTTCTCTTTAACCAGTTTTTGGAGTTCTTTAATCTCCACCGTCAGCTTGTCTAAATTAGACATGTCTTTTAATATCTGGTTTATTGAGGTCTTTATCTCCTCTATATTTTCCTCAAGTTTCTCCGTTTTCTTGGGTGGTGCCATGTTAACTGTCATGGCTTAGTATGGCCACTGTTATTTGCAAAAAACAATTCTCACCCGTAACCTCCACCACCACAGGTCTGGTCGCCGCACACCAACCTTCCCCGTTGCTAACCTCGTTCACAGCCGCCCCCAGCCTCGGTCGTAGCCGCCGCCAGCCACGGATGTAGCCGCCATCAGCCAGGAATGTAGCCGTTGGCGGCCTCAGATGTTACCGCTGCCAGCTTCGGTTGCCGCCGCCGCCAGCCCCGGATGTAGCCGCTGCTAGCCGCAGACGTAGCTGCTGTTAGCCTTGGATGTAGCCGACGCCTTGGGCCTGGATGTATCGCTGCCACCGATGCCTCGGGCCTGGATGAACCGCCTCCAGCTGTGCCTCCGCCGCCAGCCCCAGATGTAGCCGCTGCTAGCCGCGGACATAGCTACTGTTCACCTCGGATGTAGCTGCCATCAGCCAGGAATGTAGCCATAGGCGGCCTCAGATGTTACTGCCACCAGCCTCGGTTGCCGCCGCCGCCAGCCCCGGATGTATTTGTTTTGTATGTGTTTTATGACATTCAACCCAGGGCAAAAAATACAAAGATTTTAAATCTTTTTTGATTAATTTTTTTTTTTCATAAAACTAGTAATTAACCGTTGTAACCAAAGTGAATGGTTCAAAATATCAGATTTGATATATATACATACAGGGGTGCACATAACTGGTACTCATGGTGCTTGTGCATGCTGTAATTAAATGATGCGCAGCAGAAAACACAAGGGAAGCCCTTCATAAGAGGAAAGCAATGACAGATTGTAGGATAAGTGTTTCCCTTTGCTGTGCATCAATGATGTTTAGCACACACGAGCACCATGAGTACCCGTTATGTGTACCCCTGTAGATATATATATATATATATATATATATATATATATATATATATATATATATATATATATATATATATATATATATATATATATATATATATATATATATACACACAGTGGGGCCAACAAGTATTTAGTCAGTCCCTGATTGTGCAAGTTCTCCTACGTAGAAAGATGAGAGAGGTCTGTAATTTTCATCATAGGTACACTTCAACTATGAGAGACAAAATGAGAAAAAAAAATCCAGGAAATCACATCGTAGGATTTTTAAAGAATTTATTTGTAAATTGTGGTGGAAAATAAGTATCTGGTCACCCACAAACAAGCAAGATTTCAGGCTCTCACAGACCTGTAACTACTTCTTTAAGAAGCTCTTCTGTCCTCCACCTGTTACCTGAATTAATGGCATCTGTTGGAACTCGTTCTCTGTATAAAAGGCACCTATCCACAGCCTCAAACAATCAGACTCCAAACTCAACCATGGCCAAGACCAAAGAGCTGTCGAAGGACACCAGGAAGAACATTGTAGACCTGCACCAGGCTGGGAAGAATGAATCTACAATCGGCAAGCAGGTTGGTGTGAATAAATCAACTGTGGGAGCAATTGTAAAAAAAAAATGGAAGACGTTGTGTGGGCCGCTGAAGAGGAGGTACTGCTGGCCCACCACCACCAGAGGGCGCCCTGCCTGGAGTGCGGGCTCCAGGCACCAGAGGGCGCTGCCGCATCATGGGAGTAGCCTGGGTGACAGCTGTCACCCATCACCAGACACAGCTGTTCCACTCAGCACAGAGGTATATCAGGAGGACGGCGTCTCCACCTCAGTGCCGAGATATCGCCTAAGACTAAGGTAGTATTCTCTGCATTTATATATATTAACCAGCTAAACCTATTAAACCTTTTCAGGACTGGTGACTACAGATAGCTTCACTGTTTTGGATAAGTACTCACCTTCCTGCTGTTCTTTGACAAGAGGTGGAGGCGGCTTCTCCCCTCTCCGTTACTGGGTGCGGTCATCCACGACTGTGTGTTGTCGCTCTCTCCTGCCAGCAGTACCGGATCCGACGAGCGGAGGCAGTGGCCACCTGGGAAGTCGGGACTTGGCAGTTCCAGTATTTCCAGGGTTCGGTGGCAGAGGAGATCTGGGTGGTTCCGGTTCGACTGAGACGGACGTCTCCTACCTTCGAGCCTGCCCACACGACACCAGCGGATTCGACCCCAAATTGTGTTTGTTATATTAATTGTGCCTGTTTCACAGAAGTAAATCTTGTTATTTACCTTCTCCATTGTCCGTTCATTGCGCCCCCTGTTGTGGGTCCGTGTTCCAACACTTTCACAACAAGACATACAAGACCATTGATAATCTCCCTCGATCTGGGGCTCCACGCAAGATGTCTTCCCGTGGAATCAAAATGATCATGAGAACGGTGAGCAAAAATCCCAGAACTACATGGAGGCAGAGAGCTGGGGCCAAAGTAACAAAGGCTAAACACTATGCATAGAGGGACTCAAATCCTGCAGTGCCAGGCACGTCCCCCTGTTTAAGCCAGTACATGGCCAGGCCCGTCTGAAGTTTGCCAGAGAGCATATGGATGATCCAGAAGGTGATTGGGAGAATATCATGTGGTCAGATGAAACCAAAATAGGAGTTTTTAGAAAAACTCAACTAGTCATATTTGGAGAAAGAAGAATGCTGAGTTGCATTCCAAGAACACCATACCTACTGTGAAGCATGGGGGTGGAAACATCATGCTTTGGGGCTGTTTTCTGCAAAGGGGACAGGACGACTGATCTGTGTTAAGGGAAGAATGAACATGGCCATCTATCATGAGATTTTAAGTCAAAACCTCCTTCCTTCAGTGACAGCATTGAAGATACAATGTAGCTGGGTCTTCCAGCATGACAATGATCCCAAACACACCGCTCGGGCAACGAAGGAGTAGCTCCGTAAAAAGCATTTCGAAGATAATGTTTCGGTATCGGATTATCTTTTTAGATAACTTTAAAAACCATTATCGGACCAATTATCTTCCGATTAATTTTTATCCGATAACTTTTAAACCGATAAACAAAATAAACAAAGCTGATCAGCGACAAGCATTTTTAAAATTAGTTCAGCACCCACCTGTTAAAAGTTTTGTAACAGACGCATAGTTATAACCTTTGCAAACAGAAGAGAACTGCTTGTATAAAAAGCATCTTAGTCCTCTGCAAACAAAGGAAAAACAGCCCCAAAAGGAAAAAGAAAAAAAACATTTCCTTTAACACCGTACCGATATGCTCGCAATATGACCCAAGTCATCCAGAGGCATACATTTTTAACTTATGGTTCAAATTTTAACCAAACTAATTTTGGACAGGTTATTTAAAATTACTGTCATGTCTGAAGTTTTCATAAAAGTAAAAATATCAGATATATGTTTTAGTTTTAAAGTAATGTGCTAATTTTTAAGGTTTTGTGAGCACATGCTCTGCCCCGCAGTGCATTTTGGGTAGGATGATGTAATCTCAGTACGTCACGACAGGACAAATGCATTTCAGACACTCTGTTCAGGCTCCACGGACAACAGCATTAAACTCTAGTGCCTAAAACTCTCTTGAATATATTCTCTGCGTTTATAGACGTTGATTTTTTTTAATTGCGCTTGTTAAATTCCAAGCATTTTAAATGTGAGCAGACAGGGATTATCTAGAATTTGTTTTGAAAGCCTCTGCTGCCGTCTAGCATCTACTGGCCAGTAGTGTTCATGGCAGTGTCTGGGAACCAGTAGATGGCAGTGTTCTATTTATTTTGACCCCGGTTATGTCAGATGATTGTCAAATCAACTTTTTTGCTTTGCAAATGGCTTTTTTTTTTTACAAATGAAGTTTAAAAACAAAACAACTGCAAAATAATAATAATAAGAACATTATTACAAGACAGCTCTGCAGTGTTTGCACAGGCACAGTGCGAAAGGTTGGATGTTGCTTGTAGCTTTCAGCAGCAGGATAACCTCACGACGGCCGACCACAATAATATATCAAACAGGTTTGATTCTCATTCGACCATACGATCAGCGATCAGGAGGTGGTCCTCAGATGTTGACCGCAGCTTGATACTCCATGAACACTACATGATGCAGGGCGCACGATTAACCTGAAACTTGGTCCAAAAAATTCCTGCATGAAAAATATCTCGCACACTGTAAAGCACGTTTTACAACATCAAATGAATGTTGTAAAGAGAGAACGTATGACTTTGTCATTGATAGAGAGCTGGCTTTACGGCTGCTCTCAGGGTGCCTCTGTGTTGGGAGGGCTGTAATAAACAAGAGCTTCCAGCAGGGGCCGAATGTTGAAAGAATAAAGTGTGGTCTCATTGTTTGGGTCTTGGGGTGCCTCTGTGGTCGGAGCGCTGTAGTAAACAAGAGCTTCCAGCAGGGGCAGACTGTTGAAAGAAAAAAGTGTGGTATTTATTGTTTGGGTCTGTTGTTATTTTTAATATTATTAGAAGTTATTAAATTTGTTTTACTAGTAGTTGTAAATGTGCCAGAGATAATATTGGAATTCATCTGTTATCGGTTATCTGTAACTTCCGATACATTTTTGGGTGGTTTATTGTTTTATCTTTATTGAAGATAACTTTTCAGTTATCTGATTATCTGTTATCGAAGTAAATTTTTTGGTTATCTGTGCCCACCACTGGTCATTGCCAACAAAGACTATGTTACAAGGTATTGAGCTGAACTTTTGTTATTGACCAAATACTTATTTAACACCACAATTTACAACTAAATTCTTTAAAAATCCTACAGTGTGATTTCTTGGATTTTTTTTTCTCATTTTGTCTCTCATAGTTGAAGTGTACCTATAATGAAAATTACAGACCTCTGTCACCTTCTAAGTAGAAAAACTTGCACAATCAGGGACTGACTAAATACTTGTTGGCCCCACTGTGTGTGTGTGTGTGTGTGTGTGTGTGTGTATACACGAGGTCTGTTAGAAAAGTATCGTACCTTTTTATTTTTTCAAAAACTATATGGATTTGATTCATATGTTTTTATGTCAGCCAAGCTTGAACCTTCGTGCGCATGTGTGAGTTTTTCCCACGCCTGTCGGTTGCGTCATTCGCCTGTGGGCAGGCTTTGCGTGAGCACTGGTCCACCCCTCTCGTCGTTTCATTGCGAGGAAATGGCGGAATGATTTGGGCTTTTTTTCCATCAGAATTTTTTCAGAAAGTGTTAGAGACAGGCAGCTGGAAACCATTCGAAAAATTTATCTGGCTTTCGGTGAAAATTTTTTGAGCTTCACAGAGAATAAGGAGTGTTACTACAGCTTTAAGGACGGCCCACAATGGCGCACGGCGCGCCGCGCTCCGAGCCGCCATCGAGAGGCAGAAACCACCACATCATTTCTAAACGGATGGCTGTGTGGAGCCGGGACCGTCGTGTGCAATTTCTCTGGTTATCACAAGAGCTGGACATCAGCCATTTTCCAGCATATTTCACTTTTAACAAGAGATTTTGTCATGGAAAGCCGCGCGGATTTGCTGATGAAGCGAGACAAAGGAACACCTCCATTTCGGAGTGCCGGAGGACAGGTTGGGACATGTCCAGCTCTCCAAAATTTCTCTTATACTCACTCAACTGGTAAGCACTGAAAGCTGAGATAGGCATTGTCTTGGTGGAAAGCAGTCAATGTCATACTGAGTTTACTTCCACTGTGGACAGCAACTAACTTCACACAGAGAAGACACAGTAAATTATTTTGTGAGCTTTCAAATCATATTTGAGTTGAAAAGGATTAAAATGTTTTAACCTCTTTCAATTAGAAGAGACGAAAAGATCATTTTGTCTGTAAATTTAGGGCCTTATCTTAATGGCACCACAGTGCATCAGTGCAGAAAGAAAGCTAATTTTGGATTACTAGAACTGACTTTGCCTATCTTTTTCATTTTCTTTTTGCAAACACAATGTTCAAAAGTGGAAATACTGTAAGAAGTGGAATTTAATAACATGTATGTATGTAGCAAAATCTTAAAATTCATTTTTAAATGCACATTTGCCTCAAATTTGGTTAAACCCTCCAAGCAAGAAACCTCTGGAGCCACCCCTAGAGGTGTCTGAGTGTCCTTAGGTGGGTTACACTGACAAAGTAGGATATACACCATAAACAATCACAATCACACAATACAAATTATTACCCACAAAACAGTACGAGTTCACAAAAACAAAGATTCTGTAGTTGTGGTGACATGAAGCAATTTAAACAAAATGGACAGTCGCTTTATGGTTCAAGATTTTCTTCAAAGGTGTCCCTCTGAATCATCCAGCTCATAAGGAAAATCAGTCAGATCCACAATCTCTGACACACTTTTCATCATTCAAACCGTTACAGCAAAAAGAGGTCAGCGTTGCACCGAAGATTTATTTTTGTTTCCTCTCGTCCAGCCAGCAGCTCCAGGCCAGCGTCACTCATTACCCCTCACTCATCGATCATTTATTATTCGGTAAACAGTTCTAAACTCCAGCTGAGACGCTGAAATAGCTCTCCTTTCCTCCAGCGCCTCTCCGATTTGACTCCGTCTTGAAATAGCTGGTAAATATGCATTGGGCTCAGCCTGAGGCAAGTCTTCAAATTATCTCAAATCACCACAACTTGCAGATTACAGTTGCTTGCTGCTGCATTTTCCACCTGATTCTCGACACTACTGCTGAGGTGCCCTTGGCTGTTTTCTGAGCATAATAAGAGTAATGAGCATTGTAGAGACTGCCCCGCTTCTTGATGTTCCCTTTAGCTGGTGTTTCTCAGCCTCAGTCCTACCGGCCATTTATTATTAAAAACAGCCTAATGGCTGCTCGCTGGGCTTTACGTCTAATCTCGATAGGATGCTACCTCAGCTGGTGCTCTTTCTGGAATTATCACTTCGAGCCTGAGATGGCACCATGCAGATTGAATAAGAAAATAGCAATTTCGATGCTGCAGCAGAAGAGATGGTACACCTTTCTGATACAGTCCAGATTTATGTCCCTGAAAAAGATTTTCTATCAGCCTCTGTCAAGCAGATAGCAGGGGTGGTGGCCAAGTGGTTAATGCACTTGGTTTCAGTTCAGAAGGCTCCGGGTTCAAATCCCACCCCTGCCACATTTCTCCATGTAATGTGGAGTTGCGTCAGGAAGGGCATCCGGCGTAAAACCTGTGCCAATTCAACATGCAGATCCAACTTGGATTTGCTGTGGCGACCCCGAGTGCAAACAAGGGAGCAGCCGAAGGGACTTACTTACTCTGTCAAGCAGATGAGTCTGCATCTCCACCTGGATGGGACGCCATGTTACTGCCGAGTCAATACCAGTACACATTTACATTTGGGCATTCTGGGACAATGTAGAGTCCTGTCCGAGAACACACAGACTACTCAGCAAAAGCACATCCTTATAATCTAACCCAGATCTCGACTAATTGTGCGATTGAAATTTCACATACGTAGCTACCTGCTCCCCTAATTTGCTCGTTCTCTGGAGATAAGCACTCGCCCAATGGGCCTTGAGGCCTCTAGAGCACTTTCTCTACCCTCTGTCAAGACAGTTATGCAATCACAAGCATCTGCTGGTTTCTTTATTAGATTGCTAACAGGATTATGCTAAAACTAATGAACAGGATATCACTGACGGTACAGCTATCAGAAATGTGTAAAATCTGCTAAGGCTCTGTGTTTTGCTGATATGGTTACAGCCAGTTGACACAACCCTCATGTTCTTTATAACATGGTGAATATGGGTCTTAATGTTCCCCAGCCTGAGAGCACTGAAGCCTCACCTGTGGCATGTGAAAACTTCTTAAACTTTTTCATCAACAAGGTTGTGTCAACTAAAGCCCTTATTAGCCCTCCATCTGTTGATGTGTTTGATTCTGTCACTTGTAAAGCCATGTTGTATCAGTTTGAGCCTGTGACACTCTCCAGTTTAGGAAGAGCGGTGTGTCAGATGAAGCCTGCTGGCTCACCCAATGATCCTATTCCTCCGCGTCTGTTCAAAGAAGTGTTTCCCACAATTGCTTTCGTTGTCCTAGACTGTGTCAACTGTTCAACCATTAATAAAAAAGGCTGATCTTGAGCCTAGTGATTTATCCAACTTTCGCCCTATTTCCAAACTACCATTTTTGTCAAAAGTGTTAGAGGAAATTGTTTTTAATCAGCTGAAAGCATTTTTAGATGAGCATGAGATCCCTGAGGTCTTTCAGTCTGGTTTTAAGAATTTTCACAGTACTGAGGCATGCTGGTGTCCACTGAGTCTGGTCACACTGTTGCTTTGGTGTTGTTGGATCTGACCACTGCGTTCCTCCTGGATCGCCTTAAGAATGTGGTCGGCATTCAGGGCTATGCTCTAGAATGGTTCAGATCCTATTTAACCAATAAGAGTTTTTGTGTGAGACTTGGAGATTTTGTTTCCTCCACAGCTCCCCTGTCATGCGGTGTGCCTCAGGGGTCCATTCTTGGGCCACTTCTTTTTTCACTGTATTTTCTTCTTTTGGGATAAATTTTTTGTAGATTTGGGTGTCATTTCACCTTTATGCTGATGACAGTCAAATCTATGTGCCCCTAAAGCATGAGAATGCTTTTGGTGCCAATCAACTTTTAGAGTGCATTGAGAACATTAAAGACTGGATGTCTGCAAACTTTCTACTCTTTAATGAAAAGAAAACTGAAGTTCTTCTGGTTGGGCCAAGTAAATTAGGTAGTTGTGGTTCAATAAACCTTGGACCAATGACACAGTGCATTAAATCTACTGTTTGTGACCTTGCCCAGACAGCAAATAGATCCGGGCCGGATGTAGTCCAACATCTGGTACCAATCCTGAAAACAGATCTGGTCCAGACAGTTTTTGCACCCTGGCCCAGATCCGGCACGGCTCCGCTTTACAGTTCTGGAACAGATCCGGACCAGATCTGAACTGGATCCGCAAAACACCAACCATTTACAGACCATATCTGGCACGGATCTGGGACAGATGTGGTCCGCATCACAGCACTGTGGCAGGAACATGGGGCATAACGATAAGCAATTTTATCTGCACTCGGTAGAAACTATCTATTAGCGGTTGTAAACTCTGTACTCTGTAATCGTGATCATCACTGGGGCTTTTTTAAATGCTTATTGCAAAGCGGTTTGTTTCTTTATGACAATCAAATTTTATAAGTCCAGGGACACTGATCTGTGTGTTATAGATACAAATCAGTTTCCTCGGATCCACGGAACTTACCCCTGTAAAACTTGTTCCTGCCACGGTGCTGTGATGCGGTACACATCTGCCCCAGATCCGTGCCAGATATGGTCTGTAAACGGTTGGTCTTTTGCAGATCCAGTTCAGATCTGGTCCGGATCTGTTCCAGAACTGTAAATCGGAGCCGTGCCGGATCTGGGCCAGGATGCAAAAACTGTCTGGACCGGATCTGTTTTCAGGATTGGTACCAGATGTTGGACTACATCCGGCCCGGATCTATTTGCTGTCTGGGTGGTGTGAGAATGGATGAAGATTTTAAACTTGATAAAAATAATCATTGCTGTTGTGAAGGCAAGTTTCTTTCACTTGAGGCAGCTAGCTAAGATAAAGCCCTCACTTTCAAGGCATCACTTGGAGATTTTAATCCATGCTTTTGTCATGACTCAGCTGGACTATTGTAATGCACTGTACGCTGGTATTAGCCAGGCTTTACTTGCACAGCTGCAGCTGGTTCAGAATGCTGCAGCCCGTCTTTTAACTGGATCCTGGAAGTATGACCATATTTCACCCATTCCTTCTTCCCTTCACTGGCTGCAAGTTCATTATCATATTGATTTTAAAATTTTATTGTTTGTTTTTAAATGTCTCAATGATCTTGCCCCAAGGTATCTGTCTGACCTGCTCGTGTCTTATTCCCCTTCACGTTCTCTTAGCTCACGATATCAAGCTCTGCTTGTAGTTCCTCAGACAAAGCTCAAATTTAGAGGTGATAGAGCTTTTTCTGTTGTTGGCCCCAGATTGTGGAATGACCTGCCTCTCTGTATCAGGCAGGCGGACTCTCCTCTAGTCTTTAAATCTCACCTTAAAACATATTTGTTTTCTTTGTTTTCTTTCCATGTGATTATTTGTTTATTTATTTATGTCTTTGTTGTACAGCACTTTGGTCAACCTTGTTGTTTTTAATTGAGATTAATGATTTCCAGCACAGTTGGCCCAAGAGTGGGCCACTGATCCTTAAACAGTTTTGTTGATATCGGATCAAATAAGAAGGTTGTGCTTTTTGTAGACATTACGAGTTTTGTCAACACCTAGTGAGATACTATCAAATTCTGTAAATCCAGGTAATACCTCAGTAATGGCACCCGCCTCAATAGCAGGGTGTAGTGGCTGGGTTAAGGCAGTGATTTTCAACCTTTTTTGAGCTGCGGCACCCTTTTTATATTTACAAAATCCTGCGGCACACCACCAACCAAAATAATATTATAATTCTATTACCTCTGGTTTTGTGCAAAACCCAATTATCGCAATAGAAAATCGATACAGAAAACACCGCATTTCGAAAATCCTCAAGCATTTTGCACTCTGATCTCAAGTAGGGCTGTCACGATTAGGAATTTCTGGAGATGATTAATTGTCAGACAAATAATTGCGATTGATGAATGTATTGTCTATTTTTTAAAACATTTTTCCCCTTCTTTATATTCTACTATTGTAGTATAATTACACAACTCTGGAAGAACGTTTGGCTTCTGTGAGTGGAGAAACTGGGAATAGTGCAACATTTTTATTTTTATCTTCATTTTACATACAGTCCCAACTTTTTCTGATTTGTGGTTGTTTCTGTTGCATTTCTGAAATTGTTTCTCCTCATCAGTCACATTTTGTGCTTAAACACTGCATTAAGCTCAAGATTGAACAAATAAATACCTTTGGAAAATAACAGCTGTTAAAGTTCAGAGTTCTCACCTGCTTTTTGTGATCTCTGCGTCTGAACATTGTTTTTTTTTTTGTGGCTCAATTCATTCATATATTCTCATTTTTTAAATATGTTTGACCATTTATTTCATCTCATGATCTCATAAATTCAGCATACGACGCGCACATGGTGTCAACAGGACGGTAACGCCACAATCACACCTTTAGAGAAAGTTCAGAGAGAAGTAAAGGCAGCTTCATGTTTCCGTTTTGTTAACGTTCACTTGGGTTAAAATCCTCTCTCTGCTCCGCGCTCGCTGCACACTGAACGTGTCACGCCTGCATTCAGGAATCTCCCTCACACACCCCCTCCCTCGCAGTCTGCAGCCTGTTAACTCCGCGCGTGCACACACACAGGCACTGACACACACACCAACAGCTCCGCATTTTAGACGGCTTTTGAAGGAGACGGCACTGTTTTAATCGTCCGTCAGCCTCCTTGTTATTGTCCCGCCTTAAGACGAGAGCGAGGCTGCAGCACGTTTGACATCAGATTCTGAGTCGTTTTATGCTTTGTGGATAAAATAAATAATTCACGGTAATCGCGAATATGAAAAATACCCACGTTATGAGGCTGAATCTTTCCGGAGGTCGAGTAAAGCTTTTTGATTTCGTTGATGAGTTGGTGAAGGACCTGGCCATTCTCATCAAACTAAACCTGCTCTATCCTCTTCTGGTGTCCAAGTGTTTCTTGGCAGACTGTTGTTATGGCTTTCTTGAGCTCCTCCTAATTTTTAGGAGCTGGGACAAAGTACTTTGTGGGGAGTTTTTTTCATTAGCTGCTGTTGGAACTTTGATTTTTTTTCTGGGTCTTTGAGCTTCATGATGTTGAACCTTTTGGCTGTTTTGCAGTGGCCAGGCCTCCTCTTGGGCAGATGTTCACCTGGATCCTGAAGCAGATCAGGTAATGATCTGTCAAACTGTCATCTGCACCAGTTGATGGACAGGATCTTTCTGGTTGCGGTTTCAGATGATGTAGTCGAGCAGGTGCCAATGCTTTGGGCGAGGGTGTTGCCAGGAGACGGAACTTTTGCTTTTGCCTGAAGATGGTGATGGTGATGACAAGATCGTGTTTGGAACACTTCGTGAGAATCAGGGTGCTGCTGGTATTGCCCACTCTGTTTCTCACAATGGTTCTGTTCCAGAGCTGGTGGTCCTTTCCAACTTGGGCACTGAAGTTGCCAAGGAGGATGATCTTGTCAGATTTTGGGATAGCAGATAGAATGGTGTTCAGCTTGGCATAAAATGTTTCCTTCTCTTCATGTTCAGCGTGAAGTGTTGGTGCATAAGCACTGATGACAGTGGCATGGCGTTCACTAGCATGTTGGAGTGTCTTCACTTGTTTATTGACACCCAGTTCAGTCACTTTGGGAAAGAGAGAGTTCCTTATGGCAAAGCCAATGCCGTGGATTCATTGTTCTTCCTCAGGAAGCCCTTTCCAGAAAAAACTTTAGGCCCCTTGGTCTTCCCGTAGCTGTCTTTCCCCTACTGTTCTTTTTTCACTCAAAGGTGACAATGCTGTTGAGATCATGTTTCTGGAGTTTTTGTGTGATGAGAGCTGTTTGCCTTTGTGGTCAGCCCAAATTTGTGTTATTCATCAAGGTTCGTATGTTCCATCTGACAAATTTCATCACTTGTGTTTTTGTTTTCATACCAAAGAGTTTATGACCCTCTGGGCGCAGTTATCCAGACAGGGTTAAGATGAAGCAGACTATGTTTGGGCACGCTTTCTAGCACCTTTCCTGTTGAGGGTGAGCAGAGCGGATCCTAATTAGTGCTGCTCAGTCGCGGAAGCAGTGGTTGAAAACCTCCGCTGCTTTTTCTGATGACAGAATCACACATCTGCTCTTCCTGTGCCGGGTCAGATCTAAGGGTTTCCAGATTCACAATACTGTCCTGTCACCCTTTGCCGATTGCACAGTCGATCAAGAGATGCCTGTGTGTGGGCTAATGTGGGAATGCCTTTGCATGCTGAAAAAACACGGTACTTGACAGATCCTTAGCCTGGTCCAATGGCTGTGAAAGTTCAGATAATTGTTATCTGTGGATGTACTTCAGCCTTCATTACCCTTCACAGCCATTGGGTGACAAGCCATCTCCTCCTTCACCTGATCTGCCATTGATGACTTCTTGTTTCACCAGTTTCCTGTTAGTCATCTCATATTCAGAATTCCTGTTGGGCCTTCATGGTTACCGTGGTGGCCATAGGCACCCAAGGTCCCCACCATATTTCACCCCAACAGACAATCCCTTACTTGATTCATTACCCAGACACATTTGTTCTCCTTCCAAATTCCAATCCAAGTCTGGTGGTGATGGTGGGTGGGGTTTGGGACTGGATTTAGGATAGGAGTGGTCCACATGAAAGGATGGATTGAAATTTGATTTGGAGCTTAATGTAAGAGGGTCTGTAGGATCTTGTCACAGGTACACAGTCAACTGACTGTCCATTTTAGTTTCATTGCTTCTTTCCTAACTGAATTCAGTGTGAGAAGCACTAACAAGACTTTGAATGCTGGAAACATAGTCAGTGTTAGTTTTATGTATGTAGTTCAAAATGGCATCAAATTAGAATGTGTCCAGTGATCAGCAACTTTAATTTTTTTTCTCACTCTCCTGTTGCTTTCGACTCTAAATCTACTCACTAATTCACTGAAGCAACAGTGAAAAGAGACTTGCCCACATTGCCTCATACATCCAATTAAAATGCTCCCCTCATTCTTGTCACATTCCACAGGAGGGTGTGCGTGAAGCAAGAAAGAGAAATATGCATAAAGAATTCACCTTTTCCTCTTAGAAAATGTCCAATGGACGTGTTTTAGCTTTCATTATTGGCTCCAGGACAACAGTGAATAGAGAGAACTTATTTGCAGACTCCTGTTCTGTTTGATACTTTTTCGTTTCTTTGTTGATTAAGAGATATTTTGTGGTCATTTTGTTTTCTTGTACTTGTATTAAAATGTTCTTAGTGAACATACTTTTTTATGAATTAGATATTAGGTTTATACCATAATTTCCCAAGGTCCACAGCTGTCTGTTATACATTAATTGGCCTATCTGGTGCAAAATTTAAAAAACACACATATGAGGTGCATAAAAAAGTATTCAACATTATTATCACTTTACCGGGGTGTTGCTAGGCCGGTATTGTAGATTTACGTCGATGCTATCTGGCTATACCCACCCACTGTGCGTAAACAAATGACATCATAGCAGCCCAAGAAATGTCCGCAGAGGGGAAAAAAAAAAAAAAAACTAAAAAGGCGAGAAGTGTGGTGGTCCCAATATGGATATTCTGGATGATTTTCTCATGGATAGTACGACAACAGCAGCCATGAGCAGCCAGCTTGATGAGGACGCACTAACTCTAACTCGGGCGAATAGCTGTCATTTCGGGCGACTGGGCATGGACGTTGGGCCTCTTGAAAACGCATACCTCCTTCCAAAAGCATGTTATTGTATTATTATTTTATCCCATGGAAACAAGTGCAGCATGTGAGGTGTTAATTGATGGAGAGGTGAAGGGAACCTTCTTGAAGATGACTGTATTTCTCTAAAAGGGATTCAACAGAGCAGACTGCACTTTCTGAGGAGATTGCTGTTGTTTAACATCTGCGGAAAACTCCTGTGGATGTTCTACCACTCTGTAGTAGCCAGTGTCCTCTTTTACACTGTGATGTGCTGAGGGGGCAGCACATCCAAGAAGGACACATCCACGCCGGACAAACTGATCAGGTGGGCTGGCTCTGTGGTTGTCATGAAGCTGGACACTCTGGTGATGATGGCAGAGAACACTGGACAAACTGCTGGACATTATGGATGTTGTCAGTCAACCTCTGCACACTGTCATCCCAACCGGAGGAGCTGCTACAGCCACAGACTGCTCCTTCCCAAGTGCAGGACCAGCAGACTGAAAAACTCCTTTGTCCCTCAGGCCATCAGACAGTACAACTCCTCACTCAGGGGTAAGAGGAGTAACAGGACAGCCCAGTCTCACGTTTTTTTTTTTCGTGCTCCCGTCACGAAATGAGTCGAATTTTCGTGAAGGGGCTTTTTAACTCACTATTTTTAACTCACTAACCCTGCTCCTTCCCCCAACCCTAACCATAACCACCCCGACCCCCCTGCTTCACTTTTAATTTCGTGCAGCCATCACAGAATGAATTAGAATTAATTTGTGCTGCCGTGACGAAAATGAGGCGCTTTTCGTCACAATATCACAAACCAATAGATTAATGTATATTTCGTTCTGCTGAATCACGACTTGCCATGAGACAGGGTTGACCAGGAAGACAGAAGTCAGGAATGAGAAGAACAGTAGTAGCCAGTAAACCAGTATTGATCAGTATGTCAGGTATTTATACTGTGTATTTGTAATTATATTTATACGAGGTCTGTCAATAAAGCAACGGTCCTTTTTATTTTTTTCAAAAACTATATGGATTTCATTCATATGTTTTTACGTCAGACATGCTTGAACCCTCGTGCGCATGCGTGAGTTTTTCCACGCCTGTCGGTGACGTCATTCGCCTGTGAGCACTCCTTGTGGGAGGAGTCGTCCAGCCCCTCGTCGGAATTCCTTTGTCTGAGAAGTTGCTGAGAGACTGGCGCGTTGTTTGATCAAAATTTTTTCTAAACTTGAGAGACACATCGAAGTGGACAGGGTTCGAAAAATTAAGCTGGTTTTCTGTGAAAATTTTAACGGCTGATGAGAGATTTTGAGGTGATTCTGTCGCTTTAAGGACTTCCCACGGTGCGAGACGTCGCGCAGCGCTCTCAGCCGCCGTCGTCAGCCTGTTCAAGCTGAAAACCTCCACATTTCAGGCTCTATTGATCCAGGACGTCGTGAGAGAACAGAGAAGTTTCAGAAGAAGTCGGTTTCAGCATTTTATCCGGATATTCCACTGTTAAAGGAGATTTTTTTAATGAAAGACGTGCGGACGGGTCCGCGCGTCGGCTCGCAGCCGCCGCGACGCTCTGCCACAGGAAAAACACCTCTGTTGAAAGCCTTAAGGACAAGTTGGAACATGTCCTGCTGTTAAACAATTTCTCATATACTCACTCCACTGAAAGCCATCAAAAGCCGCCTGGATTTTACAAATGGTTATCAACACGGAGGTGTTTTTCCTGTGCCGTCCGCACGTCTTTCATTAAAAAAATCTCCTTTAACAGTGGAATATCCGGATAAAATGCTGAAACCGACTTCTTCTGAAACTTATCTGTTCTCTCACGACGTCCTGGATCAATAGAGCCTGAAATGTGGAGGTTTTCAGCTTGAACAGGCTGACGACGGCGGCTGAGAGCGCTGCGCGACGTCTCGCACCGTGGGAAGTCCTTAAAGCGACAGAATCACTTCAAAATCTCTCATCAGCCGTTAAAATTTTCACTGAAAACCAGCTTAATTTTTCGAACCGTGTCCACTTCGATATGTCTCACAGGTTTAGAAAAAATTTTGATCAAACAACGCGCCAGTCTCTCAGCAACTTCTCAGACAAAGGAATTCCGACGAGGGGCTGGACGACTCCTCCCACAAGGAGTGGTCACAGGCGAATGACGTCACCGACAGGCGTGGAAAAACTCACGCATGCGCACGAGGGTTCAAGCATGTCTGACGTAAAAACATATGAATGAAATCCATATAGTTTTTGAAAAAAATAAAAAGGAACGTTACTTTATTGACAGCCCTCGTATTTGCAAACTGTTTCTTTTTTTCACTTTTGATACTCTGTCTGCTTTTTACCCTGTGTGCTGCTATACAATGCTGCTGGAACCTCAATTTCCCTGATGGAGTCTTCACAAGAGATCAGTAAAGTTCTGTCTCATCTAATCTCTATTTGAGTCAGGAAAAGACTTCATGTGGAACATGAAGATCCAGCTGGACACCATTCCAACTTTAAGAAATGCTTCAAGCGATTACATCCATCATGAATCACTACTTTAAGGCACTCCCTTTGCTTACATCCTCAAGTACCATAAGTATATATATTTTAAACACTCATGTGTAAATCACATTGCTCACAATGGTGGCACTCTGCTCATGTCAACGGTATATGTAATGTCAGTGCCTAAACATTGTACATAACACCACGTAACGCCAAGCCAATATACAACATATTATAGAAAGACTGTGAATTTATTGAAATAAGGAAACAGCGCTGCAACACAATGACATCATTTACTAATGATGAACTGCAACTGGATTCAATATATACATAATTTAGAAGGACCATGGACTGTTTTTTTCAAATAATTGCTCAAAGGAAACATTACTGATTCAATAATAATAATTACATAGCCTGTCCAATCCAACCATTAGGAGCAGTGTGCAGCCACAGTCCGGAGACCAACTCCAGATGTAGAGACACTGCCTTGGTCAGGGGCAGAGAAAGGAACAGACCCTAAATAAGCATGTTTTGATTGTGGAAGGAAAAAGGATCACCACACAGACATGGGGCGAACATGCAAACTCCACACAGAAAGGGTGGGAAGCGATCCTATGACCTTCTTGCTGTGAGCCATTAGTGCTAAGCACTAAGCCACTGTGCCGACACACATTATAGCCATATTTATTGGTTGTGATCATAATAAAGTATATTTATCAACTCATAATTCCTAAATTCTCACATACACTCATCTTCAACCGTTTAGTCCAGTTAAGGGTCGCGGGGGGCTGAAGCCTATCCCAGCAGTCATAGAGCGTGAGGCGGAGTACACCCAGGACAGGACGCCAGTCTGTCACAGGGCCTCAAACAGACAAACAAACACATCCACACCCACTCGCATACCTACGGACAATTTAAAGATTTCAATCCACCTAACCCGCATGTCTTTGGATATGGGAGGAAACCGGAGCACCAGGAGGAAACCCACGCAAACACGGGAAGAACATGCAAACTCCACACAGAAAGGCCACAGGTGGGAATTGAACCCATGACCTTCTTGCTGTGAGGCATTAGTGCTAACCACTAATCCACCGTCTAACCACTAACCACTGTGCCGCCACACATTATAGCCATATTTATTGGTTGTGATCATAATAAAGTATATTTATCAACTCATAATTCATAAATTCTATGATGGAAATAACCTGTTAAAATAGTTAGCTGTTATTATTTGTGAGATTTATCAATATATATATTTTAAGAATCTTTATTTAAGAGAATTTCAGATAGATTATAGTGTATTTATCCACAGGGATTGTGCGAGTCTAGAATAATCTACAACAGCCACCAGTACTTTCACAGTTTCTTTGAAGGTAATTACATTTGTACTTATGTGGCTCCCTGACGTGTAGGTGGTGGCAGAGCCAGTTGATGATGTTTGCCGTGGCCGGTGGACTACCTGGAACTGCAAACAACACTGATGAAATTCTAGCAGCGACCGCTGAGATACACAGGCACTGACCTTAGCATGAAGCTGGACTATTAATTCACCCTGTCAATCATTCATGAGAGAGACCAAGTCGCTGCGCTGCTCTATAAGCCTGCCAACATGCACAGTCATATTTGCGAGTGAATAAGTCGAATTATTTCTTACAGTTTTGTAGCTGATGGCTGCTCTTTACCTAATTATTATAAGAGTGTGATGGAACTAAAGAAAAAAGAGGCAGAGATGTCTGTGAAGTGCAAGCACTAATTGGAGCAGAAGAAAGAAGACAGAGGAAGTGCCGCTGTAATGCCCTTTAATCCCCATTTTCCTCTTCTTTTACTTCGCTGGCTACTGCAGAGCGCACATCCTTATAATAGAACTGCTTTGGCAGCGCAATTAAGAAAACCATGCCATTAAAGTAGGAACGCATGTCATCCTTGTTTCTTGACTCCAACAAAATAATCTGTCCCCATTGTTTTCTTTCTCTGTTCGATAATGGTGCATTTAGCAGTCCTGTTTCCTTTTATGCAAGCCAAACTTGAAGGTGTGTCAGCTGTTTGCTGGAAAATTTTCCAAGCAAAGATGTGAGGCGGCAGGGAAGATGTATGAAGGAATAGAAGAAAACACATTGTTTTTTCTGAAAAACTTGATACGAACGCAAAATGCAGTCACGATACAGGATTCTCTGGGAAACAAGGTTTCTAGGCTGTAGCCAAGGTACAGGAACCAAAAGATACACATAGAGGGCACAGAACTGGCACAAGTGTCCATGAAGGACCCTCAGTTAATTTGTGGCCTCAAACAAAATCCAATCTTTCATCCACTCTAACTGATGACTTCTATGTGCCTGCAACCATCACATTGATGGAGGAAACCATGGAAAAAATCATTCAAGTAACGATTTAAGTGTGTAGGGGTCTATACCAGGTCATGGTATTGTCGAAGCACCAATAGAAAACGTTTGATATGTGTATCAGTATTCCCATCCCCATATTTTTGATATCAGCAGTGGATGTGGCGAGTGGTTAGTCCTCTGTTTTGTGCAGCAGCTCCCATCACTTTCAAACAGTTTGCCTCCACTCACTGTCTCTCACAGTGCAGTGGCAACACAACAAATAGCAGCACCACATGGTGAGTTTAAAAAATACTAATGCTTTCCTTTCCCCCCCAAATACAGTGTCTTTCTGAGCATGGCACAAGATAAAAGCACAGATAAAACATTCTTACCTGTCAATCAGGTTGTGCTTTCTCCATGAATACACAAGCTCTAAGTAAACCAAGCCTGTGCGACACTCCACTGTTAGTGTGCACAGCCGCTTGACATCAAACTCACTGCGGTCAACATTCAAATCAATCCAGCTTTCACCGCAGCGCACTGTGCTGAAGTTTCACATGTCCAATAGAAATGAGGCATCAGGCCAAAACACGGAGGACAACAGAGTGCAGAAATGTGTCTCAGAGTAGCATCAGGACTGCTAATTTATACAAAGTACTTTTCTAAAGAAAATCCTTACAACTGTGTTTGTTGCATGCACGTGCATGTGATGAACACAGCGCTGCCTGCCACTCCAGTCCCGTGCTTGCCATCCAGACGTTTGGACATTGGGCAGTCTTCACCACCTTTTATGGCCGTCTGACAGCAGTCTGTGTCATCTACCTTTTTTCTACATGTGCTTTGGATGCCATCGTGCGGGTATGGATGAGGTCATCTGGATGCATTCTGACACTGCTGACCACGTCTCTTTTCCACCCGACTGCATCCGATGATGGTAATATTTGCCGTTTTGGCCTGGTTCCTGCACATTCTTGCTATGTGTGACGGGGGCTTTAGAAATCTTTGAGATTCATCTCTAAATTAATTTCAGTTCAATTTAATTTCAATTTATTTAATTTATATAGTGCCAAATCACAACAAAGTTGCCTCAAGGTGCTTCACACAAGTAAAAGCTAACCTTATCAACCCCTAGAGCAGGGGTGGCCAAGTTCGGTCCTCGAGAGCCACCTTCCTGACACTCTTAATTGTCTCCCTGCTCCAACACACCTGAATCCAATGAAAGACTCGTTACCAGACTTTTAATGAGCCTTTCATTGGATTCAGGTGTGTTGGAGCAGGGAGACAACTAAGAGTGTCAGGAAGGTGGCTCTCGAGGACCGAACTTGGCCACCCCTGCCCTAGAGCAAGCACACATGTGACGGTAAGGAAAAACTCCCTCTGATGATTTGAGGAAGAAACCTCAAGCAGACCAGACTCAAAGTGGTGACCCTCTGCTAGGGCCATGCTACCAACACAATTGACAATATGTATATACAGCAAATTTTGGGAGTCCATGCTGGTGGACAGGAGGACTGCAGAAGAAGACACCCACTCTTATCTCTGGATGGAGCCGCACCTCAAACAGAGAGAAATAGGTGGCAGAAAGACAACAAATACAGTATAAATTGTCAGCATTAAAGGGTCCCTGCCACACCATGACGTTTTTACATATTCTTGAAGAATAAAAAAAGCTTTTTCCACATGGTGTCTTTGTTTTTTACCATAAAATTACACTGAACGAGGATTTAGACGTTTTGTTACCCATCTTTGAATATGAATTTACCGCCTCCGAGTTGACCTACTTTTTTGCTGTGACGAATGTGATGCAAGTAATGTGTCAAATCGCGGCTCTGTTCACCAATATGGCAGACATGGACAGTGAAGGCATAGTGTGAAATTATAGCGAAGATTTAAGTGATATATCAATTGTTTTTGAAGAAGATGAGGAAATTTCTGATCAACAAAGCCACAGTGTAAATAATGACCGGCTCCAAACCGTGTATGTTCCAGCTGAATGCGACAGAAATAGGATGTGAAGCGCAGCTGTCAGCTGACAACAACAACAACAACGAAGGCACTGTGGAGGAGGATATAAGCTGCATACAAAACACAGAATGGTTTGTTCACTCACCACCTTTTCTTATAAATTATCATTTATTCCTGGCACGGTGTGTTTGTGTATGAAAAAATTATTTCAGCAGCACAGCGTGCTTAAATTCAGGAGTTTGTTCTAAAATCACTGAAAATACAGTTTCTGTACATTCTGTATGTATTTAATCATTTATAAGTCAGTTTCTTGTGAATGCTAATTCTTCACATTTTATTCAACGCAAATGATTGCAAATCTTTATCTGAAAAGCTGTAGACCCACATAGGATGGGGAAAAAGATTTCTAAATAAAAGAAAATTTTACTTCTATGTCTGTTGTCAAATTTTATCAGGCATAATATTGTAGAAAAATGTTTATGTCAATGTTCTGTTTTTTTTTTTTGTTTGTTTTTTAATTAAGGTGCTCATGTAAACACAGTCAGCTGATGCCACTCGTGATCGAGTCTCCTTCTCATATCAGGGTCAACTTTGCAGGTAAGTTGTCTGTTATCTCAATAACACCCTAACTTTCAAACACCATTTTGTGATGTATATAAGCTTTTTTTTAATTAATTTTGTTTTAACTTCTGTTTTAGGACTTTGGTGGCAACCCTTCATTTTAATGAAAGTGCAGGGAGACAACAAAAGCAGACAAAGCAAGAGAGACCAAGGTTCAGAATATACTTTCCTTAGTGGAAAATAGGAGGATTCACAGTGAGAAAGTTAGCCACATATCCAACATGTGGTATGTGGAAAATGAAAAAAGAAAAAAAAAAAAAACAGATTATTTGTATATTTTTGTATAGCATGATGAATAAAAAATGAATGAATAAAAATAATAAAAAACATTTTATTCAGTCTATGTGAGCGACATAGCAAAAGTGGTTCTTCAGATCTGCAAAACACCAAACCGACCAGAAATCCCCACCAATGATCCTCCTCCACTGAGCAGCCAACGTGAACGGACAAAGCTGAGGCTGATGCTGCCAAGCGGACCAGGTACCACCGATGAGCCCAACCCCTCACTCCAGAGGAGGAAACTGGAAGCCAGTGTAGTCGGATGATGGTGATGGAAAAGTACTCCTTATTTTGAATACAACACAAACTGGTAGTGGCACCCTTCTGTGCCTTCCCAAGTGTCCCCAGCACAATCGCACAAATTGCCGATATGCGATATGATACTTTCTGCAACAAAAAAAAAAGAGCATGGATTTATGTTCAAAACAACAGTTCATTCTTTTTGTATTTGAATATTTTTTACTTTTTTCTATAAACCATGTAAATGAAACTTTCTATTTCATGTGCTTACTCGTACTGTGGAGCATCATGTAGGCATAGTGTGCCACTCTGAGGACATCTGCATTCAAACACACAGTCGAGAAACAAGCCAGCTGTGTGACACATTTTTCGCCACCACGTTGCATCTCCGCCAAGACTGCAGAAATTTGTCTGTGTTCACATGAGCACCTGCAAAAAAACAGAACATTGACATTTTTGTGTTTTCCAAATATACATATGCATTTCATTTAGCATAAACATTTTTCTACAATATTATGCCTGATAAAATTTGACAACAGACATAGAAGTAAAATTTTCTTTTATTTAGAAATCTTTTTCCTTATCACATGTGGGTCTACAGCTTTTCAGATAAAGATTTGCAATCATTTGCTTTGAAGAAAATGTGAAGAATTAACAATCACAAGAAACTGACTTATAAATGATTAAATATACACAGAATGTACAGAAACTTTATTTTCAGTGATTTTAGAACAAACTCCTGAATTTAAGCACGCTGTGCTGCTGAAATAATTTTTTCATACACAAACACATCGTGCCAGGAATAAATGATCATTTATAAGAAAAGGTGGTGAATGAACAAACCATTCTGTGTTTTGTAAGCAGCTTATTTCCTCCTCCACAGCGCCTTTGTTGTTGTTGTCAGCTGACAGCTGCGCTTCACATCTTCTTTCTGTCTCGTTCAGCTGGAACATACACGGTTTGGAGCCGGTCATTATTTACACCGTGGCTTTGTTGATCAGAAACTTCCTCATCTTCTTCAAAAACAATCGATGTGTCACTTAAATCTTTGCTATAATCTCGCACGATGCCTTCGCTGTCCGTGTCTGCTGTATTGGTATACAGAGCCGTGGTTTGACACATTTACTCGCATGACGTCACATCTGTCGCAGCAGAAAAGTAGGTCAACTTGGAGGCGGTAAATTCAAATTCTCAGATGGGTAACGAAACGTCTAAATCCTTGTTCAGTGTAATTTTATGGTAAAAAACAAAGACGTGTAAAAAGCTTTTTTTATTCTTCAAGAATATGTAAAAGGGTGATTCTTTAACTACAGACACTATTGGCCTTGTAAATGTAATTTCCACCACACCATTGCCTTACAATATAAAGCGCCTTGGGGCAACTGTTTGTTGTGATTTGGCGCTATATACATGTGCTCTGATGTCACTGTTTATCTCCATAGAAACTACCCAAACAATCTTTCATACAAACTGTTTAAAGGGACATTACAGTGTTGTGGTGGAAATTACGGCAATAGTGTGGGACAACTACATTTTGTTTAAAAAAAATCACAACAGTTGTATGACATTGAATACCCCAATTATGTTTTGATTATTTTACTGATATTTTATTCAGAGATATTTTAAAACATTAGAAAAAAAACGTTTCTTTACCATTCATTTTTATCATTGAAGATCAAAAGTCTGGGTGTGGGACAAGCACAAAACGGCAATATTTGCATATAATGATGCTGAAAAAAGTTGAAAAAGTCATAGACTACTAGAACAAATTTCTTAACACACTTTCATTGTAAAGATAACTATAAAAGTGTGAAATTTCCCCTTTTTTCTGTTTTTCATACAATATGATCAAAGGACATAAGTGCCCGTAGTCTAAGAATCACCCAAAAACATCATGGCGTTGCAGGGACCCTTTAAGCAACAAGAAAAACAGAAGAAATACTGAGGTGATTGCCGGCCACTAGCCCTTAACTTGTCTGTTGTTTCAGATGATATGATTTCTTGATTAATATGATAATGAACCTTGGACATTTATTTTTACACAAATAAAATGGCATTAAATGAATGTATACCAAAAATATTAAAGTAACAGACATATTCATTCATATCTGCATTTCAACCAGGATAAAAGACACTGTAAATAAATATGTTTATTATAAACACAGCAGGAGCCAATGTCACAATGACTGCAGTGTGTATATTTTCTACCGTCACATTTCATTTACTCTTGATGTTATTTGTTAGCACATATAGTCATGTGAAATAAATCTCATACTGAAATCATTTTTATTTGAGGCCATCGGGTATTGTGAAGACTTTGCATCCACCCAACCGTCCATCAGTCTGTCCAACTGTGCTTTGACCTACTGTACAACTTTGACCTACGTATTATAAGAGGTTACAAAGTTTCATTTTGTTCTCTTTTTTTTTTTTTTGTATGTATGACCTGTATGAAAAACAGAAAAAAGGGGAAATTTCACACTTTTATAGTTATCTTTACAATGAAAGTGTGTTAAGAAATTTGTTCTAGTAGTCTATGATGACTTTTTCACCTTTTTTCAGCATCATTATGTTGTGTGTGGGCTGCCAGAAGAGGAGGTACTGCTGGCCCACCACCAGTGGGCGCCCTGCCTGAAGTGCGGGCTTCAGGCACGAGAGGGCGCTGCCGCCACGGACACAGCTGGGGGTGACAGCTGTCACTTATTATCTCTTGACAGCTGTCACCCATCTACTCAACATCATCTCACTCCATAAAGACCAGACGTCATCTCCACCTCGTTGCCGAGATATCGTACTTCATTGGAGGTAATACTCAGCCGTTTGTGTTTTACACATCAATCTGTATATTGTGAGTCTTTGCAGGAGTACCTGTTATCCTCTGTCTGCGGGAGCTGATTGAGTGCTGGACTGCACTCTTTTCCCCTGAGGAATCGCTGCGGTACTCTGCTACATATTGAGTGAGAGGTGGAGGTGGCATTCCCACCGTTGTTGTTACGGGGTGTACACACACCCACACTTGACTGTCTTTGTTCTCGCCAGCAGTACCAGATCCGACAGTCGGGGACGGTGATCACCTGGGAATTCGGGACTTGGCGGCTCCAGTATTCACCAGGTTCGGTGGCGGCGGAAATCGTGTGGTTCCGGCTCTTCTCAGGACAGACGTCTTCTATCCTCCAGCCTGCCCACACGTCACCTTTGTGGATTGACTGTAATCATATTCTGAGATTGTCTGTATGTTCGTTGTGCTCCTTCACAACATTAAATTGTTAATTTTTGGCTCATCTATTGACCGTTCATTTGCGCCCCCTGTTGTGGGTCCGTGTCACTACACTTTCACAACACATTATATGCAAATATTGCCGTTTTGTGCTTGTCCCACACCCAGACTTTTGATCTTCAATGATAAAAATGAATGGTAAAGAAATGTTTTTTCTAATGTTTTAAAATATCTCTGAATAAAATATCAGTAAAATAATCAAAACATAATTGGGGTATTCAGTGTCATACAACTGTTGTGATTTTTTTAAACAAAATGTAGTTGTCCCACACTATTGCCGTAATTTCCACCACAACACTGTAATGTCCCTTTAAACAGTTTGTATGAAAGATTGTTTGGGTAGTTTCTATGGCAATAAACAGTGACATCAGAGCACATGTATATAGCGCCAAATCACAACAAACAGTTTCCCCAAGGCGCTTTATATTGTAAGGCAATGGTGTGGTGGAAATTACATTTACAAGGCCAATAGTGCCCGTAGTTAAAGAATCACCCATAAATATTGTTTAGGATTGATTGAGAGGCATTATTGTTGAACAATGTTGTTGTTATTATGGTTCTTGGTAGTTTAACAGTGTTGTTAGTGTTATTGATTTCTTGTGTTTTTGTAACTCAATTGGTTTAGTCAGTTTAGTTAAGTGTCATATTGCCATTGCCACAAATGAGTTAAGTGTCATGTTGTTCGTACCATGAGTCAGAAGTGTAGTGCATTTGTGTTCTGCCACCGTCTCTGTTTGTGGATATGTAAATATAAAAGCACCTGCTTGCAGCCGAATGCAGAAAATACAAGACGCTGTGTGTGTGTGTGTGTGTGTGTGTGTGTGTGTGTGTGTGTGTGTGTGTGTGTGTGTGTGCGTGCGTATAGCTTTGATCATGGACAAATGGGAGAGCTGAAATTTGCCGTTTGGTATGCGTATATATTTTGGGTAAAGGATGAATGCTGTCAAAATATAACATTGAGACTAAAACATTTGGAAAAACAACAGATCTTAGCTAACAACACTGAACAATGGACGTTGATAATTACATTCTGGAATCACATGCCTTTCCAACAGGGGGCAGTAAATCATCTATATATCAAAAGCATGCGCGCATGCATGCATGATTTTATTCAGTAAGTTCAGTGTAAGTACATAATATAATTGTAAAGATGTTAAAAATACATGAATGACACAAGAAAGTGAAAACGTGGCCCATTTAAAAATCAAATGACAAAAATATAATATTAGATTTAACCGTCTAACCAATAACCACTGTGCCGCCACACATTATAGCCATATTTATTGGTTGTGATCATAATAAAGTATATTTATCAACTCATAATTCATAAGTTCTATGGTGAAAAAACCTGTTAAAATAGTTAGCTGTTATTATTTGTGAGATTTATCAAAATATATATTTTAAGAATCTTTATTTAAAGTAGACCTGCATTGAAATAAATGTGGTCAGATCTCAGAAAGAAATAGCTGATATATATTTATAAGACCCTTATGAATGCAGTAAAGTAAATCTATAAGCCCAAATTTATAATTCAGCGGCGAAATCTTCGTTTAAAAATGACAAATTTGCAGCTAAAATTTAGCACTCCGTGAAAACAGTTTGTACATCCGGGTCATTTCCATGACGTCGGGGAGAACACGACGCGCTTACGCCTTCAGTCCGATCAAAAAAAAAAAGAAAAAGCCTTCAGTCCGATCCCTCATTGAAATTGATTTTATCTGTTAGTAATGTTACTGTTATATACATGCTGATTTCAACATCCAAAAGTAAGCTGCAGTGAATGCGAGATACAGCTCTGCATGCTCAGATCAGCGGCGACATCGACAGCGGGCGACGTTCTTCTCCGTTCTTCTCTGTTTTGATGCGGAGCGGCCAGTAACACCTGTTGCTCGCAAGGACAGACTACTTCTTCTTGCGGCAAAATCTGCACCGCCGCACGGTCTCAGTAATTGGAGCCGCAGAGCGCCATGGCCGCTGAGAGAGGTTTCTATCTTTTTAATGACTTGAATTCTTTGCAGGTCCTGCATCCGTACCCCGCGACGGTAACACCGGAGGCTAAAGACGGTACATTTTCAATGCGACACCACTCAATGGGCGTATGGGGAAAAAGTCCCCAAAAATAATTTTCAAGCAACAATAAAAGAAATGTATACTCACCAAACGTACCGCAAGCCAGTGGAGGTCGGTCTTGAAGTCCTGAGTGATTTCTCTCAGCAGGCGCTGGAAGGGCAGTTTGCGGATCAGCAGCTCGGTGCTCGAGGACCACAATGTAAATAAGCATCCATATTGGAAGCGTTCTTGTGTTATCCTCTGCGGTATTTTATCTATTGTTATATAATTTTATTGCCGAATAAAATAAAATTCTGGGAGCAGTGGATTTCTGTTAGCGGTGGATCTCTCACAGCGCCACGGTGCCGTGAGGCTTCTTCACGCCGACGTTGAAACTTCTGCAATTGTTCGTCAAATGCACGAAGTGTAATCACAGTGGCCACCGCGTTGTAATCCAGAATGGCCACGGGACACAAAATGACGTGACCGATACGTCACATGAAAACCCTCTATAAGACAATAAAAAGGTGCTTTTGTAAGAGATGCAAACTAATGTAAATCCACAAATTACAGTTGGCGCGCCCAATGCATGCTGGGATAGTGTCTTCTCTCTGATGTCTCGGCAGCATCCCGGATGTGCTGACAGTTTTGCGGAGGGCTAAATTTTAGCTGTAAATTTGTCATTTTTAAACTAAGATTTCTCCGTTGAATGACAGATCTGGGCTTGCAGATTTACTTTACTACATTCAGAAGGATCTTATGTGTAAATATGTCATTTTTTGGTCCAAAGATCTGACTGCATTTATTTCAGTGCAGGTCTACTTTAACAGAATTTCAGATAGATTATAGTGTATTTAGCCACAGGGATCGTGCAAGTCTAAAAATAATCTACAACAGAAATACAAACAAAAATACATGAATGACACAAAGTGAAAACACTTATTTTCATTGGCCCATTTACAAATCAAATGACAAAATAATAATATGAGCGAAGCGTCGCACAGCGGCGTGAAGCTCACTCATGGTACAGAGCGTCCTAAACAGGAAGTGCCAATTTATCAGTCAAGGCGAAACAGGAAATGTTCAAATGTCAAACATTTCCTGGCATGGGTGGAGCTTGAGCAGAGGCCGGGGTTTCACTGGACTCTCCTGAAATCTGATTAGACACAGATGATTGACATGTCATAGCACCACACGTCTGTTTGAAAGACCTGCATTTTCAAATTAGTGAGTCACATTGACTGCTAGGTTCCTCCTGTCTGGTAGTTGGTGCTGTGTACCAAAAAAGTTCTAATCCACCTTAGTAGAAGAATAAAAATGTTTGCTCCAGATTTGAACTGAACACGTCATTTGAACTATGGACTTCTAATCACACCAAACTTATATTGGTGAGTAAATGACCGTATTTTATGACAGAAATAAGGTCCAGGTTGTTAAAAGCAGCATTTCTCCTTTAATTCGGGTGGCTTATTGTTGTTGGCTTATTAGTGCAGCAGATAACTGAAACAATCCTTCAAATGGTGATACAAGCATCAAATTCAACACAAATACAGCTGGAGCAAAATTAATGGAGCAGCTTTAACTTTTGATCCCTGTACAAACTGAAACTGACCTTTGTCACCATTCTTGCTGCTTGTACCTCATAACATTCAGTCACAGATTGTCCAAACTATATCTTTTTTGGAATCTTTATGATCAGGCAAATAATGTGGTGTAGTTTCTATATGATTGGAGCATCTTTTAATTTAGACCAGGGGTGGGCAACTTGTTCTAGAAAGGTCCAAGAGGGTGCAGGTTTTCTTTGCAGCCACTGATTCCACTGATTATCACTTTGAGCAGATGGAATCAGTTAATCAGGAATGATTAACTGATTCCACCCCTGATTTTGACCCCTGTGTAATTCTTCAGTTGACCCCTTCCTGGCTGCCTATTGAAAATTCAAGTGGCCAATCAGTTTTTTTTTAAAGAGTTCATGTTTATGGATTATTTGTGTCAAATTTGATGTTTGTATCACCATTTGCAGGATTCCACTCTAAATATCCTCTTATCTGCTGCACTATATATATATATATATATATATATATATATATATATATATATGTGTGTGTGTATACATACAACCCCTGGCAAAAATTATGGAATCAACGGCCTCGGAGGATGTTCATTCACTTGTTTAATTTTGTAGAAAAAAAAGCAGATCACAGACATGACACAAAACTAAAGTCATTTCAAATGGCAACTTTCTGGCTTTAAGAAACACTATAAGAAATCAGGAAAAAAAACTGTGGCAGTCAGTAACGGTTACTTTTTTAGACCAAGCAGAGGGAAAAAAATATGGAATCACTCAATTCTGAGGAAAAAATGATGGAATCATGAAAAACAAAAGAACGCTCCAACACATCACTAGTATTTTGTTGCACCACCTCTGGCTTTTATAACAGCTTGCAGTCTCTGAGGCACGGACTTAATCAGTGACAAACAGTACTCTTCATCAATCTGGCTCCAACTTTCTCTGATTGCTGTTGCCAGATTAGCTTTGCAGGTTGGAGCCTTGTCATGGACCATTTTCTTCAACTTCCACCAAAGATTTTCAATTGGATTAAAATCCGGACTATTTGCAGGCCATGACATTGACCCTATGTGTCTTTTTGCAAGGAGTGTTTTCACAGTTTTTGCTCTATTGCAAGATGCATTATCATCTTGAAAAATGGTTTCATCATCCCCAAACATCCTTTCAATTGATGGGATAAGAAAAGTGTCCAAAATATCAACATAAACTTGTGCATTTATTGATGATGTAATGGCAGCCATCTCCCCAGTGCCTTTACCTGACATGCAGCCCCATATCATCAATGACTATGGAAATTTACATGTTCTCTTCAGGCAGTCATCTTTATAAATCCTATTGGAACGACACCAAACAAAAGTTCCAGCATCATCACCTTGCCCAATGCAGATTCGAGATTCATCACTGAATATGACTTTCATCCAGTCATCCACAGTCCACGATTGGTTTTCCTTAGCCCATTGTAACCTTGTTTTTTTTCTGTTTAGGTGTTAATGATGGCTTTCGTTTAGCTTTTCTGTATGTAAATCCCATTTCCTTTAGGCGGTTTCTTACAGTTCGGTCACAGACGTTGACTCCAGTTTCCTCCCATTCGTTCCTCATTTGTTTTGTTGTGCATTTTCGATTTTTGAGACGTATTGCTTTAAGTTTTCTGTCTTGATGCTTTGATGTCTTCCTTGGTCTACCAGTATGTTTGCCTTTAACAACCTTCCCATGTTGTTTGTATTTGGTCCAGAGTTTAGACACAGCTTACTGTGAACAACCAACATCTTTTGCAACATTGCGTGATGATTTACCCTCTTTAAAGAGTTTGATAATCATCTCCTTTGTTTCAATTGACATCTCTCGTGTGATGATTCATGTCAGTCCACTTGGTGCAACAGCTCTCCAAGGTGTGATCACTCCTTTTTAGATACAGACTAATGAGCAGATCTGATTTGATGGCAGGTGTTAGTTTTGGGGATGAAAATTTACAGGGTGATTCCATAATTTATTCCTTAGAATTGAGTGATTCCATATTTTTTTCCCTCTGCTTGGTCTAAAAAAGTAACCGTTACTGACTGCCACAATTTTTTTCCTGATTTCTTATAGTGTTTCTTAAAGCCAGAAAGTTGCCATTTGAAATTACTTTAGTTTTGTGTCATGTCTGTGATCTGCTTTTTTTCTACAAAATTAAACAACTGAATGAACATCCTCCGAGGCCGGTGATCCCATAATTTTTGCCAGGGGTTGTAGGATCATTTAAATATGCACTAATTTTTAGATTTGTTCTTCCAGGAGATGCTGAAAAATTATCATTAGAAAAAAATTTAATTCTGGGGCTCCACAGGGCCCTAGACCCCAGCTCCTGGACGCTGCAGCCGCCCTCCTCCCAGACCCCCTGCAAATTTTCCTCGGATTTCACAATTTTCATTTCACAGCGCTACGTATATCATATTGATATAAAAATTCAATAAGGTATATCTTCTATTATACATTACAAATCTAAGGTGGAACTCTAAGTGTTTACTAAGGTACACCTAAATATCAGAGAGAGAGAGAGACAGAGACACAGAGACGGACAGACAGACGCGCCTGGTATTGAGAACCAGGGATGGTAGGTTGAAAAGTTTTTTATCCCATGGGAACTCTCCCTACCCACCTAAATGGCTCAAGAATATGGACAGCATGGAGGGGTCTGAAATTTTCATCTTAGGTCCATGTCCACTGTTAGGGACATAATCCAAAAAAAAAAAAAAAAAATCCAGAAATCACAATGTATGATTTTTTTTTTTTTAATAATTTATTTGTATGTTACTGCTGTAAATAAGTATTTCAACACCTGTGAAAATCAGTGTTAATATTTGGTACAGTAGCCTTTGTTTGCAATTACAGAGGTCAAACGTTTCCTGTAGTTTTTCACCAGGTTTGCACACACTGCAGCAGGGATTTTGGCCCATTCCTCCACACAGATCTTCTCTAGATCAGTCAGGTTACTGGGCTGTCACTGACAAACACGGAGTTTGAGCTCCCTCCAAAGATTTTCTATTGGGTTTAGGTCTGGAGACTGGCTAGGCCACTCCAGAACCTTGATATGCTTCTTACGGAGCCACTCCTTGGTTATCCTGGCTGTGTGCTTTGGGTCATTGTCATGTTGGAAGACCCATCCAAGACCCATCTTCAATGCTCTAACTGAGGGAAGGAGGTTGTTCCCCAAAATCTTGCAATACATGATCCCAGCCATCCTCTCCTTAATACAGTGCAGTCGTCCTGTCCCATGTGCAGAAAAACACCCCCAAAGCATGATGCTTCCACCCCCATTTTTCACAGTAGGGACAGTGTTATTGGGATGGTACTCAACATTCTTCTTCCTCCAAACACAGCGAGTGTAATTAAGACCAAAATGTTCTATTTTGGTCTCATTTGACCACATAACTTTATCCCATGACTCCTCTGGATCATCCAAATGGTCATGGGCAAACTTAAGATGGGCCTGGACGTGTGCTGATTTAAGCAGGGGAACCTTCCGTTCCATGCATGATTTTACCCATGACATCTTAGTGTATTACCCACAGTAACCTTGGAAACAGTGGTGGCAGCTCTCTTCAGGTCATTGACCAGCTCCTCCTGTGCAGTTCTGGGCTGATTCCTCACCTTTCTTAGATCGTTGATACGCCACGAAGTGGGATCTTGCATGGAGCCCCAGTCCAAGGGAGATTGTCAGTCATATTTTGCTTCCTCGATTTTCTAAAAATTGCTCCAACAGTTGATCTTTTTTCACCAAGCTGCTTGGCAATTGCCCCATAGCCCTTTCCAGCCTTGTGGAGGTCTACAATTTTGTCTCTGGTGTCTTTGGACAGCTCTTTGGTCTTAGCCATGTTAGTAGTTGGAGTCTTACTGATTGTGTGGGTTGTGTGGGACAGGTGTCTTTATGCAGCTAATGACCTCAAATAGGTGCTTTTAATTTGGAATAATAAGTGGAGTGGAGTGAAATTTTTAGAAGCGGACTAACAGGTCTTTGAAAGCCAGAATCTTTGCTGATTGGCAGGTGTTGAAATACTTATTTGCAGCAGTAACATGCAAATAAATTGTAAAAAAAAAAATCATACATTGTGATTTCCGGATTTTTTTTTAATTTTTTGGATTATGTCTCTCACAGTGGACATGCACCTAAGATGAAAATTTCAGACTCCTTCATGATTTCTAAGTGGGAGAACTTACAAAATCTCAGGGTGTTCAAATACTTATTTTCCTCACTGTATTTACGTGACATTTACATGACAATTTATATGAAAATATTGAGATACGATAATTTGGCCATACTGTACAGCCCTACTGTCAACTTGCTGAAAACTTTGAATATTAATTTACATTAACATTAAAAAAAATGCTTAAAGTGGCAGGGGGTTAAGGGGGCTGTAATTGGGGGGTCAGTTGAAAATCCAAAAAAGAAAAATGCTTAAAAAGGTGGAGAGTATGGGGGGCCGAGCCAGAAGCTTCCAGAAGCTGAAAGGCAGAATAAGGAAAATGCTTAATTAGGCAGCTGAAGGTTTTGAACCCCCCCCCCCCCCCCCCCCCGAAACTAAAAGGTTATAGTCATGCTTATGCTCCCAAGAACCATTTTACTTAAAAAAAAAAAAAAAAAAAAAAGTCTGAAGGACCTAAAGGACATGGTTAGATGGCAAGCAGCTTTTCCAGGCATGTAAGAGGCAAATAAAGAAAAATGCTTAAAAAGGTGGGGGGTCTTGGGAGGCTCCGCTCCCCCAGAAGCTGAAAGGTTTTTGCCATGCTAATGCTCACCTGAAGTATTTATTCAAAATAAAGTCTGAAGAACCTAAATGACATGGTGAGGTGCTGACGAGCTTCGCTAGTTCATGTCCGTGACATATCCATAATAATAATAATAATAGTGTGTAATAATAGTATGATAAAAAAAAATTAAACAGTTCATAATTACATTAAGACAGTAAATTAACATTTAAAAAAAATGTAATTAACAGGAAATAAAAGGGTTGAGTTGTTCTAAAAACTGTTGAGGTCTAAGGATCTTAAAACATTCTGGACTCACACACTATTCCAACTCATAGAAACTTTGCATAATTTATTACCACCCTTGAAAAATGTCAGCTACCTATTTTATAAACCCTACCAGTTATAGAGCCCATGGATTCCCAAGGCAACACACTATTTATAATGTATAAGTATTAATATGCAATAGCACTTTTCAGCATAAATTAACATTGACTTTTCTGTAGCAGAACAGTAAATGTATTATGTGCAGTAAGAAACCGTATTAATAATCGGCATTAAGCTCGACAAAAAATAAATTACAACAGATGGCATGGCAAGATTAATTTTGGAAATAATATACAGTAATTTTACTGAACCTAGACATGATATCATTTCAGTTTATCAAATTTAGACAGTTTCACTGTTCAGTACTTGCATGCATAAATGTTGATTTATTCATCTTTCACTTTTTACCCAAGGCCAAAATATTGCCATCAGGTATTGCAAAGTCTTTGCGTCCGTCTGTCTGTGCTCAGCATAAATCCAGTCCTATTACTGCCACAGTCTTCAAATTCACAGGGAGCATTCTTGGGAGACAGACCTTGGACAAGTTCAAAGATGGTTAACCTTGACTTATTCTAAGGGGTCAAAAGGTCACATTCTTTCTACACACACTTTTGTTGATTACATGCTCATACGACTGAGGGTATTTTAGCATTGTGTTATATTTTAATTCTATAAATACCTAAATAACATCTGCCTCAGAATACTAAAAAACATGTAAATAGGATCTAGACTTATTCAAATATTTAGTTTCTTCCATGAGTTATGTTGAATTTACTATTGGCAGACAACTTATCCTAAATATTTTATTGATAACATTAAAAAACACAACATGGATGATGCAGTCAATAGCTTTAATGAATTCTTTGTGAGTGTTGGATCAAAACTGGCTCAAAAAAAAAATCCCTTACCCATTGTCTGCCGAGGATTGGCATGTTAAGATTATTGACACGAATCCTAACTCAATGTTCCTTACAGCAGTGGAAGAAAAAGAAATAATTGATAATGTAAATATGTGTAAATACAAAACATCTATGGATTGTAATGAAATTGAATGAATTAATTTATTTGGCACACAGAGTCAACAGTAACAACAACTACAAAAAACCTGCTACACAAGACAATTCCACAGTGACATGTGTGACCAACATTTATATGAAAGTTGTAAAAAGGTCATCAAGGGGATCTCAGAACCATTATCATACAGTAGTGTTCAGAATAATAGTAGTGCTATGTGACTAAAAAGATTAATCCAGGTTTTGAGTATATTTCTTATTGTTACATGGGAAACAAGGTACCAGTAGATTCTCACAAATCCAACAAGACCAAGCATTCATGATATGCATTTTGATGGTTGTTTTCCATTTTCTTCCACGCGTCTGTTTTTTTTTGTCCATTTTAAAGCATTGGAGATCATTGTAGATGAACAGCCTATAATTTTTTGCACCTGCATATAAGTTTTCCCCTCTCCAGTCAACTTTTTAATCAAACTATGCTGTTCTTCTGAATAATGTCTTGAACATCCCATTTTCCTCAAGCATGTTCAACAGGTGCTGGCTTCATCCTTAAATAGGGGACACCTGATTCACACCTGTTTGTTCCACAAAACTGACAAACTCACTGACTGAATGCCACACTACTATTATTGTGAACACCCCCTTTTCTACTTTTTTTTTTTTTACTAATAGCCCAATTTCATAGCCTTAAGAGTGTGCATATCATGAATGCTTGGTCTTGTTGGATTTGTGAAAATCTACTGAACCTTGTACCTTGTTTCCCATGTAACAATAAGAAATATACTCAAAACCTGGATTAATCTTTTTAGTCACATAGCACTACTATTATTCTGAACACTACTGTACATCTATAATTAATCATTCCAAACCAGTAAATTTCCAAACAAAATGAAAATAGCAAACGTTTGCCACTGTATAAAACTGGGGATCAACACCATTTCACAAATTTTAGGCCTGTTTCTTTACTTCCACAATTCACCAAAATTCTAGAAAAACATTTCGATAACAGATTAGACAAATTCATAGAAAAATAAACTTTCAGACAGCCAATACGGATTCAGATCAAACAGCTCAAGTACACTGGAAATAATGGAATCAATTGAAGTCACAAGCGCAATAGATAAACAATATGCAGTGGGAGTATTTATTGATCTTAAAAACCTTTTGGCACAATCAATCATAATATATTAATCAATAAATTGGAAAAATATGGAATTCAGGGGATAGTATTGCACTGGGTGAGATGTTACCTTGGAAGCAGGAAACAGTTTGTGAAGGTGGGAGCGTATATATATCGTCATGCTTGGACATTGTTTGTGGCATCCCCCAGGTGTCAGTACTGGGTCCAGAACTGTTTACTCTTTATATAAATAATATTTCTAAGGTATTAAAATCATTCAAACTAGTGTTGTTTGCTAATGCCAAATAGTTTTTGTTCTGGGGTGATTTAAAGGAACTACTGGTGACAATCACTGCAGAAATCTTCAAATTAAAGAGGTGGCTCGATAGGAACAAATGATCACTTAACTTAAAGTTGTTGTTTGGCAACTGTAATAAGGAGACTCAAGTGCAGATACAAATAGATGGTGTGGGTATGGAAAGAATTCATGAATCTAAGCTTAATGGTGTAATAATAGATGATAAAATAATGTAGATGTACTGTCAAGAAGCATCTCAGTACTTTGTACGGCCAAACACATTTTGGACTACAAATTACTCCACATTCTCTACTGTTCACTGGTTTTACCATATTTACTAGAATAAATACTATGCAGACCACAATTACTGTGCAGACATTTGGGGCAGTACTTATAAATGTACACTACTTTTAGTATTGATACTACAAAAAAGAGCCATTAGGATAATTCATAATGCCAGTTACAAAGAACATGCAACTTCAAAAACATTAAAATTAAATGACCTGTTTCTCAAACAGCACAAATTATGTATAAAGCAGCAAATAATCTACTTCCCAGAAATATTCAAAACAAATTTGGTGGATTATAATCTGAGGGGGGAGTATATACTAAAACATCTACAGGCTCGTACATTAAAAAGGTTTGAATATCAATATGTGGTGTGAAGCTGTGGAACGTTTGGGGACAGAGCTCAAGCAAAGTCCAAGCATGACCCAGTTCAAACAACGATACAAAACATGGTTTTCACAGGGTAGAGGGAGTGTGAAGGGCTTTGATGACCACCAGTTGTTTCACATATCCATTTATTAGATTTATTTATTGTTTTCTCTTTTGTCTGTAAATGTGCATATATGTAAATATGTATAGTTGTGAGGTGTTAGTAGGTTTTTACATACTTCGAGTTGCAAATTTGTTTAAAACTGCATTTTGAAATCAACTGATGTGTAAGAAAAGGACTTAGGACAAGGCGTAGGATTGAATAAGCATATGCTTCTTCCTATTCCCTTTCAGACACATTATGTTGACATTTTTCTTTTGTCTTTTTTTTGTGATTTGTTGCTTTTTTATGTTTGTTGTTTGTTTTTTTATGTCAGAAATAAAACTTTCAATCAGTCTTGAAAACTGGCAGCCAACTCAGACTTGCTTGAGTTATCAGCTAATTTTGAAGAGTAAAAATATGAATGTTGACAGTTTTCATGCTTCACTGGAATGATTCACCTCAAAATCAGCAATTTAGCTGCCCTGCTACACAGGATCTTAACCATTGTTCTTTGATTCTCGGAGTATACTACGATGTGAGATCACCATACCTAGGCTTTCTTTAGTGAGCTGGCTCAACAGATCCAAATGTTGTGATCAGATTTAAATGATATCACAGTAGCAGTGATCAGTTAGATTTTTGGGGGTGGGGGGGGGGGGGGGGGGTTAATCTGGGCACTTACGGCTGGTCGCTGACGCTTGGAGTTCTCACTCATCTGCAATTTCTGTAATCACGAGTGGCAGATCTTGATATAGATGATATGGTCACCTGGCCAGGGCAGCAACTTGATTTGTTTATTTGCATGTCAAGGCAATCAATATGTCACAGTTTGGCGAGTGGGCACTGTCTATTTTTTTCTGGCACCTCTGCTTACTGCTGACTCAGAAGGTGTCACATGTGGCGAAGACCTTCTGAAGAAAAACTGGCAGAAACAGCCCCATCTAAAAGAAGAGAAACTTGATGTTGTGAAAGTGTAAGAGCACGGACCCACAACAGGGGGCGCAAATGAACGGACAATGGATAAAGCCAAATACAACACTTTACTGTTGTGAAATTGCACAACAACGACAGATTACAATATGAACTCCAATATACACAGTGTTATGTGGGCAGGCTCGAAGATAGGAGACGTCAGTCCAAGTCGAACCGGAACCACACGATTTCCACCGCCACCGAACCCCGGGAATACTGGAGCCGCCAAGTCCCGAACTCCCAGGTGGCCACTGCCTACGCGTGTCGGATCTGGTACTGCTGGCGAGGAGCAAACACAGTTAGAAGTGGGTGCGTGTGCACCCAGCAACACGTATGGTGGGAAATCACCTCCACCTCTTGTCAAAAAAAGGAACAGAGTAAATGCTGTCCAAGTCACACAAGCAACAGTTATTCCAAAATACAGTCAGCTGAGAATTTACCTCTTCGTAGAGCGATATCTCGGCAATGAGGTGGAGATGCCGTCTTGCTGATATACCACTGAAGATCAGATGATTGATGACAGCTGTCGTTGGTGATAAGTGACAGCTGTCACCCCGGCTGCTCCTGTGAGGCGGCAGCGCCCTCTGGTGCCTGGAGCCCGCACTCCAGGCAGGGCGCCCTCTGGTGGTGGTGGGCCAGCAGTACCTCCTCTTCAGCGGCCCACACAACACTTGACAGCAGATCTCTGGTGGGTTATTACAACTGTGAGTGCAAGGATAGACACAGGCACAAGATGAAAAAAGTATTGTGTCCCACGTTTTCTGTAGTTTTGAGAGTGCCAGTAAATTAGCAATGCAACAAAGTTTCTCCATTACAAGTTGTGTTTGTGTATTTTAATTGTTGTGACACAAGTATAAAGTGCATTAGCGCAGTACAGCCCATGTACATGTGCCCAATGCATCATGCTCTTAAACATCTATATTATAAAAGCCATGTGGCCTCTGTGTGCACGTGCATGCGTGTGTGATCACTCATGGTACAGGGTGTCCTAAACAGGAAGTGCCAATTTTAAAATCTGCAGTAAAACAGGAAATGTTCAAATGTCAAACACTTCCTGGATTGACAGACAAGATCCCATGGAATCTCACGGGAACTCAGTGGCAAGCTCACACTCAAACAGGATGTGCTGAATTCTCAGTAAGTTTTTTTTTTTTTTCAAAACTTTATTTCAACAAATACAATAACAAACGAACAAAGCACAAGGCCACAAAAAAGTCACAGTTATCACCGTTATAAATTGAAAGAGATATACAAGAAAAATGAAGTTCCTTATAGAGAAGGCGTCAGTATCTTTTTGTGTGTGTGTTCAACAAAATTGTTCGTTTTCGCTTCATACCTTCTTTAGTCTTGTCACACCATAACGACTTGACTTCCGCCTTCAGAATAAAATGACAAAACATCCGGAGTCTAGGAAATGATGTGAGTGGATCCAGTGAGTTGCATAGACATTATATACCTAGACGCCGTATGGACTGCAGCTGCCTATTTTTTTCTCTTTTTTTTAATTGTAAGATGTATTGTACAGAGCAACAAATACATTGTACATAAAACAAAACAGTATTGTGTAATAATTTTGTAACAAATAATACTGTACTGTAAAAGGGAAAGCTAGGAAAGGAATGACGATAGGATAGGAGGAAAAAAGTCACATTTCAACACTAGGGGAATCAGACAAAAAGATTAAATGCTGAACAGTCAAGCGTCTTAATGGCTTTTTGCTTCTCTGTCAACTTAATTGTAAAAACGTATTGTTCAAAGCTCTTGAAAAAGGCTTTGAAACATGGCTTCTTTCTAGAAAATTTGCAAGAATGAATGTGATACTTTGCCATTAATAATAAAAGATTAATAAAATAGCCTGATTTTTAATTTTGTAAGTCAGATTCAAACAAGTCGAAGAATACATCCTTCCAATGCAGAGAAAAGTCTCTTACAATGTTTACATGAATGAAATCACACAGTCTTTGCCAAAACAGTACAACACTGGGGCAATTCCAAAATAGATGCACAATAGTTTTCAGGAGAATAAAGCATTTTGTAGGATAGATAATAATTTTGATGGACACTTCTTTTACTTTGTTAGTAACTAAGTATCTATTAGACAAAAGCCAGACTCTCTTCCATGGTATTGCATCCACAAACACATTCCAGTATGAAATCACCCATGGCACTGTTGTTATCTCTTTTTGAAATAAAGATATTCTCAGTCACAGTGAAACGGGAAATGTTCAAATGTCAAACACTTCCTAGCATGGGTGGAGCTAGTGCGGAGGCCGGGGTTTCACTGGACTCTCCTGAAATCTGATTGGACACAGATGATTGACATGTCACAGCACCACACATCTGGTTGAAAGAGCTGTATTTTGAAATTAGTGAGTCACGTTGACTAGGCTAGGTTCCTCCTGTCCAGTAGTTGGTGCTGTGTACCACAAAAAGTTCTAATCCACCTTAACAGAAGAAGGAAAATGTTTGCTCCAGATTTGAACTGAACACGACGTTTGAACTATGGACTTCTAATCACACCAAACTTATATTGGTGAGTAAACGACCATATTTTATGACAGAAATGAGGTCCAGGTTGTTAAAAGCAGCATTTGTCCTTTAATTCGGGTGGCTTATTGTTGTTGTCTTATTAGTGCAGCAGATACCTGAAACAATCATTCAAATGGTGATACAAGCATCAAATTCAGCTGGAGCTAAATTAATGGAGCAACTTTAACTTTTGACCCCTGTACAAACTGAAACTGACCTTTGTCACCATTCCTCCTGCTTTTACCTCATAACTCTATAACATTCAGTCACAGATTGTCCAACTATACCTTTTCGGAATCTTTATGATCAGGCAAATGATGTGGTGTAGTTTTCTATATGATTGGAGTATCTTTTAATTTAGACCATGGGTGGGCAACTTGGGGTGGGCAATTCATTCCAGAAAGGGCCAAGAGGGTGCAGGTTTTCTTTGGAGCCACTGATTCCACCAGGTGATTTCTGGAACAAGTTGCCCACCCCTGATTTAGACCCCTGTGTAATTCTTCAATTGACCCCTACCCGACTGCCTCTTGAAAATTCAAGTGACCAATCAGTTTTTTTAAAGAGTTAATGTCTATGGATTATTTGTGCCAAATTTGATGCTTGTATCACCATTTGAAGGATTCCACTCTAAATATTGTCTTATCTGCTGCACTATATATGAGATGTAAGATGCTGCTCCTCAGTGTTTCTCATTTGCTCTCAAAAGTATTGGAACACTTGGTATTTAACACATTTTATTTTATTTATTCCATTTCAAATACATTTTTTTCTAAAATTATCTTTCTTAACTCAAACTGAAAGCTAATCTCTACAACTTGATATAAATTAATAAAAAAAATAAAATCCAGCTTCCTGATGAAAGCCTATATTTGATGTTTTGGTGAAAGAAACTTTTGTATTTCTTCATAATTGATGTAAATAAAGTCCAAGACATATTCAGTGACTTGGAAATGTTCATGTTTCCATCCCCTGACTTGTCTAAAGAAAACTGGCAATAAAACGGATTATTATTTACAGGTTTATCAAGTTTAGAGATTTACTTTCAGTTTGAGTTTGGAAGATAATTTTAGAAATTTTACTTCTTTATGTTTTTGTATTTCTTGTATTTAAAATGACAAACAAATTAAAATGTGTGAAATTCCAATGCTTTTGGAGGGCATAGTATCCTAACCTTATGATGAATGCAAAATGAGTGTAGTATGATTACTGTTTTGTTTGAGTGTTTAATTTTCACTGTTGCTGCACTTTGTGTCAAATCATAGTCATATCGTATATCATATTGATATGAAAATTCAGTAAGGTATATCTTCTGTTACATATTCCAAATCTAAGGTGGAACTCTACTAGTGTTTATTAAGGTACATCAAAATATTAAAAAAAAAAAAAAAAAGACAGAGAGAGAGTAAAGCCACTTAGGTGCCTGGTTTTGAGAACCAGGGATTGTAGGTTGAAAAGCTTTTTTTATCCCATGGTAAGTGTCCCTACCCACCTAAGCGGCTCAAGAATAAGGACAGCATGTATATAAGTGACATTTACATGACAATTTGTATGACAATATTGAGATATGATAATTTGGCCATATTGTACAGCCCTGCTGTCAACTAGATGAAAACTTTGAATATTAATTTACATCTACATAAAAAAAATGCTTAAAGTGACAGGGGGTTAAGAGGGCTGTAATTGGGGGTCAGATGAAAAACAAAAAAAGAAAAATGCTTTAAAAGGTGGAGAGTATGGGGGGCCGAGCACCTCCAGAAGCTGAAAGGCAAAATAAGGAAAATGCTTAAAAAGGCAGGGAGTCTGGGGCGGGGGGTGGCGGAGTCTCCCCATAAACTAAAAGGTTTTAGTCATGCTCATGCTCCCAAGAACCATTTTACTGAAAAAAAGTCTGAAGGACCTAAAGGACATGGTTAGATGGTGATGAGCTCTTCCAGGCATGTGAGAGGCAAATAAAGAAAAATGCTTTAAAAGGTGGGGGCGGAGCTCCCCCCCCCCAGAATCTGAAAGGTTTTTGCCATGCTAATGCTCCCCTGAAGCATTTACTCAAAATAAAGTCTAATAATTGTTGATGTAAATAAAGTCCAAGACATATTCAGTGATTTGAAAATGTTCCTGTCAGTTTGAGTTTGAGGAAGTTAATTTTAGACATTTTTATTCTTTATGTTTTTGTATTTCTTGTATTTAAAATGACATAAACAAATTAAAATGTGTGAAATTCCAAGTGTTCCAATACTTTTGGAGGGCACAGTATCCTAAACTTATGATGAGTGCAAAATGAGTGTGAAGCTGAAAGGTTTTTGCCATACTAATGCTCCCCTGGAGCATTTACTCAAAATAACGTCTGAAGAACCTAAATTACATGGTGAAATGCTGACGAGCTTCGCTCGTTCATGTCGGCGCCATGCATATTACCCAATAATGACACTCACCTGTTTCCAATTCGGTGTTCTTTGAGCATTCATCAACTTTCCCAGTCTTTTGTTGCCGTCCCAACTTTTTTGAAATGTGTTGCAAGCATCCAAGTTTATCAGTTTGAACATTAAATATCTTGTCTTTATGGTGTATTCAATTGAATATAGGTTGAAGAGGATTTGCAAATCATTGTATTCTGTTTTTATTTACATTTTTCACAACGTCCCAACTCCAATGGAATTGAGGTTGTAGTATATTGAAAAACTATCGTTCAGTATAAAATCATTTTGCTCTAAAATTCTGGAAAAGGTGGTTTCACAGAAACTTGTGGACCATTTTACTGAGAATAATCTTTTAGAGCCACTGCATTCTGCTTTATAAAATGTCATTCTCCAGAGACAGCTCTCACTAAAGTGGTAAATGATCTTCTGCTTGCAATGGATTCGGACACCACTACAGTTCTGGTGCTTTTAGATCTTAGAGCTGCATTTGATACCGTGGATCACCATATTCTACTCGATAGGCTGGATAATCGTTTTAGGAATAATGGGAATCCCCTTGCACGGTGGCCTGACCAGTCAATCTTACTGTGTTTTATACAATAACACACCCTCTTACTTAAGTGACGTGAAATTTGGGGTTCCACAGGGGTCCGTCTTAGGCCCCCTGCTTTTCTCCCTTTATATAGCACCCCTTGGGCACATATTGTGGCATTTTGGGATTACCTTTCATTCCTGTGCTGATGACACTCAATTATACATGCCGATAACTGCTGGTAATCTCATCCACATAAAATTCTTAGAAGATTGCCTTGCATCAGTGAGAAGTTGGATGTCAAGAAACTTCCTACTTTTAAACTCTGATAAGACTGAAATGATGGTTCTTGTGTTGTATGGCTGGGGGGCCTGGCTGCCTTTTTGTTTCTGTCTTTTGTTTTTCCTTCCAGGTGGCTTGCATTTGGGACTGAGTGGCTGTGTTGCTGAGGTTATCAGGACCTCACCCTGATCACCTGCGGCTCGTCAGGACTCACAGCTGAGGTGCATCTATATGGATTGGAACATGGTGGCATTTAAGACTGGAGTATACAGTGTGTATTTGCCAGAGACTCGACCTTGTGACCAGACGGGTGAGATCGTCGTCTCGGGAGCCATCTCATCATCAGAGGATGCAGAGAACGTCCAGGGTTTGATGCACGGTCTGTGAAAGAGGAGGGGGTGAGGTCTCACGCTCATCAGCACACTTCCTGAGGTACGTTAGATTTTGTGACTAACATTTATACAGTCAGTAAATGTGGTGTCCCTCACACCTTTTTATATTGAGCTGTATGTTAGTCATGTATCGGCTTCCACTGCAGTGGAGTTTTGTGAACTGGATGTTCCATGCCTGCAGGTTGGGAAGCTGATTAGTAATCAAGCCAGGAAGTGTTTGCTGTTTGTACATCTTTAAGTGTTCTCTCTGTGTGTAGAGTGTGGACTCACATAATGGTTCCTTCTTTCACAGACTCGGTTTGTTGCGGCCGGTTGTGTCCCTTGGGTGAATAAGAAGTCTGCAGGCCATAGAGCTTTCTCTTATCATGCCCCTGTTCTGTCGAATAAACTCCCTGCATCGATAAAATAGTCAGACTCTGTCGAGACTTTCAAGTCCAGACTTAAGACACTTATTTTCCCTTCCGTATGGCTAGCATTTTGGCATAGTATGTTACTATGCATTTTACTCTTTTAAATTCATTTTATTAGGAAATGGAGCGGGCCGCAGCTTCAACTTTATCTAAATTCTGGGTGTTTTAGTGAAGCTTAGGGCTAGTGGCCGGCGATCATCTTAGTATTTCTTTTGTTTTTCTTGTTGCTTAATGCTGACTAATTATACTGTATTCGTTGTCTTTCCGATGCCTGATTCTGTTTTTTGTTCTCTCTGTTTGGGGTGCATCTCCATCCAGAGATGGGTGTGGTGTCTGTTTCTGCAACCCTCCTGTCCTCTGCACCAGAAATTTGTATTGTAAATTGTGTCGGTAGCATGGCACGAGCAGACGGTCATCCCTTTGATACTGGTCTGGTTGAGGTTTCTTCCTCAAATCATCAGAGGGAGTTTTTCATTACTACTGTCGCCTGTGTGCTTACTCTGGAGGTTGGTAAGGTTAGATCTTACTTGTGTGAAGCACCTTGGGGATGAGAATAAGTTGTAGCTTATACCACCACTCCATACAGCATTCAGAGCAGCTGTGTGTAAACCATCTACAATCTCTAGTAACTTCTTAGGAATCCAGCAAATGTTTAGGATGTCCCAGAGAGCAGCCAAGTGCTTAATCCACATATTAAATGTTTTGGAAATGTTCACATGTATGTCAAAGTAGAGTCTGGCAGTTTCTACTTTGACATATACATACTCTGACTTGTCTAATGAAACCTGGCTGTAAAAGGGATGTTGTCTTAAAAATAATCCTTGTATTGAGTTTTTTCCCAGTTACTTGTGACCTTTGAAAATGGAGGGACTATATATAAAAATGGACATAATTCCAAAAGGGTTAATGCCATATTTTTGTCAAGCCCCTTGAATTAAAGCTGAATGCCTTCACAATCAGCACATCTTGACTGTTTACAGTTACAACTCCATTGTGGTGGTGTACAGAGGCAAAATTCAAAACACTGTCACTGTCTGTTTATGGATCTTACAGTATGTCTTAAATCGAGATTTTAGTGAGGGTCCTAATATAATAAAGATAATAAAGGATAATAAAGATCTGGTATATCTTGATGGTTATGAATTGTTCCTGGTTAATAGGCAGACGAGAAGGGGCGGAGGTGTTGCATTATATGTAAGGTCAGATTACAACTGTAAACTCATTAACAACGTGTCATTTACAGTGGACAACATCATGGAATGTGTTACCATAGAAATTACATCTATAAACTCCAAAAACATAGTTGTTAGTTGTATTTACAGAGCTCCTGGGACAAATATTGACACCTTTAAAGATGTTATCTTAGGAATGTACAACAAAATCAACAGAAATAAGCATTTATTTGTCTGTGGAGATTTCAATATAGATTTTTTTAAACCCTCACAATCATTCACAAATCACTTCATTTATAAACACCTTGTACTGTTTCGGGCTGTTTTCAACCATCATTCATCCTAGCAGAATAACTATGGACTCAACAACTCATTGACAATATTTTAACTAACGCTATATCCAGTAATCTTAGTGGGGGACTACTGGTTAGTGATATCAGTGATCACTTGCCAGTTTTCTCAGTCTTTGCATTGGAGGGTTGTTGTAAGTTTCGAAGCAATACCAAATTCATGAATAGAAAAGTAACACCTGAAACAATTGAAAATTTAAGGGAGGATTTAATCAAGTCAGAATTGGTCGGATGTTTTTGTTGATGATGTTGACAGGTCATATGATGCTTTCATTTCCATTTTTTCCAGTTTGTATAATAAACACTGTCCATTTGTTGACAAAATATACAGAAATCAATATAGCAATAAACCATGGATAACTAAGGTGCTTCAGAGGGCATGTAAAAAGAAAAACTTACTATATAAACAATTCATAAAACTACGAACTAAGGAAGCTGAAAGTAAGTATAAAACATATAATAAGTTAATCAATATCATGAGACTCAGTAAAAAAAGAGTTACTTGTCAAAAATAGAAATAACATCAAAAACACATGGAACATATTAAATGAAATAGTAAAAAAAAAATAGAGTAACTAGAGATTATCCTTCATTTTTTCAGAGTAACAACTACGTCACGATTGATAACGACGAGTCTATTGCTGAACACTTTAATGAATACTTCGTTAATGTGGGTACAAATCTTGCCAGTAAAATTGACTCATCAACTAATAACTTTTGGGTAAATAATTCAACATTTAACAAATCTGTTTCAATGTTCATTGGTGGTACTCACGAAAGGGAAATACTTGATCTGGTTCATGGTTCAAAAAGTAAGAAATCGACTGATTTTAATAATTTGGATATGCCTTTATTAAAAAAAAGTTATTGATTGTATAGTAAAACCGTTCAATTACATTTGCAATATGTCACTAAGTACTGGTAAATTTCCTTCTCAAATGAAAATAGCCAAAGTAATTCCTCTGTTTAAAACTGGTGACAAACACACATTTTCTAATTATAGACCTATATCACTCCTGCCACAATTTTCCAAAATTTTGGAAAAAATATTTGCTAAAAGATTAAATGATTATTTACTGAAGCATAACATCATTTGTGAAGAACAATATGGATTCAGAAGGTCTCGAACTACATCACAGGCTTTGATGGACTTTGTGGAAAATATAGCAACTGCAATTGACAATAAACAATATACAGTAGGTGTTTTTTTTTTATTTACAGAAAGCGTTTGACACAATTAACCATGGAATACTATGAACTAAACTGCAGAAATATGGAATCAGAGGTCTGGCATATGAATGGATAACTAGTTATTTACAAGGCAGATTTCAGTATGTTCAATTCAATAATACAAATTCTGAACTCAGGGAATTCACATGTGGGGTGCCGCAGGGCTCAGTGCTGGGTCCTTTATTGTTTATAATCTATATAAATGATATAAGTTGGGTGACGAGTTCACTGAGATGTGTCCTTTTTGCGGATGATACAACTGTGTTCTGTAGCGGTGAAAATCTTGAACAGCTTCAGCATAGTGGAGAAAGAACTGGAAACATTTAAGGTTTGGTTTGACGCTAATACGTTGTCACTCAGCCTTGGGAAAATCAAATGTATTATATTTGGAAATAAACAGGCACCCAAATGTAAAACTTTAATTATAAACAATAAGGAAATTGAGTTAGTAAGAGAGAATAAATTTTTAGGTGTTATAATTGATAATAAACTTAGCTGGAAACCACATATAAATTATGTGAAATCAAAATTGTCAAAAACTATAGCCATTTTGTATAAAGCCAAAGACGTACTGCCACAAGAAGGATTACTTACTTTATATCATTCTCTGATGGTACCATATATGACATATTGTGTTGAGTCATGGGAAAACACAAATCAAACACCAATCCAATATTCCTTTTGCAAAAACGAGCCATAGTATGCATCATCTGCAATAAACATTATCGTGAACCAACTCATTCTCTGTTTGTCTTTAAATTTATTAAAATTCATAGATTTGGTCGATTACATTACATCAAACTTTGTTTCGAGCGAAAAACGAAGCCTCACTGAGACATGTCCAGAGTCTGTTCAGATTGAGGGAATCCAGATACAGTTTAAGAGGTTGTGCAATTTTTATGAAACCACCAGTAAGAACACATGTAAAGGGTTTTTGTGTGTCTGTGGTTGGGGTGAAGAAATGGAACGAATGTTCAGCAGAGGTTAGAATGAGTGGTACCTTAGTAAGATTTAAGAAACTACTCAAAAAGAACATCATGTCTAAGTATCATAAAGAAGCAAATATAATTTGATTTATAGGGAATGTTCAATTTATAAGTGGGATTTATTGTATATTTGAATGTGTGGGTATGTATATGCGTATGTAGATATATAGATATGGGTAGGTGTATATGTATATATGTATATAAGTGACCGTGTATATGTATGTATATATATGTATACATTTATGTATGTAAAGTATATACGTATGTATATAGGTATATATGGCACAGCCCAAGCAGAGGGTCACCCCCAAGAGCCTGGTCTGCTTGAGGTTTCTTCCTTATAGGGAGTTTTTCCTCACCACAGTTGCTTAGTGCTTACTCTGGGGGTTGGTTGGTAAGGTTAGTCCTTAGTTGCGTAAAGTGCCTTGATTTGACTTTGTGATCTGGTACTATATAAATATAATTATAAGTGAATAGTATATTGATGTGTATGTCTGTGTGTCGACATGTAGTAGTGAATTTGTATTTATGTAAATATGACTGATTAGAATTGATGGACTTGTACTAGCAGGGGTGGGCGCTAATAAGCTTTGCTTCATCTCACACCCTTTCGGACTCACTAGTTTTGTTTATGCGTTTGTGGAATTGTTCATTTTTTTTTTTCTATTTGAATATTTTGTGTGCCGAATAAAAACTTTGTCACTTTGTCAATATAATTGTGTTCAAGCTTTTTTTGGGGTGGGGTGGGGGGGGATTTGGTAAAATACATTTTTAGAAAGCTTTTGAAGTGAAGAATCCCCCCCCCCCCCCCAAAAAAAAACAACAAAACAAAATGTTTCCATTTTTTCAAAGGCTGTTATGACTGCCATTGGGTTTCCAAACCTGGCGCCCTCCAAAAACAAACTTTCCACTGTCTTGAGTTCTTGTTATTTGTGGGTCAACTTTGTGGCATACACTTAACAAATAACTTCACCATTCTTGGTTTAAGGGTTCATAACCTTTTATTACAGATTCCAAGAAGGATGAATCCATGTTTTTTTTTTATCATAAAGAGTTAAATATCTTGATCTGATTAGTAGGGACAGGACACCCACATGGATCAGATTTGTATGTCCCATAATTCATTGACGTCAGCTACGTGCAATACAAATCCAAAATGGCAGCACCCACTATTACTATTCATCAGCTTCAGTGATTTTTTTGTAATTAATGTCTCTGGATCCTTGTCCTTCAAAATTCTTGCTCTGTTACTTCAGTCATGATCCTAGGTTAGGCACAAGTCCAAAAAGTGAACCTTTGGAAGAAGTGGAAACATTGTTTGTTTGTTTCTTTTTTTTTTTTTTGCTTTTTGGATTCCTCATTTCATAAGCTTTCTAAAACCATATAGTTTTTCCAAATCTTAAAAAAAAGAATAAACCTATAAATCATTACACAAGGAACCTGACTTTTTAAACAATTTAATTACGTTTGAGTAATGACACCACGCAAATCGCATTATTGTGAAAAGTGGATGTTACATTATCTACTGGGTGAGAACATTTTCATTTTTAAGTTACCCCATTTATATTTTCAGCACCAACTCCAAAGTGCAAAATCCAGAAGTCCAACATGATTGTGAAGAATGCTTAACTGTGTTGAAAATCTTTGTGTGTTACATGCCTGCCCACACTTTGCCTTACAGCAAACGCACCCTCCAACCTTATTCACCGTCCAACACTGCCTCTGCCCATTCCTCAATACAGAACTTTTGCCTCCTGTCAGTTGTTCGTCTTTCCATCCTCTGTTCTCTCTCCCTGTCTCTCTGGATGAAAGCGTTTCATCAGAAATGTATAATTGAATGAGCAGCTCACGCTGTGAGACGTCCTGCTATCCCCATCAGTTGATGACAGGAGACAGAGGGTGTCTGTGTGAGTGGCAGAGGTCAGCCTCCCCTCTCACCTCTCACCCTCTATAATCTTAATGAGTGTGAGCCTCTCCAGCCCCTGTGGGGTCTGACATTTAACAGAGTCAGAATCTCACACAGAGAGTAGGAATGGACATACAGCTACATGCATGTTAATGTGGACACACACACACACACACACACAAAATGTACAGTGGTATGCAAATGTTTGGGCACCCCTGATGATTTCCATGATTTCAGTTTCAATTTCAGTTAAATATATCATATAGCAGACAGACACAGTGATATTTGAGAAGTGAAATTAAGTTTATAGGATTTACAGAAAGTGTGCAATAATTCTTTAAATAAAATTAGGCAGGTGCATAAATTTGGGTACCCCAACAGAAAAAAAACATCAATATTTAGTAGATCCTCCTTTTGCAGAAATAACAGCCTCTAAACGCTTCCTATAGCTTCCAATGAGAGTCTGGATTCTGGTTGAAGGTATTTTGGACCATTCTTCTTTACAAAACATCTCAGGGTTGTTGGTTTCCAAGCATGGACAGCCCACTTAAAATCACACCACAGATTTTCAATAATATTCAGGTCTGGGGACTGAGATGGCCATTCCAGAATGTTGTACTTGTTCCTCTGCATGAATGTCTTAGTAGATTTTGAGCAGTGTTTAGGGTCGTGGTCTTGTTGAAAGATCCAGCCCCAGCACAACTTCAACTTTGTCACTGATTCATGAACATTGTTCTCAAGAATCTGCTGATATTGACTGGAATCCATGTGACCCTCAACTTTAACAAGATTCCCAGTACCTGCATTGGCCACACAGCCCCACAGCATGATGGAACCACCTCCAAATTTTACTGTAGGTAGCAAGCGTTTTTCTTGGAATGCTGTGTTCTTTTTCAGCCATGCATACCGCCCCTTGTTATGTCCATATAACTCAATTTTAGTTTCATCAGTCCACAGAACCTTATTCCAAAATGAAGCTGACTTGTCCAAATGTGCTTTAGCATACCACAAGTGACTCTGTTTGTAGCATGTATGCAGAAAAGGCTTCCTGTGCATTACTCTCTCATCCAGCATCTCTTTGTGCAAAGTGCGCTGTATAGTTGAACGATGCACAGAGACACTATCTGCAGCAAGATCATGTTGTAGGTCTTTGGAGCAGGTCTGTGGGTTGCCTATGACTGTTCTCACCATCCTTCGCTTCAGCTTGTCTGAGATTTTTCTTGGCCTGCCACTTCGGGCCTTAACTAGTACTGTTCCCGTGGTCTTCCATTTCCTCACTATGTTCCTCACAGTGGAAACTGACAGCTGAAATCTCTGTGATAGCTTTTTGTGTTCTTCCCCTAAACCATGATCTTGAACAATCTTTGTTTTCAGGACATTTGAGAGTTCTTTAGAGGGTCCCATGTTGCCACTCATTAGAAGAGATACAAAGAGAAGAAACTTTGTAAATGGCCACCTTAAATACCCTTTCTCATGATTGGATTCACCTATGTAAGGAGGTTAAGGGTAGATGAGCTTTCCAATCCAATTTTGTGTTTCAATAATTAGTGCTAAATGTATTCAAATCAATAAAATGACAAGGGTGCCCAAAATTAAGCACCTGCCTAATTTTAATTATTGTACACTTTCTGTAAATACTAGAAACTTTATTTCACTTCTCAAATATCAGTGTGTTCATCTACTATATGATATATTTAACTGAAATTTCTGATCCAGACAACCAATGATTTATAAAGGAAAATCATGAAAATTATCAGGGGTACCCAAACTTTTGCATACAACTGTGTCATTGTCCTCCTACATTATCCATGTGTACCACTCAGGAGCGGAGAAATGTTGTTTCAGGGCAAAACTAGAAACAGCTTCCTGTAGCTTTCCTCCTGTCTGCTGAATTGTTGGTTTCTACACTGTGTGGAGATCAAACTTGCTTTATTTTTTAAGACTCATATAACTGTACATTTCCTAAAATGGCCTGGTGGTCTGTGTGGGGACCCAGGGTGGTGTACTGTCAGTCATTCAGATGAAGATCAGAAGCTTCCTGAAGTTTAGTCGAGGTAACTGGACTTCTTGTTGATCTGGGGTGCTAACTGAGAACTGGCACAGAGTTATTTCCTCACACTTTGGGATGGAGTCCCTGAATCGTGTTGTAATTTGAAAGGATGATCAGGAAGGTTACAGATTACAGGAACCATCTGTGAATTGTTATGTCTCCTGAGACAAATAAGCAACCATAGCTTGAAAAATAACGACAATATTAATATAGTTGCATCTTGCTGCCTCCATGACAACAGATAATATGAAACTGAAACCACTTGAAGTTTGTGGGAGGGATAATTACACTACAGCACTTATGTTCTTAATGTGAGGCTGTGGGCAGCTAATGTCAGTCAATGCATTTGGGAAAATAGTCATAACACGTTTAAAAAAAAAAAGTTGTGTATCAGATTTTATGAGCATGTAGCTATATGTTTTTTCAAACAATACCAACTTCACAACTATGTTAAATTAAATTTGTGTCATTAACCCTCTGGAGTCTTGGGTATTATTAAGCGTTTTTGACTACTTTTGGTTTTACTTTCATAATTTCCCTTAAAAACTGGGCAGAGGGGGGACAAGGAAGAAAAGAAACTCCGTTTGCATGCATCATGCGCAAAGTGAGCACCCACAAGCAATACCATGTGGGGTCGGTGGGCTGTGATCAAACACACGTGGGGTTAGTAACTTCTGATTGGTTAGCTTGTGCGTTTTCCACCAATGAAAAAGGAGGACTCATTTTTCCACCGCTTTTGCTGCTGCAGTAGAGAAGGAAATTATCTTTTTTTGCTGCGTGTATACACATAAATGTGCAGCTAAAATGACAATAATTTTCATGAAAACAAATGGCGTAAAAATACTCATAAGTCAACTTATACTATGCCTATGAACAAAATTTTAAAAATGGTGTAAAGGTTGAAAACTGCACATTTAACATGCATTCAAAGGGAGAGTCTGAGTGTAGCAGATTGTGTGCTACGTCTGCTTAATTAGGTCATTTGACTTTTGACGCGGAGGTGCATCATTCGACTCCAGAGGCTTAATACCTGCAAATGCACAGCGAGTGATGTACAAATAGCCCTCGATTTCCACATGTGTTTTGTGATCCACAAACACAAATTTCTGATTTGTAATTTGTGTGTTGCTTTTTACAAATATGTATTTGTAAATATGTCATTTTTTCATTTGTAAAAAAAGGCATTTGTAAAACTGACAATTGTGTTTGTGAAGTGTGATTCAGCATTTATGGATCACCGATCATACACATTCATCGCTTTGCTCAATATTGAGACATTCTGAGCGCACAAATATATGTCGCTATTCACACTCCCATTCAGTAGATGGCAGTGTTGTTCTATGCATTTTGACAGGGGAGTGATCAGATGGAAACTTCCCATAATGCCTATTGGTGCGTGTGTTGTTTGACGCACAAACCTTCAAAATTAGTGTGTTACTTTAAAAGATATGTGTGATATTTTCACTTTGTAAGAATGTTGATAAAGTGTCTGGAATTAGATTTTTTTTTTTTAATAAATGAAACCATGAGCGAAAGTGTTTTTATCCAAGATCAGCTCGCAGGGGGCTAAAGCCTAACCCAGCACACACAGGGCTTGAGGCAGGGTACACTCTGAACAGGGCCACATATAGACCAACAAACACATTCACACCCACACGCACACCTATGGGCAATTTAAAGTTTTCAGTACACTTAACCTGCATGTCTTTGGATGTGGGAGGAAGCCGGGGCACCCAGAGAGAACCCACACAAAAATGGGGACAACATGCAAACTCCACACAGAAAGACCACAGGTGGCAATCAATCCCATGACCTTCTTGCTGTGAGGCAACAGTGCTAATCACTAAGCTGCTGTGCTGCCCATATTCCAGACTCATTTGATATAAATTAAATTCCTTCAAGCATTTTTTAATTTGAATTTTGATCATTACAGCCAACATAAAAAAAACAAATAACCAAAAAAAGTATCTCAAAATACCCCATAGGTTCCTTATGGGGTATTGTCAAGAGGAGCCAAGAATATGGATAAGCTGAAGGACACTATGAAAGCAACCTGAGCATCCATAACACCTCAGCAATGCCACAGGCTGATCGTCTAAATGCCATGCCACATTGATGCACTAATTTATTCTGGAGGAGCCCCAACCAAGGACTGTGCGCATAAATGAGCATAATTTTGAATCTGGCATTGCATAAATCTAATCTCATAAATAATAATATATGGTTGAAACATTTCAGTTTATATGTAATGAGTCCAGAATACAAATTTTCACTTTCTCAAATAACTGATAAAATATTGTGAAAAAGATCAATCTTTTTTAATTGTTTGAGATGCATGTATGTGATGAAAGTGGGTGTCCCTTTGACTACTGGTGTCCTTAACACTGAGGCACCTGCATGCTGAATCAGATATAACCATAATACAAAAATATTGTAGCTGAGGCTCCCTCACAATGAAACTATATACTCCTTATCTGAGCCTCCCAAACATTGTTTGACACAAATCATTCCTTATGTACACTAGTATCCCCAGAACAGACCTAGTACCAAAAACATTCAGCAATTGCCTTAGCTTACTGGGTAGTCACTTTAGTTTACCAAATAAATCAATTTATTTTGCACAACCCAAAACGATCATATTTTTCACGGGATGATCCAGTCTTTGGGGCTGCTTGCATTCTTGCAGAGTACAGCAACAAAAACTCATAAATTTCTAAAATGTAAAGCCACAGACCACAAACCAACTTGCTGTAAACATTGTATAAAGACGCTTTCAGCATATTCAGCTGGATATCATGATGAAGTGAGAGTAACAAACACTGAGGCAGCTTCAGGATCAGCAGCTCCCAACCGTATACAAAGCTATATTATGTCTGTTATATACTGTACGTGCTCATCACTCACAAAGCTTCAATCTTTCTCTGGAATCCATCGATCACCATGGCAACAATGTATCCACAGAGTTGACACTGATGTGGTACAAATGGAGCATACTGATGAGGGAGGACATGTGCCTCTCTCTTTAAGTGGATGTGATGATGTCAGGCCTATACGGAGCATTTTGCTGAGAGGAGAGTGCTCATATTCTTTCCAAAATGCGAGTAAATTACACTGGAAAATAAAGTAATGAGTCACAATTCTCTCAGCTACATCACTGCTGACTTAAGAATATTAGCTATTTATTCAAGACACATGCTACTTACAAAATGTTGAAAATCTATTTGTTTATATATATATATACACGAGGTCTGTCCATAAAGTATCATACTTTTTTATTTTTTTTAACTATATGGATTTGATTCATATGTTTTCACGTCAGACAAGCTTGAACCCTTGTGCGCATGCATGAGTTTTTCCACGCCTGTTGGTGACGTCATTCGCCTGTGAGCACGCCTTGTGGAAGGAGTGGTCCCGCCCCGTCGTTGGATTTTCATTGTCTGGAAATGGCGGAATGATTTGGGGTTTTTTTTCCATCAGAATTTTTTCAGAAGCTGTTAGAGACTGGCACCTGGAAACTATTCGAAAAATGTATCTGGCTTTCGGTGAAAATTTTACAGGTTTCACAGAGAATAAGGTCTGGTAGTACAGCTTTAAGGACCCCTTTAAGGACGCTCAGCGTGCCGTGCTTCAAGCTGCAACGACACGGCACAAGCCACCGGACCATTTCTTAGCTGATGGCTCTGTGGATACGAGACCGTCTTTCTCTGGTTATCACAAGAGCTGGACATCAGCCATTTTCTGGCAGATTTCACTTTTAACAAGAGATTTTGTCATGGAAAGCCGCACGGAGGCTTCGCACGTCACGACCGATTCGCTTTGTAAGCGAGACAAAGGAACACCTCTGTTTCGGCGTGTCAGAGGACAAGTTTGGCATTTTTCTTTATTTGCCTCTTACATGCCTGGAAAAGCTGCTTGCCATCTAACCATGTCCTTTAGGTCCTTCAGACTGTTTTTTTTTTTTTTTAAGTAAAATGGTTCTTGGGAGCATAAGCATGAATATAACCTTTTAGTTTCGGGGGGGGGGGGGGTTCAAAACTTTCAGCTCCCCCCCCCCGACACCTGCCTATTTGCATTTTCCTTATTTTGCTTTTCAGCTTCTGGAGGGGCTATGCCCCCCATACTCTCCACCTTTTTAAGCATTTTTCTTTTTTTTCCTTTCAGCTGACCCCCCTAATTACAGCCCTCTTAACCCCCTGCCACTTTAAGTATTTTTTTAATGTAGATGTAAATTAATATTTATAGTTTTCAGCTAGTTGACAGTAGGGCTGTACAATATGGCCAAATTATCATATCTCAATATTGTCATATAAATTGTCATGTAAATGTCACTTATATACATGCTGTCCATATTCTTGAGCCGCTTAGGTGGGTAGGGTTGAGTTCCCATGGGATAAAAAAGCTTTTCAACCTCCCATCCCTGGTTCTCAAGACCAGGCACCTACATGGTGCTACTCTCTCTCTTTTTTTTCTGTAAAAATATTTAGGTGTACCTTAGTAAACACTAGTAGAGTTCCACCTTAGATTTGGAATGTATAATAGAAGATATACCTTACTGAATTTTCATATCAAAATGATATACGATATGACTGATTTGACACAAAGTGCAGCAACAGTGAAAATTAAACATTCTTAAACAAAACAGTAATAATACCACACTCATTTTGCACTCATCATAAGGTTAGGATACTGTGCCCTCCAAAAGTATTGGAACACTTGGAATTTCACACATTTTAATTTGTGTATGCTATTTTAAATACATGAAAACAAAAAATAAAGAATAAAAATTTCTAAAATGATCTTCCTCAAACTCAAACTGAAAGCAAATCTATAAAACGTGATTAAACCTGTTAATAATAATCAGTTTTATTGCTAGCTTTCTTTAGACAAGTCAGGGGATGGAAACATAAATGATAAAAATGGTAAATGATAAGAATGGTGACAAAGGTCAGTTTCAGTTTGTACAGGGGTCAAAAGTTAAAGTTGCTCCATTAATTTTGCTCCAGCTGTATTTGTGCTGTATTTGATGCTTGTATCACCAGTTGAAGGATTGTTTCAGTTATCTGCTGCACTAATAAGCCAACAGAGAGAACCAGCTGTTTTCTGTTAGTTTAAACATGTTTGCACTCTTTAACAGCTAACAGACAGACATGACAGCCTGAATTAAAGGAGAACTGCTGCTTTTAACAACCTGGACCTCATTTTTGGCATAATATACGGTCGTTTACTCACCAATATAAGTTCGGTGTGATTAGAAGTCCATAGTTCAAATGACATGTTCAGTTCAAATCTGAAGCAAACTTTTTCTTTTTCTACTAAGGGTGATTACAACTTTTTGTGGTACACAGCACTAACCATTGGACAGTAGGAACCTAGCAGTCAATGTGACTCACTGATTTGAAAATCAAACAGACGTGTGGTGCCGTGAAATGTCAATCATCTGTGTCCAACCAGATTTCAGGGGAGCCCAGTGAAACCCTGGCCTCCACTCTAGCTCCACCCATGGCAGGAAGTGTTCAACATTTCCTGTTTCACCATGACTGAGAATTTGGCACTTCCTGTTTGAGTGTGAGCTTGCCACTGAGTTCCCACAAGATTCCATGGGATTTCGTCTGTCAATGCAGGAAGTGTTTGACATTTGAACATTTCCTGTTTTACTGTGGACTTGAATTTTGGCACTTCTTGTTTAGGACACCCTGTACCATGAGTGAGCTTTGCAACACTTCGCTCATATTATACCAAAGGGGCCTATTACTTATGCAACATATCAGCTTGGATTTTATATTTTAAATTAAATTATTTATATGAGGTTGTAGAGATTTGTTTTTAGTTTGAGTTTAAGGAAGATAATTTTAGAATTTTTTTTATATTGAGAAGCCTGATTTACTTTTTGTATTTGAAATGGCATAAACAAATTAAAATGTGTGAAATACCAAGGGGCCCAATACCTTTGGAGGGCACTGTATATATTCATTCACTCATCTGTAACTGCTTCCTCCAATTAAGGGTCGTGAGGGGCCGGAGCCCATCCCAGCAGCACAGATCGTGAGGTGGGGTACACTGTTTACAACTCCCAATTCCAATGAAGTTGGGACATTGTGTAAAATGTAAATAAAAACAGAATACAATGATTTGCAAATCCTCTTCAACCTATATTCAATTGAATACACCACAAAGATATTTAATGACAATATGACAACTGTGATCGATAACTTATTAGAATGTATAACTATTGAAATATGTGAAGAAAAAAGCAAAAATGTATTAGTCAGCTGTATATATAGAGCACCAGGATCTAGTATTGAAACATTCTCTGACTGTATGGGAAAAATGTTCTCAAAAACTAATCAAAAAACTGTGTTCATTTGTGGTGACTTAAATATTGATCTGCTCAATCCAAATAAGCATAAAATAACAGATGAATTTATCAGTATAATGTACAGTATGAGTTTATATCCAAAAATCAATCGGCCAAGCAGAATTACATCCCATAGTGCTACCTTAATTGATAATATATTCAGCAATGATATTGAGAATAACACTGTGAGTGGATTATTAATCAATGACATTAGTGATCATCTACCAGTTTTCATCATTTATAATAGAAACCATCGGCGGAATCAGCCAGAGGAAAAAATAAAATACAGGCGAGTGCGGACAGAGGAAAACATGAACACACTAAAGAAGGATTTACAGGAGCAAAACTGGGAAAAGGTATATAGTGAAAGTGATGTTGATAGTGCATATGAAACGTTTTTACAAATTTTTACATCATTATATGATAAAAATTGTCCAATTAAACAAGACTACAGAAAACAAAAAATCCAAGCTCGACCATGGATGACGAAAGGGTTACGAAATTCATGTAATAAGAAAAATACACTGTATAGAGAATTCATAAAACTAAAGACTAAAGAGGCAGAAAATAGATATAAGAAATACAAAAATAGATTAACTAATATTATACGGGTATGTAGGAAGGAATATTATAGTAACATATAATAACAAAAACAATATTAAAGGAATATGGGATATATTAAATAGCATTATCAAAAATGGTAATAAAAAACAGAGTTACCCTCAGTATTTCATTGATAATAATGTCAAGAAGGAAAATAAGGATGAGGTAGTCAACGGTTTTAATAATTTTTTTGTAAATATTGGACCAAGCTTGGCAGAAAAATTCCCGATTCCCAACCTGAGGATTGGGATAATAATCTCATAGAAAGAAATCCCTGTTCAATGTTCCTCACAGCAGTGGCTGGAAAAGAAATTATAGACATTGTGAATAATTGTAAATATAAAACATCTACCGATTTAAATGAAATTGATATGGTGGTGGTAAAACAGGTCATTGAATGGATTGTAGAACCATTAACATACATCTGTAACTTATCATTTCAAACCGGTAAATTTCCCAATCAAATGAAAATAGCTAAGGTTGTGCCGTTGTATAAGACTGGGGATAGACACCACTTCACAAATTATAGACCTGTTTCTTTGCTTCCACAATTTTCCAAATTATTAGAAAACGTATTCAATAATAGATTAGACAAATTCATAAATAAACATAAATTACTTACTGATAGTCAATATGGATTCAGAGCACATAGTTCAACATCACTTGCATTAATAGAATCAGTTGAGGAGATTACAAACGCCATAGACCACAAATTACATTCAGTTGGAATATTTATAGACCTTAAAAAGGCTTTTGATACAATCAATCATGACATATTAATCAATAAACTTGAACAGTATGGGATTAGGGGGTTGGTGTTGCACTGGGTGAGAAGCTACTTAAGTAACAGAAAACAGTTTGTGAAGTTGGGGGAATATACATCATCATGCTTGGACAATGCTTGTGGTGTCCCACAGGGGTCAGTATTGGGTCCAAAACTGTTTCTAATTTATATAAATGATATTGTCAATGTTTCCAAAATATTAAAATTAGTATTATTTGCAGATGACACAAGCATTTTTTGTTCAGGGGGGGATTTGCAGGAGTTACTGAGGAGGATCAGTATAGAAATGGGAAAATTGAAAATATGGTTTGACAGAAACAAATTATCATTAAACTTAAGTAAAACAAAATACATGTTATTTGGCTATTGTAATACAGACATACAGGTTCAGTTACAAGTCGAGGGGGTAGATATTGAAAGGGTACATGAAAATAAGTTTCTGGGGGTGATAATAGATGATAAGATAAACTGGAAGACTCATAAAACATACAAAGTAAACTGTCAAGAAGCATTTCAGTTCTAAAGAAAGCGAAACATATTCTGGACCACAACTCACTCCGCATTCTTTACTGCTCACTGGTTTTACCATATTTACAGTACTGTGCAGAGGTATGGGGTAATACTTATAAAGGTACAACACAATCACTATCAGTAATGCAGAAAAGAGCTATAAGAATTATTCATAATACTGGCTATAGAGATCATACAAATCCACTATTTTTACAATCCAAATTCTTAAAATTCACAGACTTGGTTCATTTTCAAACAGTACAAATCGTGTATAAAGCAATAAACAATTTACTTCCAGCAAATATTAAAAATATGTTTTTTAACAGATCAGGGGATTGCAGTCTGAGGGGGAAATTTAATTTAAAGCATCAGTGGGCACGAACAACATTAAAAGGTTTCTGTATTTCTGTCTGTGGGGTGAGGATGTGGAACAGATTGGGAGTGGGGCTCAAGCAATGTCCAATCATGATCCAGTTCAAACAGTGGTACAAAAATATGTTTTTTTCTAGGTATAGGGAGGAGGAAGGGTAATGAGGGTTAAGGTGTTTTTGTTTTTTGCTTCGGCTTGTAAATATATAGTATTTTGTATGTAAGTAGGTATGTGTAGGTGTGTATTTATGTTTGTGTGTATATATATATATATATATATATATATATATATATATATCGGTTTAGGTGTGTAGGAATCTATGTGTATATGTGGCAAAGGGTATCACTGGTTGTGGATAATAAGGGGTAGGGAAAAATAAGCTGATGCTTCACCCTACCCGTTTTCTGACATGTTGGTACACAGTAGGAACTTTTTTGTTGTTGTCTTCACTGATCTATCTTGTAATTGTTGTATCAAATGTTCGAAATAAACAGTTTTCATTCAGTGTTCAAACTGATAAACTTTATTGTTTTTGTGCTAATATTTGCTCATTTTGAAATGGATACCTGTAACCAGTGTTGCCACAGTTACTTTGAAAAAGTAATCCAATTACTGATTACTGATTACTCCTTGAAAAAGTAACTTAGTTACTTTACTGATTACTCAATTGTAAAAGTAACTAAGTTAGATTACTAGTTACTTTTTTAGTTACTTTTCCCAGCTGCCGACAACAACCCTCTGCCACCGCAACATGACAGTGATACCCGTTTTGCTAAAACTTACTTTATAGTCACCCTTTCTTGACTTCAATGAAAATAAATACTTGTTTTATAAAAAGTAATAAAAAGTACCTCTTTCTTGACCTCATATTTAACTGTTGACAGCACTGTAACAGTAAAACTTGCAATTTCGAACCTACATTGTTTATAAATGTAACTATTAAATTCATTCTAGCATTTTTTCTAACATTTAAATTCTCTCTAAATATTTTACTTGTCGAAATTAATATTATTTTAAGTAGTATTAGTAGTTGTAGTAAAAAAAGGCTTCAAAACTGGACCTTTAATCTAGGGGTGTTGTGAGGGGGGCACATCCATCCCCCACGCCCCCATTCCATCTGGATTCGCCCCTACTTTGGCGTTTGAGCACAAAGAATGGATAACATTTATTTATGCAGAAAACGTGACCAGATTTACAGGTAAGAAAGTTTTATTGTGTTTTCACATCATGTGGTCCTCAGAAAGAGAGTTTAGGTGCATTTAAGTGGAAAATAGTGTTAGTTGTTGACGCGTCGCGGAGGATCAGCTGTTTTAACGTGCAGATACGGAGCGGCTCAGCTCAGCTCTAAATAAAGGAGGAAAAAAAGTATAAAAATGTCTTTGTTAAAGCTCAGTGCAGGTGTCCTGATCACCGTGCTTTAAGAGGAGACGACGAGTCGAGCAGCTGCAAAAAACCGTGGATGAAAAGCTCACAGCTCACTTAAAGTGGGCAGTTCAGTCGAACCTCGACCTCCTGCCCACAGACCAAGTTTAATGCTGCTATCGACCCACAATGAAAAATAATAGTAACGCACAGTGACATGGAGAAGTAACTTTAATCTGATTACTGATTTGGAAAGATTAACGCGTTAGATTGCTCATTACTAAAAAAAGTGGTCAGATTAGAGTAACGCGTTACTAAGTAACGCGTTACCGGCATCACTGCCTGTAACATGTTTCAAAAAAGCTGGGACAGTGGTATGTTTACTGCTGTGTTACATCACCTTTCCTTCTAACAACACTCAATAAGCGTTTGGGAACTGAGGACATTAATAGCTTTGTAAGTGGAATTCTTTCCCATTCTTGCTTGATGTATGACTTCATTTATTCAACAGTCCGGGGTCACTGTTGTCGTATTTTGCGCTTCATAATGCGCCACACATTTTCAATGGGCGACAGGTCTGGACTGCAGGCAGGCCATAGTACCTGCACTCTTTTACTGCAAAGTCACGCTGTTATAACACGTGCAGAATGTGGCTTGGCATTGTCTTGCTGAAATAAGCAACGACATCCCTTAAAAAGATGTTGCTTGGATGGCAGCATGTGTTGCTCCAAAACCTGGATGTACCTTTCAGCATTGATGGTGCCATCACAGATGTGTAAGTTTCCCATGCCATGGGCACTAACACTCCCCTATTACCATCACAGATGCTGGCTTTTGAACTTTGCGCTGGTAGCAATACGGATGGTCTCTTTCCTCCATGATTTCCAACAACAATTTGAAATGTAGACTCATCAGACCAGAGCACACTTTTCCACTTTGCAACTGTCCATTTCAAATGAGCTCGGGCCAGAGAAGGCGGCGGCGTTTCTGGATGTTGTTGATTTATGGCTTTTGCTTTGCATGGTAGACTTTTAACTTGCACTTATCAATGTAGCGACGACTGTGTTAACTGACAATGGTTTGCTGAAGTGTTCCTGAGCCCACGCAGTAAGATCCTTTACACAATGATGTCGCATTTTAATGCAGTGCCGCCTGAGGGATCACAGGTCACAGTCATTCAATGTTGGTTTTCAGCTTTGCCGCTTATGTGTAGAAAGTTCTCCAGATTCTCTGAATCTTCTGATTATATTATGGACTGTAGATGATGGAATCCCTAAATTCCTTGTAATTGAACATTAAGCATTGTTCTTAAACTGTTGGACTATTTTTTCACACATTTGTTCACAAAGTGGTGATCCTCACCCCATCTTTGCTTGTGAACAGCTGTGCCTTTTGGGGATGCTCTTTTTATACCCGATCATGACACTCACAATTTGCATCTTCATTTCCCAAATGCTTATTGAGTGTTGTTAGAAGAAAAGGTGATGTAACACAGTGGTTAACATACCACTGTCCCAGCTTTTTTGAAACGTGTTGCAGGCATCCATTTCAAAATCAGCAAATATTTGCACAAAAACAATAAAGTTTATCAGTTTGAACATTAAAAGTCTTTGTGGTGTATTCAATTGAATATAGGTTGAAGAGGATTTGCCAATCGTTGTATTCTGTTTTTATTTACATTTCACACAATGTCCGAACTTCATTGGAATTGGGGTTGTACAACACGATGATCATGTGGCACCAGTCCCTGAGTATGATCCATCATGCAGGTGCTGCAAGTGTTGAGGTTGGGATGGGCAGATTGTCTGCCTGGGGTTTTGTGTAGCATAATTCAGGGTGGTTGTGAGGTGGATGAAATGATGCACTGTACCAGTTGTTATTCTCCCGCCTCTTTCTGTATTACTGCCCCTCACAAAGTACAAGCTCAAACTATTCCGCACTTTTAAATTTATTCAAAGTCACAATGGAAATTAGGCCTGGTTTCTGAAGAACTTCTCTCATGCATGACATCCGCCCATTCAGAACCAAGAAAAATGGGCATAAACAGTTTTATATAACACTACATGGGCATAACAAAGCCGGGCCTTATTTCTCAAAATCCTTCCCTTATTGGGCATGGGTATTCGGGGGAGGTCCCACCCCCTGCCAATGACCCGAGCGATAAAGGGACATTTATGATTTATAATGTAATCTGAATCTCTTTGTCCTGAGTGGTAAAACTGGTTAAATCCAGCTCGGCACGCACATTCCAACAGATAACAGAGAAAAGTATATGAAACTAAGAATACAATCCTAAGTATAATAACTACTTTAATACCAAAACAAATAAAGAAAACAATAATTAAACACACAACTATATCTAACACAGTACATGCTCCTTTACCTGACCTGATCTTGTATGGTGTAGATCATGAGCAGATCATTTCTCCATACGTTGGTTGGCCTTTCTATCTCTTTGGGAGAGGCGAATCTTGGTCTCATCAGTTGATCAGTCTTTGTTCCAAAACCATTGTGTTCATCTCTATGCATATTTGCAACTTCCTTTCTGGCTCTCTAAGTCTTATTGTTAATATATTGCATGTTTCTTCGGTATGTCCTCTATGTTTCTGTTCACTGTGGAGGCTGTTGGTCATGTTTGGTGTTTATTGTCATAGCTGTCACAACAGTTATTTGTAGTTAGTTGTAGTTGTTATTCTAATTCCTTCTGAAAAGGCTGTATCCATCTATGCCAGGTATTATTAATATTTTTACACATTTCAAGAAATTTGGTAGACATTGATAATTCAAGAATGGAACTTCAGAATGAAACATTTAAATGTTTGGTGTTTGTTATGGATTGATGACCAGAGGCGGCTGGTGGTACTGATTTTTTTAAAACGGTGCATCTTCAAGCTTCAAGAAGGGCAATTTGCTGGAGAGCTGCATTAAATGGACTGCATTTATATAGCGGTTTTCCATCTGCATCAGGCGCTCAAAGCGCTTTACAAAATAATGTCTCATATTCACCCCGATGTGAGGGTGCTGCCATACAAGGTACTCACTACACACCGGGAACAAGTCTTGCCCAAGAGCCCTTAGTGATTTTCCAGTCAAGCTGGGATTTGAAGCAGGGATCCTCTAGTCTCAAGCCCAACACTTTAACCACTAGACCATCACCTCCCCACTTATGTGTAGTAAGTATCACCTGTCATGGGATGACAATAATAATGTATTTATTGATGATGCCATAGAACTGCAATAAACTGTTCAAGTGCTTGGGATTCAGCTTGGGACTCCGGTGAGGGCAGTCGCATCTCCTCCTCTCTCCTTTATCTCTGCTCCAACCTTCAAAGTCCCTACTTCACCAGGCTGTGAATTCTTCAAACTATATTGGATTAATCATGGAATTGATCAGCTGGTCTCTGAACGCTATCGACACCATTTTTTTTTTTTTTTACAAGAAGATCAGGGCCAGGGGACCCTGCGTGCCCGGATGGAACTTACCCTGCGGGCTATGTTCTCGATGCCTGGGAGACTTGGCGGGTCGCATGCTTTGCGCCTTTCTCTGTGGAGGACGTCGAAGATTTATTCATATTTGGATTCATAGTAGGGGAATTGGTACTTATTCGCTTATGTGCTGCCCTGACCTACCGGAAGATTGGCAAGACAGCTGCCGCCAAAACCACGACCCCTCGCTTGTCCATCGTGATTGGTGAATGGGGCAAGGCGATGCATTCTCGGACTGCGTTAACCCTTGAACTCAGACGCAAATTGGATAACATCTCGCAGCAGATGCGTGCCTTGCAGGAGAAGATTTCAGAGGCCAGGAAATTTTTCATAATTGGGTTTTGGTTTGTTCATGTGAAGCTGGAAAGGTGTTTTTCACTGCTCAACCACAAACACGGCAGGCTTATCAGCCTGTCGAGGATAAAATGCCCATTGTTTATCCTCCAGAAGAACTTCTATGGCCTTGGGAAGATTGGCTGCCTCCTTATCTTTCTTACTCCAGTACACAAGGACAGACAGACTCACACATGGACAAAGACTGAAGCATGCTCCACTTTCCCTTCTACCTCACCTCTTGTCCCCCATCAAACAACCCATCCCAGCCACCGCTCAATTTGTCAGTTGTCCAATAAAATGAGATAAAAAAAACAGGAAAAAATTATGTCAATAGGGCAGCGCAATCTTGTTTCAACCCCTGCGTGATATCGCGGGATTTAACCACTTCTGGGGACAGCATCCCGTTGCGTAACACAAACACAGCATCACTTCACATGAAAAAATGGTGTACTGTTTTGTTTTCAGCTGCAATCACCGAAGTCGTCGGTAAGTTTAGCTTACACTTCTTAACAGAGTAGCTGTGTTTTCTCGCCTGCACAACCGCCTCGACATGTTTGAGGTCCGGATCATAAACAAACCACAACACATGTCCGCTTTCCACCGCGTCATCACTTTTTCTTTGCATTTTCACTTTGTTTGCGTGTGATTTGCCCAAAAACTCAGAGAGGGCTGTCCCCGGATGTAGGATTATTGCGTCATATGTGTCTTTTTTTTTTTTTTAGAGCCCGCCCTCAAAAATGAGACTGCACTGCCCAATTGGTCCAGAATGCACAGAGCTGTGTCTCTGAGGGAAAGTTTGATGTTTAAATTAAAACTCAGCCTCAAGTCACATGATTGTGAAAAGTTTCAAATACTTTCATGTCACCAGCAAACCAACTAGCAAATGGGCTTTACTTTCATTAATGGAAATTCAATTCAGTTAAAACACTGAAATGAAGTGATATGTATGTATAAACACATTTAAATGCATACAGACACTGACAGAAATTTGCATACTCTGACGATGAGCAAACAACACAAAATTATGTTGTAGTGTATTCCTTTTCTCAGTATTTTGAAGGACCAACACCCTAACGCCCTCTAGTGATGAGGCAACCCCTGTTGATGACGGGATTAGTACTGGTAATGAAGAACGCCGAGCAAACAGGTTAGCAACTCTTCTGATTACAAACATTCTCTGTTCTGTGTTTTATGAGATGACACTTATACTCTGCTTTCTCGTGTCACTTTGACTTCATTCTACTCTTCTTGCAACTGTGCTTTAGTGTTCTTCAGCATTAATATTTATTGCAAAGCTGCTGACTTGGCCTGGCTTCTCTTGAAAAAATACTTTTTTTTAATCTCAGTGGAACTAATCTGGTTAAAATAAAAAGTAAAGGTGGATTGAAACATAACCCACTGATGATGCATTTGATTTGCATTTAATTAATAATAATATTTTAGCTTGATCTTTAAAACAAAAATGAATAGCAATAAAAAGGTTAGCACAGGTGACTTAAATGTACTCTAGTAAACTAATAAATAAAATGCCGAAAAGTGAAGAAGAAGAAAAGGGAAATACATACTGTATTTTGGACAGTTTCCAGTTGATGGCAGGACTGAGCCTTGTTGGTTCCTGGATTGTTCCTGAAAATCCGAACTGATTTTCTCTCATCTGAACGTGACAGTTTGCATTTTCTTTCAGACCTTGGCAAAGTGATGGCACGTCCGACTAACTTGTACTTATGTACAATTGTTTGAGCTGATGATCTCAGAATCTGCAGTTGTTTAGAAATGGCTCCAAGAGCCCTTCCCAAATGTGTAAATCTACAATCTTCACAGAGTTCCTCAAACGTTCCCATTGTTCTGGGTATTGATCAGTCCAATGAGTGCTGTCAAACACATCCTTTTTATTCTGGCAAAGAGAAACTACCAGTTGCAATCAATCATGATTGCTAACGAGGAGTTAATGGGCCTCGACCTTGTCACGTTAAAAGGCATTGTTGAATCTTCAGCACCAAAAGATTAAAGTGAATGTATGTATATATTTAGCCTGTATGTATACTTTTGCCACTGTGTAGATGAAAGAAGATTCAAAATAATTCAAACTTATGCATCCAGTTCTTGTATTTTTAAAGTCATTAATGATGTATTCTTTGCAATCATTCCACCCTGGCAAAAGAACAGTTCAAGATCATTAACATTCCAGTATTACCATGACATTCATGCTCATGATGAGTTTGAGTTTAAAACCCCCATCACCCTTAGTAGGGGAAGAGGCCCATAATAAGATCACAAAGTTCATAGTTAAAATTCAAATGTCTGAGCATTTAAAAAGTAAGGAGCGGCAAATCAAGAAGTTTCACAACATTTTAACAACATTTTAGTGCAGAAAAGGTGTACTTTCAGTGGGGGTAGTTATAAAGCTACACCCAGACAAATTAGTGACAACAGGGAAAATTGGGTAAAGAATCTATCCAACAGGGTTCTTACACAGACAGAAAAGGATGTGCTCGCTAAAGGACTAAATTTCTCAGTGACCCCTAAACATATTCCGACAGTAGATTACATCACTGCAGTAGAGTCAGCCATTAAACATAACAGTTTGCCAGAGTCAGAAGCTGGGGTCCTCTGGCTAAGAGTCACAGCAGTGCTGAACAGTGCTAAGCCTCCTCCGTCCAACATCACAGGAGAAGAACGGAAAGTTTTGTCAACACTGCAGAAAGACCAAAGCATCCTTATCCTGCCAGCGGATAAAGGCAGATGCACGGTGGTCCTGAACACATCGCACTACGAGGCCAAGATCAACAACTTGCCCAGTGACTCCAATAAATACGAGCGTCTGAAGAGAGACCCCACAAGCGGCTATAAGAAGAAAATCATTAACTACCTCTAAAACCTGGAGAAAGAGGGACTCATTGACAGGCAGGCGTACTACAGACTGTACCCTGGGGATGCCACTCCATGCATGTATGCGCGGCCCAAAATCCACAAACAGGACGTGCCACTCAGGCCTATTGTTTGTAGCACAGATTCCATCACTTGCAATCTGGCCAAGCACCTCAAGTGGATTTTGGCTCCTCTAGTGGGCAACTCAGACCACCATGTGGAGAACACACAAGATTTTGTGAACAAGATCAAGGACCTTCAGCTGGAGGCAGATGAAACTATGGTGTCATTTGATGTGACATCGTTGTTCCCCTGCATCCCCACCGCTGAGGCCATCTCAGCTGTGAGGCAGAGACTGCTAGAGGATGCGTCTCTACTTGAAAGGACCAAACTCACACCAGACCACATCTGCCAACTCTTGGAAATCTGTCTTAACACCACGTATTTCCTGTTTAGGGGGAATTACTACAGGCAGATCCATGACTGTGCGATGGGGTCTCCGGTATCACCCATTGTGGCTAATCTGTACATGGAGCGAGTGGAGAAGAGAGCCTTGACGTCTTTCATGGACATCTCTCCCAGTCACTGGTTCAGATATGTCGATGACACATGGGTTAAAATCAAGCAACAGGAAGTTGAGGACTTTACAGAGCACATCAACTCGGTGGACACGTGAGGATGCCAGAAACAACCATTTAGCCTTCTTGGACTGTGATGTTATGATTGGAGAGAACAGGCAGCTCCAGACAGGGGTTTACAGAAAACCCACTCACACTGACCAATATCTGCTCTTTGGCTCAAACCACCCCCTTGAAAACAAGCTCAGGGTGATCAGGACTCTTCAACACAAAGCCCTACAGGTGCCCACAACTACAGAGGGAAGGGCTAAAGAACAACAACATGTCCGGAAACCCCTCACAACATGTGGTTACCCACGATGGTCCCTGGATAAAGTGCAGAAGTCCCAGACAACAAAGAGACCAGACAGAAAGGCGACGGAGACAAGAAGAAGAGTGTCTCTCCCTTATTTAGCAGGAGTAGGGGAAAAACTACAGAGGATCTTCAGACAGCACAAAATCCCAGTTTACTTTAAACCTGTTAACACCTTGTAACAGAACTTAGTTCACCCTACGGACAGGATCCCTAGTTACAAACAGAGCAATGTAGTGTACAACCCCTGGCAATAATTATGGAATTACCGGCCTTGGACGATGTTCATTCAGTTGTTTAATTTTGTAGAAAAAAGCAGATCACAGATATGGCACAAAACTAAAGTCATTTCAAATGGCAACTTTCTGGCTTTAAGAAACACTATAAGAAATCAATAAAAAAAATTGTGGCAGTCAGTAACGGTTACTTTTTTAGACCAAGCAGAGGGAAAAAAATATGGACTCACTCAATTCTGAGGAATAAATTATTGAATCACCCTGTAAATTTTCATCCCCAAAACTAACACCTGCATCAAATCAGATCCGCTCGTTAGTCTGCATGTAAAAAGGATCACACCTTGGAGAGCTGTTGCACCAAGTTGACTGACATGAATCATGACTCCAACATGAGAGATGTCAATTGAAACAAAGGAGAGGATTATCAAACTCTTAAAAGAGGGTAAATCATCACGCAATGTTGCAAAAGATGTTGGTTGTTCACAGTCAGCTATGTCTAAACTCTGGACCAAATACAAACAACATGGGAAGGTTGTTAAAGGCAAACATACTGGTAGACCAAGGAAGACATCAAAGCGTCAGGACAGAAAACTTAAAGCAATATGTCTCAAAAATCGAAAATGCACAACAAAACAAATGAGGAACGAATGGGAGGACACTGGAGTCAACGTCTGTGACCGAACTGTAAGAAACCGCCTAAAGGAAATGGGATTTACATACAGAAAAGCTAAATGAAAGCCATCATGAACACCTAAACAGAAAAAAAAGGTTACAATGGGCTAAGGAAAAGCAATCGTGGACTGTGGATGACTGGATGAAAGTCATATTCAGTGATGAATCTCGAATCTGCATTGGGCAAGGTGATGATGCTGGAACTTTTGTTTGGTGCCGTTCCAATGAGATTTATAAAGATGACTGCCTGAAGAGAACATGTCAATTTCCACAGTCATTGATGATATGGGGCTGCATGTCAGGTAAAGGCACTGGGGAGATGGGTGTCATTACATCATCAAATGCACAAGTTTACGTTGATATTTTGGACACTTTTCTTATCCCATCAATTGAAAGGATGTTTGGGGATGATGAAATCATTTTTCAAGATGATAATGCATCTTGCCATAGAGCAAAAACTGTGAAAACATTCCTTGCAAAAAGACACATAGACACGTCATGGCCTGCAAATAGTCCGGATCTTAATCCAATTGAAAATCTTTGGTGGAAGTTGAAGAAAATGGTCCATGACAAGGCTCCAACCTGCATGGCAACAGCAATCAGAGAAAGTTGGAGCCAGATTGATGAAGAGTACTGTTTGTCACTCATTAAGTCCTTGCCTCAGAGACTGCAAGCTGTTATAAAAGCCAGAGGTGGTGCAACAAAATACTAGTGATGTGTTGGAGCGTTCTTTTGTTTATCACGATTCCATATTTTTTTCCCTCTGCTTGGTCTAAAAGTAACCTTTACTGACTGCCACAATTTTTTTTCCCTGATTTCTTATAGTGTTTCTTAAAGCCAGATAGTTGCCATTTGAAATGACTTTAGTTTTGTGTCATGTCTGTGATCTGCTTTTTTCCTACAAAATTAAACAACTGAATGAACATCCTCCGAGGCCGATGATTCCATAATTTTTGCCAGGGGTTGTATTCTATCAGATGTCAGGAAAACTGAAACGAACACTACATAGGTGAGACTAAGCAGCCGTTACACAAAAGGCTATACCAGCACCGCAGAGAGGGCGCCAGTGGACCTCAGTCTGCATTTCATCTCCACCTTAAAGACACTAACCACACGTTTGAGGACAAGGAAGTTAAAATCTTAGCCAGAGAAAATAAATGGTTTGTGAGAGGGATGAAGGAGGCATTGTATGTGAAACAGTTGAAACCCAGCCTTAACAGGGGAGGGAGTCTGAGACACGCTTTGTCCCCTGTTTACAATGGGGTACTCAGGTCAAAGCAGTTTCAGTCTTTTGTTCATGGTAACGAGTCATTCACATCATCAGGAGAGCCGTTAGGCGAGGCAGCAGTCCCATCGTTAGGAGTGACAGCTACCCTGCCATTAGGAGAGTGCTAACTAGAGCACAATAGGTGCTAATTAAAGCAATTGTTTAGTCACTAGCCAATGGCAGTCTGCCTCTCAGTAGGAGGGGTCTGGTTAGGTTTAAAACTCCAGCTTTTGTGGCTTCTGTTTGTTCTTCTCTACAAGAGTCAAGACAGAAGTCAGACTACCAGAGCAAGAATTTTAGCTGAGGAAGCTTATGCAATTTGAAGTGAAACGTCCTCGCGTCAAGCAACCCAGTCCAGTCGAAGATTCAAGCTTGTCTACTCCATCACACTTAGTACAAATGAGCACGAGCCAAGCCGAATCAAGCATAATGTAAAAAAAAAAAAAAACAGGATTCGTGCTACATCCGGGGGAAATAAAAATTGCCAAGGACAGCCATCCGAATACTCAGACTGCGCTCCATTTGATTTGTTCATGCGCCGTGCACATGAGCCTGTGAATGCAGTACAGATGTAGGTGCAGTAAGAACAATAAGAATGCACTTACAAGCTGTACAATTGCGGTTCTACAGGATATAATCCAGCAGTACTTGAGGTGTGCTTGTGGTGCACTCAGGTGCTTTTGGGACATTTAGCCATGGTGGAATGCAATCAGAATGTCACAAATGCCGTTTTCACACCCTCTGATTGTTTAGAATGCAGTCAAACTGCGGTTAGACGGCACTTCGGCTGCTGTTTGATAGATTGTCCACTTCGACTGCGCCAAAAATGTTTTGCACATGTGAAAAATATCCGAGGCGGCCACAGGGCTGTGCCCGACTGTCTAGAATGCTGTCCGACACCCGCGAATGCACCTCAGCACCTCACAAATGTGGGTTGAATTTTCATTCGGACTGGATTCGGATTCATTTGGTCTCCAGTGTGATGGGGGTATAAACTTCTGACCACAACTGTACATTGCATCTGGAAAGTATATACAGTGCTTCACTTTTTTCCACATTTTGTTATGTTACACACTTATTCCACAATAGAGAGAATAGTTTTTTTCCCCTCAAGATGCAACTCACAACACCCCATAATGACAAAATGAAAAAAGGTTTTTGGATTTTTTTTTTCAAATTTATTAAAAATAATAATAATTTAAAAAAATTAAGACATCACATGTACAAGTATTCACACACTATGCTCAATACTTTGTTGATGCACCTTTGGCAGCAATTACAGCCTCAAGTCTTCATATATATGATGCCATAAGCTTGCCGCACCTATTTTTAGGCATTTTTGCCCATTCCTCTTTGCAGCGCCTCTCAAGCTCCATCACGTTGGATGGGGAGTGTCGGTGCACAGTCATTTTCAGATCTCTCCAGACATGTTCAATCGGATTGGGCTCTGGCTGGGCCACTCAAGGACATTCATAGAGTTGTCCTAAGCCACTTCTTTGATATCTTGGCTGTGTGCTTAGGGTCATTGTCCTGCTGAAAGATGAACCATCACCCTAGTCTGAGGTCATCCAGGATGTCTGTGTGCATTGCTGCATTCATCTTTCTCTCAATCCTGACTAGTCTTCCAGTTCCTGCTGCTGAAAAACATCCCCACAGCATGATGCTGCCACCATTATGCTTCACTGTAGGGATGGTGCCTGATTTCTGCCAAACATGATGTCTGGCATTCATGCCAAAGAGTTCAATCTTTGTCTCATCAGACCAGAGTATTTTGTTTCTCATGGTCAGAATCCTACAGGTTCCATTTTGCAAATTCCAGGTGGGCTGTCATGTGCCTTTTACTAAGGAGTGGGTTCCATCTGGCCACTCTACCATACAGGCCTGATTGGTGGATTGCTGCAGAGATGGTTGTCCTTCTGGTAGGTTCTCCTGTCTCCACAGAGTAATAATGGAGCTCTAACAGAGTGACCATCGGATTCATAGTCACATCCCTAACTAAAGCCCTTCTCCCCTGATCGCTCAGTTTAGACAGGTGGCAAGTTCTCGGAAAAGTCCTGGTAGATCTGAATTTATTCCATTTACGGATGATGGAGGCCACTGTGCTCATTGGGACCTTCAAAGTATCAGAAATGTTTCTGTACCCTTCCCCACAATTGTGCCTTGAGACAATCCTGTCTCAGAGATTTACAGATAATTCCTTTGACTTTATACTTGGTTTGTGCCCAAACATGCACTGTCAACTGTGGGACCTTATATGAAGATTGTTGTGTGCCTTTCCAAATCATGTCCAGTCAGCTGAATTTACCACAGGTGGACTCCAGTTAAGCTGCAGAAGCATCTCAAGGATGATCAGTGGAAACAAGATACACCTGAACTCAGTTTTGAGCTTCATGGCAAAGGCTGTGAATACTTATGTACATGTGATTTCTTTGTTTTATATTTTTAATAAATTTGCAAAAAATCTATTGTGTGTCAAATTTTGGGGGGAAAAATTAATTTAATCCATTTTGGAATAAGGCTGTAACATAAATTTGGAAAAAGTGAAGCGCTGTGATTACTTTCCGGATGCACCACACATAAAAAAGATATGGTAAAATGATGTGGTAGTTAGCTACTTCTGAGAGGTCAAGATGAACTAGATGTTTGCCTGCGTGTTTTCTCTCCATCACCCAGTGCAATTCCGTAGTGTGTTGGATGCAGCAAAGTCCAGCATCAATGCATACTCCCATACTGTGCCAATATTTAAGATTTGTATGTGAAACAAAAGACTTCTCTTTTCAGTCAGCTCTCCATCTTTGTCAAGAAAATTAAACTTCATTGAGTGATTTATTTTAAAACAGCATGCTTCCACTTAAACGCGCATCAGTGTTTCAGCCTTAACTTGCTTCACACACTTACATATCAAACACAGATTAGAGACAGAAATGGAGCCATTCATCTGCTTCACTCATTCACTGTGCTTTGAAAGCATGGCATTTACATTAATTTAGATGCAATTATTTATAGCTATGACAGGGATCCCCTGCATGGCACAATCAGTCTGCAGGGCAATTGCTCTCTGCCCACTCTTACTCGAGAGCTCTTGTTAATATTTTGCAGTCTTCACAAGTGGACAGTACTATTATACTCTGAGAGGTTATATAATGTCAATTTCATTTTCATCTTTACAGAAATGTTTTCAGTTTCCACTACAGCTTAGGTTTACTGTCTCAGCTGATTGAGACAATTGAATGAGAAGTTCATGTTGTGTTCTGCTGAAGAGCTCTGTTGCAAAAAATAAAATAATAATAATAATAGCCTTCAGGGCACTACAGGTCAAAAAAGTATTTACTATTTTAGCAAGGTGAAGATCTTTGCGGAGCAGTATGGTTTCACGCCGAGAAATAACACTGCAGATGCAATGTTTGTTCTGAGAATGCCAAAGTACAGAAAAGGCCAGAGGAAGTTGCAATGTGTGTTTGTGATTTACAATAATTTTATGGTAGGTTGCCAAGACAAGAGTTGTAGTTGTTGGAGAGGCAGAGAATTATGTGTGGACAGATCTTGGTTTACGTATTTGAAAAGGAATAAGTATAGAACTTTATATTCATGTATTCACCACCTTTTATTTATTCCCACCCATGAACCAGAAACCTGAAAACAAATGCACAAACCACTTGGCCACCACACTCCTTAAAAATAGTAACCCCTGTTAACACCTGATAATTATCAAACCCCCACATCATCTCTGTACATCATGAGAACCATGTTTGTACATTGCTTTAACTCCTCATTCATATTGTTTCACAGCTTAACGCCACACACTGATTTTATCTCACATAGTGAGATTTGAAATGTAGTTTCCCCATAACTTACAGCACACCTCTTGACCACTGATTTTATTCATATATATATATATATATATATATATATATATATATATATATTTCCTGGTTATTTAATATTTTGACCTGAAACATTATTTGTGCCATTTGAAATATAGCTATAAATTGAGCTATAAATTTTAATAAGTTTGACTGTAAAAATAAGTTAATGTGATCCAGAGATATCCTACATTGAGTAAGCCATTTGGAGAATAGATAAAAAATGTAATGAACTTTTGTAGTTGCTGCCCCAGATCTCTACACAGTGGCTTACATACGACAAAACTCGTGAACAGAGTAGAGAATGTGGAGACATTTTTGGTCCAGAACCTGTTTTGTCCTATTCAACATTGAAATGCTTAAATGTACATAACACTGGAATGTACACACAGTAGTGTTAAGAATAATAGTAGCGCTATGTGACTAAAAAGATTAATCCAGGTTTTGAGTATATTTCTTATTGTTACATGGGAAACAAGGTACTAGTAGATTCAGTAGATTCTCACAAATCCAACAAGACCAAGCATTCATGATATGCACACTCTTAAGGCTATGAAATTGGGCTATTAGTAAAAAAAAAAGTAGAAAAGGGGGTGTTCACAATAATAGTAGCATCTGTGTTGGGAAAGTGTCAGTACACGGACCCACAACAGAAGGCGCAAATGAACGGACAATGAAGAAAGTCAAATAACAAGGCTTTACTGTTGTGAACACGCACAACAAATACAACAAATCACAATTTCGGTCTCAAGTTAAATTCCAACGGTGTCGTGTGGGCAGGCTCGACGATAGGAGACGTCTGTCCAAGACGAACCGGAACCACCCGATTTCCTCTGCCACCGAACCCCAGGAATACCGGAACCGCCAAGTCCCGAACTCCCAGGTGGTCTCTGCCTCCGCTCGTCGGATCCGGTACTGCTGGCGAGGAACAGACACAGTCAGACGTGGGTGCGGCTGCACCCAACAACACGTGGGGTGGAAAACACCACCTCCACCTCTAATCAGAAAACAACACTGTCTAGTAACTAGGATACTTATCAAATACGTTCCTTTCACAAATGATGAAGGGCTGGCTGAGTTTGTTACCTCCTTGGTAGAGCGATATCTCGGCAAATGAGGTGGAGATGCCGTCCTGCTGATATACCTCCTCAGTGATTGGGATCAGCTGTCTCCAGTGATAGATGACAGCTGTCATCCTGGCTGCTCCCGTAAGGCGGCAGCGCCCTCCGGTGCCTGGAGCCCGCACTCCAGGCAGGGCGCCCTCTAGTGGTGGTGGGCCAGCAGTACCTCCTCTTCAGCGGCCCACACAACAATCTGCTGTTGACGCTACAAACTCAAAACTATTATGTTCAAACTGCTTTTTTAGCAATCCTGTGAATCACTAAATTAGTATTGACATATCCAAAACTGATCTATGATACCTGGTATGCGATATATAGGCCCAACACCATAGTAGGAGAAACATGCCCATATCATGATGCTTGGACCACCATGCTTCACTGTTTTCACTGTGAACTGTGGCTTGAATTCAGAGTTTGGGGGTCGTCTCACAAACTGTCTGCAGCCGTTGGACCCAAAAAGAACAATCTTACTCTCATCAGTCCACAAAATATTCCTCCATTTCTCTTTAGGCCAGTTGATGTGTTCTTTGGCAAATGGTAACCTCTTCTGCACGTCTTTTATTTAACAGAGGGACTTTGCTGGGGATTCTTGCAAATAAATTATCTTCACACAGGCCTCTTCTAACTGTCACAGCACTTACAGGTAACTCCAGACTGTCTTTGATCATCCTGGAGCTGATCAGTGGGTGAGCCTTTGCCATTCTGGTTCTTCTATCCATTTTGATGGTTGTTTTCTGTTTTCTTCCATGCGTCTCTGGGTTTTTTTTTTTTGTCCATTTTAAAGCATTGGAGATCATTGTAGATGAACAGCCTATAATTTATTGCACCTGCGTATAAATTTTCCCCTCTCCAATCAACTTTTTAATCAAACTACGCTGTTCTTCAGGCTTTCAAAGAAAAAAGCATGTTCAACAAAATTTGTTCCACAAAATTGATGAACTCACTGACTGAATGCCACACTACTATTATTGTGAACACCCCCTTTTCTATGTTTTTTTTACTAATAGCCCAATTTCAAAGCCTTAAGAGTGTGCATATCATGAATGCTTGGTCTTGTTGGATTTGTGAGAATCTACTGAATCTACTGGTACCTTTTTTCCCATGTAACAATAAGAAATATACTCAAAATCTTTTTAGTCACATAGCACTACTATTATTCTGAACACTACTGTAGGTATGAATTTATTTTATTTATTTTTTTTAGTAAACCTGTTTGGAAAGTTATATATAAGTTGCCAATGTATGTTTAAAGTGTAGGTGACACATTATGCCATGTTTTATTAAATATTTGAGACTAAAATTAAATGGTTTGAAATTGATCATTTCCCGGTGCACATTTGCTGAAGTGATAAATATTCGGATATTGAACCGTGTGCCACTAAATACCAGGAAATTCTGGCCCAGTCACAACATTGAAGAAGAAAGAGGAACTGACATCACAACAAGAACCATTGTCTTAATAGCCCCATTAATCTATGGATTAATTTATGGATTTTTACAGACTACTGACAGCCCGTTTCCATTGAGTGGTTCAGATGGGACCTGCACCGTGTTTTTGGTGTGAGAATGGTTCATTCTCTCCGGCAGAATCCTTTTGATTGGCAGGTGGAAACATTTATATTGACAAGCGTGCACTTGCACAGTATCCGTGGCTTCTCCGCTCAGCATTGAGGCAAAACTGAGTATTTTCAGATTTTTTGTTTTATTGTTTTGTGGCTCATGGGATAATTTTGTCAAGTGAGATGTTATGAGCAGATGAGGAACTCTGGGAGTCTTTTAACTTGCAGCACAAAGCGGCTCATTAAGAGCAGAGACTCGATCCATCAGCCGCAATAACGGATTACAACTGGCGCTGGAACCTGGCACCAAACTTCCGTGTGACAATTGGACTTTTCTTCAGCCAAGACAGAAGGAATTACATTATTTTCAGATGTTATTTTGTAAAGGTGAATAAGGTTAACGATGATCTCACTGAAACGGACAGGCAAGACTATATTAATTACTCCTATGAATGTTTTAATATTTAATAATACCATGTTACGCTATTAATGTATAGTACATTAACTGTGTTCCACAAGGAAACAATATTTATTTTAAAAATAACTGATATTTTCAGTCCCTTGTGTCATTTTTCAGATTTAAAATGTATGTACCTTTTTCTAAAAAAAAAAAAAAAAAAACCTTCAATAAAAATCCACACTTCCTCATGTTTTTCCGATGTCAAGGACAATAAAACAAACTTTTTTAAAAAAAATTTATCAGTCGATTATGACCACAGAGCTGGGGGGGAAAATGTTTATCATCTGCTGCATGCCAGATGATAAATGATTCTGTGTTCTGAACTCCAATAAATATCGTCACTGTTGTCACACTGAAGGTTTACCTCCAAGGTTTCGTCTCCCTCACTGTCATCTAAATTAGGCTCAGAACCATAAGGCTCTGTCCTCCACAGCTGCTTCACAAAACCTTCAGACTGGACTTAAAAAAAAAAAAAAAAAAAGCTCCACACTAGAAAAAAAAATCGTCTGAAAACAGCTCGACCTCCACCGTGTTTACAATTGATTTGGGCTTGAATCAGCAGGTCCTGTTCTCCTGATGGCTTAGCAACAATATGGCCGTGGCTGAGGGCTGAAATAGAGTGCAGACTTCAGACAACTGTTTATCCTTCACCTGTGCATTTATCATCGACTTTTATTGTTCAAGAGTTTTTAAAATATCAACATGTCATCATTTATAGTCATTATTTGTACACTTTTTTTGGTGTCACCTACACTTTAAGGTTTGGAAATTCCCCAAAGTGATCTGCTTCAATAAGTCATGTCAATATCCTTATTCACACACACATAGCATTCCAGATTACCATAAAAATAACAAATTATGCATCTTAAATTTGTAACATGGAACATTCGGGGGGTTGGCTCTCCGGCAAAGAAAATTAAAGTTCTAAATTATTTACACAGCATTCATGCAGACATCTGTCTCTTACAAGAAACACAAGTCACCCATTCAAATCAACATAGTTTAAAAAACCCACAATTTACCAATTCCTTTTCTTCTCCATATAATTCAAAACAAAGAGGAGTATGTATCCTACTAAATAAAAAAAATACATTTTAGTCTTAACACAACAATTACAGATCCAGAAGGGCGTTTTATTATCATCAACATTTCCATTAATAATAACCCAATCACAATTGTCAACATTTATGGTCCGAATTCCGATGATCCTTTCTTCTTTCATAATCTATTTTCATCTATTTCTAATTATTCTCACTGCCCAGTAATTGTAGGAGGTGACTTCAATACAGTCATTAACCCATCAATAGACAGATCAAAAACCTCAAATAAACCTTGGCATTCTTCTATAACCATACAGCAGTTCATGAGTGATTTTGGTCTTGGTGACGGTTGGAGGCTTCAACACCCAAATGCCCGTGAATATACATTTTTTTCATCAGTTCACCAGTCTTACTCTCGTATTGATTTATTTTTAACAAGCAACTCAATCATACCCAATATTTCCGAATCTCAAATATATCCAATCACCATCAGTGACCACTCCCCTGTAACATTCACTTGGAACTTGCCTGCTTTTCAGAAATGCTCTAGCAGATGGCGTCTTAACACATCTCTTTTACAGGACTCAGAGTTCGACAGTTACTTTAAGAGAGAGTGGACATCCTTCCTTGAAATAAATGACTCCCCAAAGTCTTCACCAACAATACTCTGGGAAACTTGGAAAGCCATTCTGCGAGGTAAAATAATATCATTCTCTGCCTATAAAAAGAAAGTAGAAAAGGAAAAACAAACACAGCTAGAAATGAAAATTAAAGAATTGGAGACAATTAATGTAACAAAACCAACTGAAGTTATACACCGAGAACTCAGAAAAAATAAACTTTTGCTAAATGAAATAATTAACAAACAAAATCTATTCCTTATTCATAGACTGAGACAAGAATCATTCCACCATAGCAATAAATCCAGCAAATACCTAGCAAACCAAATAAAAATAAATAAAGAAAAAACAACAACAAATTCCATCATGAGCTCAGCAGGGGAACCAACCAGTGCTCCATAAGAAATAAATAAAATATTCCAAGACTTACACAAATTTATACTCCTCTGATTTGAACCCAAGTCAAGAAGACATAAATCAATTTCTCAACAACATTCATTTACCAAAGCTTAACATAGAACAAACAAATGCATTAGAATGATCAATTTCAGAAAAAGAACTTTACTCCGCTCTTAACGTAATGCCCAGCAATAAAGCACCAGGACCTGATGGCTTCCCTGCTGAGTTTTACAAACACTTTTGGTCAATCTTATCTCCATTATTTATGAGAACAATAGACGAAATAAAACAAAATCTCAAATTCCCAACACACATGAACACAGCTCTTATATCACTTCTCCCCAAACCCAATAAAGACCCCACCCTGGCATCAAATTATCGCCCAATTTCACTCATCAGTGTAGATCTCAAAATCATCAGTAAAGCTCTAACCCTCAGAATTGAAAAAGTCATACCATATATTATTCACCCTGACCAAACAGGCTTTATCAAAGGAAGACAATCATCCAGCAATACCCGCAGATTATACAACCTAATGCATTACTCATCAGTACAACAAAAAGACACACTCATAGTTAGCCTAGATGCTGAAAAGGCATTTGACAGAGTTAACTGGAATTTTTTACTCACTACACTACAAAAGTTTAGCTTTGGGGACTCATTTATGAATTGGATCAAGATTTTCTACACATCACCATCAGCCACAGTCACTACTAATGGACTAACATCACGTTTCACATTGCACAGGGGGACTAGGCAGGGATGTCCACTCTCTCCATCATTATTTAACATCTTTATTGAGCCCCTGGCAGCAGCAATCCGTCAGAACCCACTCATCAAAGGTATTGAAACCACCCAAAGTCATAAAATATCATTATATGCAGATGATATTTTACTTTTCATTCAAAATCCAAGTAATTACAACAATTCAGTAATTTTCCCAAATCTCTGATTATGTGATAAACTGGAATAAATCATCCATTCTCCCACTTAACAGTTATTGGGATGTGGTAATCCAGCAGTCACCCATTCCCTTATGCACAGATCACATCACTTATCTAGGAGTGAAGATATCCTCCAGGCTGTCAGAGCTGAGCGCTCTCAACTTTACACCATTACTGACAACAATAGAAGATGACTTACTCCGCTGGCATAATTTACCACTTACCATAATTGGCAGAATAGCAGTCGTAAAAATGAATATATTACCTAAATTAAACTATTTATTTTCAATGATTCCAATCCATCCCAAACCCACATGATTCAAAAAATTAGATTCAATAATTTCCCATTTCTATTGGAAAAACAAACCACCAAGAATAAAACTAACTACTCTGCAAAAAAATAAATTTCAAGGAGGTCTAGAAGCACCAAACTTTCAATTATACTCCCTGGCAAACCAGCTACAATACATATATAAATGGACACACCCTACCCAATCTGATATCATCTGGCTAGACTTGGAACAAACTCTGTGCAAAGACATAAACATATCAGACATTCCTTTTATTACAAAGTCCATTAAACACCATACATGTTTCAACGAGGTCACAATAGCCTCCACCCTGACAGCCTGGTGAAAATTCCACCAAATCACTAACTCCACTCTTGCCCCATCTAGCTTCACTCCACTGTGGAATTACCCGGACTTTGTAAATAATAAAAAATCACTTAACTTTAACACGTGGGCTGAAAAGGGTATCACTCACATTAACCATATCTTCAATTCCAGTGAACTTTTACAATTTCCACTCCTGATCCAGAGGTTTGGCATCGGGAGCAATCAGTTCCTGAAATACCTGCAATTAAAATCAATTCTACAAACAAAAATACATTTCAGATAATCACATCTACAACTATCACCTGTAATATCACAATTAATTAATCTATCTTCATCCAAAAAATTACTCTCCAAAATATACAAAATTATTTTAAAACCTCTTCAAGAAATATCTCTGCCGACATCCAAATGGGAAAATGACTTGTCAATTTCTCCCGATGCCAACTTTTGGAATCAAATCTGTAAAAATATTTATTTTATGACTAATAATGAAAATTTACAATTGATACAATACAAAACACTGCATAGAACACATTACACGGGGGAAAGGTTATCAAAAATGGGACTCACATCAGAAATTTGCATGCACTTCACAGAGAACTGCACAGACACATACATTCATGCGACATGGCACTGCACCCCCATCACACACTTCTGGGGACAGGTTACACAGGTACTTTCATCCTTGCTGGACTGCCACATCCCATTATCTCCCGCACTCTGCTTGCTAGGGGACACTTCAGTAATTACCAAAAAAACTATAGATTTCAAACTGGTTCTCATAGCTCTAACCATCGCCAAGAAAACTATCCTCATGAACTGGAAAACACGAAACCGTATAAACATCAATTATTGGAGAAATCTTCTCACAGATTTCATCACAATGCAATATTCTTCACCTCCCTACAATGACTCAGCACAATCCTAACCCTCCCACTCAACATTAACTGACCTGTTATTGTTTTAGTTTCCTTTCGGGGAGGAGGGAAGAAGAAAGAAAAGGAAGGAGGGAGAAGGAGAAAGGAAAGGGAAGGAAATGAGAGGGGAAGGGAAAGGAAAAGGAAAAAAAAGGGAGGGGAAGGAAGAGAGAGAGAGAGAGGAAAAAAACAATCAAAACCACGTCACTCCTGACAACACACTCGCCTCTACCCCCTCACAGAGCCCACTGGCATCTGGTCAATATTAATAACTTTTCTCTCATAACCTCACACCAGTTGTGTGTGTGTGTGTATCGGTGTATGTGTATACATATGTTTATATATATTTTTTTAGTTTTAGGCTATTTATATATTCATTATTGATAATAATATAATAATTATTGATATTATTATAATAATTATTTGTATATGATATATGACATGATATATGTATGTGTATATGTATATATGTTTGGGTGTATGTGTATGTATATGTATGTGTGTGTGTGTGTGTATATATATATATATATATATATATATATATATATATATATATATATATATAATTAAAAAAATTTGGCTATTTATGTATTCATTATTGATGGTAATATAATAATTATTGATATTATAATAATTGTTTTTATATGATATATGACATATGTGTGTGTATGTGTATATGTATGTATGAGATTTACGATTACTTATACGATTAACAGCTGCATGAAATACTAATAGTGACAACAACACAAGGACAGGTTGAATTAATATATATATATTTAATATATACATTAAAGATAATTAAAAATAAAACACTGCACATTCAAGGATCCTGTCCATACTAACCCTACATTTATGTCTGTGTGTTTTTAATGCACTACATTCCACAATGTTTTTAATGCACCATACAAGATGAGACCCACACACAGACAAAAAAAGAATGGGTCAGATACAACGCAATAATCAATGTCACACTATTTTGAAAGGTTGTTTAATCGTTGTTGCTGTGGTATGGATTGATGTTATGATTATTGCTATTAATATACACAGATATGTGTTTTGTAGACGTGTGTGCATGTAAGTATGTATGTATGTATGTATGTATGTGTATATGTATACATGTACATATGTGTATATACACTCAACAAAAATATAAACGCAACACTTTTGGTTTTGCTCCCATTTTGTATGAGATGAACTCAAAGATCTAAAACTTTTTCCACATACACAATATCACCATTTCCCTCAAATATTGTTCACAAACCAGTCTAAATCTGTGATAGTGAGCACTTCTCCTTTGCTGAGATAATCCATCCCACCTCACAGGTGTGCCATACCAAGATGTAGACACCATGATTAGTGCACAGGTGTGCCTTAGACTGTCCACAATAAAAGGCCACTCTGAAAGGTGCAGTTTTGTTTTATTGGGGGGGATACCAGTCAGTATCTGGTGTGACCACCATTTGCCTCATGCAGTGCAACACATCTCCTTCGCATAGAGTTGATCAGGTTGTCAATTGTGGCCTGTGGAATGTTGGTCCACTCCTCTTCAATGGCTGTGCGAAGTTGCTGGATATTGGCAGGAACTGGTACACGCTGGCGTATACGCCGGTCCAGCGCTTCCCAAACATGCTCAATGGGTGACATGTCCGGTGAGTATGCCGGCCATGCAAGAACTGGGACATTTTCAGCTTACAAGAATTGTGTACAGATCCTTGCAACATGGGGCCGTGCATTATCCTGCTGCAACATGAGGTGATGTTCTTGGATGTATGGCACAACAATGGGCCTCAGGATCTCGTCACGGTATCTCTGTGCATTCAAAATGCCATCAATAAAATGCACCTGTGTTCTTCGTCCATAACAGACATCTGCCCATACCATAACCCCACCGCCACCATGGGCCACTCGATCCACAACATTGACATCAGAAAACTGCTCACCCACATGACACCCCACACGCTGTCTGCCATCTGCCCTGGACAGTGTGAACCGGGATGCATCCGTGAAGAGAACACCTCTCCAACATGCCAAACGCCAGCGAATGTGAGCATTTGCCCACTCAAGTCGGTTACGACGACGAACTGGAGTCAGGTCGAGACCCCGATAAGGACGACGAGCATGCAGATGAGCTTCCCTGAGACGGTTTCTGACAGTTTGTGCAGAAATTCTTTGGTTATGCAAACCGATTGTTTCAGCAGCTGTCCGAGTGGCTGGTCTCAGACGATCTTGGAGGTGAACATGCTGGATATGGAGGTCCCGGGCTGGTGTGGTTACACGTGGTCTGTGGTTGTGAGGCTGGTTGGATGTACTGCCAAATTCTCTGAAAAACCTTTGGAGACGGCTTATGGTAGAGAAATGAACATTCAATACACGAGCAACAGCTCTGGTTGACATTCCTGCTGTCAGCATGCCAATTGCACGCTCCCTCAAATCTTGCGACATCTGTGGCATTGTGCTGTGTGATAAAACTGCACCTTTCAGAGTGGCCTTTTATTGTGGGCAGTCTAAGGCACACCTGTGCACTAATCATGGTGTCTAATCAGCATCTTGATATGGCACACCTGTGAGGTGGGATGGATTATCTCAGCAAAGGAGAAGTGCTCACTATCACAGATTTAGACTGGTTTGTGAACAATATTTGAGGGAAATGGTGATATTGTGTATGTGGAAAAAGTTTTAGATCTTTGAGTTCATCTCATACAAAATGGGAGCAAAACCAAAAGTGTTGCGTTTATATTTTTGTTGAGTGTGTGTATATATATATATATATATATATATATATATATATATATGTGTGTGTGTGTGTGTGTGGGTATGTATGTATGCATATGTATATATACCTCCTTGTGTATCATGTCTGTATTGTTTTATGTTATATGGTTATTATCCTCATGCATTTATTTCTTTATATTACCATTGTTGCCAGTGCTCGTTAATGCTTGTTTTGTTTTATGTTGTCATGTTGTCTTTGTCTTCTAATAAAGAAAATTGAAGAGAAAAAAAACCAATATCTAATATTTCTTTCTCATTCACTGCATTACGAAACACTGAGCTGAGATTTTTTTCTAGCAGCCTCAATCCCCGGTCTGATGGCACCAGTGGTGGCACACCTAATCAGAAAGGTAACTTTCATAACCATTAATCCGATAACTGAAAAGTTATCTTTTATGACACTAAAGTGATAAACTGCAAAAAAAATGTATCTATTACAGATAACCGATAACTGATAACTTTTAGTATTGATTCGGGCACAGCCATATCAGATTACACTGTCTGCTTCTGATAAACCAGTTTCACTTTGACTTTTTGCTGGTGGGTAAATTCAAGGATCACAAACACATAAGAATACATGAAAAATGAATGGATAAAAAATAAAACCCAAACACTGTCAACATCTTTGAAAAGCAGTAAAACGCAGTATTAGAACTCACAGTTTATCTCGGTATTAGATACACCATCATTTACGAATTAAAAAGTTGCTGCTTTTTTCACACGCTTTCAACCCTTCAGCTTAAACAACCGAAATACGAGGGCTGTCAAAGTATAGGTCCTTTTTATTTTTTTCAAAAACTATATGGATTTCATTCATATGTTTTTACATCAGACATGCTTGAACCCTCGTGCGCATGCGTGAGTTTTTCCACGCCTGTCGGTGACGTCATTCGCCTCTGAGCACTCCTTGTGGGAGGAGTCGTCCAGCCCCTCATCGGAATTCCTTTGTCTGAGAAGTTGCTGAGAGACTGGCGCTTTGTTTGATCAAAATTTTTTCTAAACCTGTGAGGCACATCGAAGTGGACACGGTTCGAAAAATTAAGCTGGTTTTCGGTGAAAATTTAAACGGTTGATGAGAGATTTTGAGGTGATACTGTCGCTTTAAGGACTTCCCACGGTGCGAGACGTCGCACAGTGCTCCCAGGCACCGTTGTCAGCCTGTTTCAAGCTGAAAACCTCCACATTTCAGGCTCTATTGATCCAGGACGTCGTGAGAGAACAGAGAAGTTTCAGAAGAAGTCGGTTTCAGCATTTTATCCGAATATTCCACTGTTAAAGCAGATTTTTTTTAATGAAAGACGTGTGGACGGGTCCGCACGTCGGGACGCAGCCGGCGCAGTGCGGCGGCACAGGAAAAACACCTCCGTGTTGATAACCATTTGTAAAATCCAGGCAGCTTTTGATGGCTTTCAGTGGAGTGAGTATATGAGAAATTAACAGCTGGACATGTTCCAACTTGTCCTTAAGGCTTCCAACAGAGCTGTTTTTCCTGTGGCGGAGCGTCGCAGCAGCTGCGAGCCGACGCTGCAATCCGTCCGCACGTCTTTCATTAAAAAAATCTCCTTTAACAGTGGAATATCCGGATAAAATGCTGAAACCGACTTCTTCTGAAACTTCTGTTTTCTCACGACGTCCTGGATCAATAGAGCCTGAAATGTGGAGGTTTTCAGCTTGAAACAGGCTGACGACGGCGCCTGAGAGTGCTGCGCGACGTCTCGCACCGTGGGAAGTCCTTAAAGCAACAGTATCACCTCAAAATCTCTCATCAGCCGTTAAAATTTTCACCGAAAACCAGCTTAATTTTTCGAACCATGTCCACTTTGATGTGTCTCACAGGTTTAGAAAAAATTTTGATCAAACAAAGCGCCAGTCTCTCAGCAACTTCTCAGACAAAGGAATTCCAACGAGGGGCTGGACGACTCCTCCCACAAGGAGTGCTCACAGGCGAATGACGTCACCGACAGGAGTGGAAAAACTCACGCATGCACACGAGGGTTCAAGCATGTCTGACGTAAAAACATATGAATGAAATCCATGTAGTTTTAAAAAAAAAAATAAAAAGGACCTATACTTTATTGACAGACCTCGTACATCCATTAATGCATTGATTGGCAGATTAAAATACATGTAGTAAATATAAATTCTTACCTGTTACTTTCAGTGGGATTCATCTGAATAAATAATCTACATCAAGTGTCTTAACATGAAGAAAAGTCCCTCCCCCTGTACACACAGCTGCACTCCTCTACCCCACCGAGTCTTGGTGATTAAATTACAGCCACAAAGAAATAAAATAAAATAATGTTCAAATTAGTCCATTTTGTTCTTGTGTCGAGCGGACAACTTACTGTAAAGTTCAAAATTAACCTGAACTACTCTACCCACAATGCTCCCTGTGTCGACCGGCCAGTCACGTTTTGTGCTTAATGATAACCAGCAAAAAACATTTTATCGGACTGAAAGTTATTGGAACTAAATTTATCTGAAGATATTTGGTCCGAAGATGGTTTTAAAGCTTGTCTGAAAAGCCAGTCCGCTAGCAAAAACATTTGATAATTATCTGTTATTGGATAAGCTGAACTGTGCCCACCACTGGATGGCACTTACGAAGGACACCGAAGCCCAAACGAAACAAGAAATCTGGACTTACGTTGACTTTCGGAGGCATTGTTTAACCATCATCCAGCTTTGTTCCTGCAGTTAGTGCTTCATCAGAATGTTCAAACTGTTGAAAAATATGAATGAATCCCAACGACAACCTCAAGTCATCCAGATTCCATTTTGCTGTCTGTTTTGATGGGACCTCATCGTTTGCGTAGTTTTCGTAACGTCAGCATTCCGTTTGACTGTCGACCAACTTTGTCCATCATCCCAAGTCCGCCATCTTACGACATTGACAGTATCTGAACAGATCAATAACTAAAGCTCCCAACGAGCTGCACGTAACACTCTTGCATCGCTGATGAGTCACCCATGAAAAGAATGAAAAGTAACATTGTCATACAGAAACAATAGCGGTTAGAACATTTATTAACTACTTTAACTATTTATGCACATACCAGCCATTTCTGACTGGCCTGCGTGTGCACACGCTGTTGTGAAGACAAACATCTCTCATCTGCTGTCAAGACAACCAAATCCCTCACTTGCAGGTGCTGCGGACATGAGGACAAGGCTGGTTGTGCTCAATCTCATACCCGCTGTTGGTCATGTCATCGTGAATGTTTAGTTTAAGCATTGAGGTTGACATTTTCTTTGTTTTTCTTTCGTTACCTTTGGTTTTGTTCCTTTTTGCACACAGGCTTTTCGCTGATGGGAAAGGTGTAGGATCATTTGCCCACCTTTTCTGAACAGTTTGTGACTTTTTTCCTTTGTTTAGCTATTGCTGTGTGCCATGTGACTGGGCCCTAATGGCATTTTCTCCAGATGTCACAGATTCAGAAGTTTACTCTGTTTAATCAGGTCCAACATTTATAAAACTGATTGTAGTTGTAAGCCGCCTCTATCCATATTAGAATTTTCATGATCGTTCTGAAAAAAATCCTTTGGATATTTGTTTTTCATCTTGGGCTATGTCTTATATTCTCATGCCTGAAATGAAAGCTAGCGGATTTGAAATTTGCTCGCAGACTTCTGTCGCATTATGAGATTGAAGGTGAAGGTTTTGTCTGCAATACAAGGGCTGTCAATAAAGTATAGGTCCTTTTTATTTTTTTCAAAAACTATATGGATTTCATTCATATGTTTTTACGTCGAGTTTTTCCACGCCTGTCGGTGACGTCATTCGCCTGTGAGCACTCCTTGTGGGAGGAGTCGTCCAGCCCCTCGTTGGAATTCCTTTGTCTGAGAAGTTGCTGAGAGATTGGCGCTTTGTTTGATCAAAATTTTTTCTAAACCTGTGAGACACATCGAAGTGGACACGGTTCGAAAAATTAAGCTGGTTTTCAGTGAAAATTTTAACGGCTGATGAGAGATTTTGATGTGATACTGTCGCTTTAAGGACTTCCCACGGTGCGAGACGTCGCACAGCGGTTCCAAGCGCCGTCGTCAGCCTGTTTCAAGCTGAAAACCTCCACATTTCAGGCTCTATTGATCCAGGACGTCGTGAGAGAACAGAGAAGTTTCAGAAGAAGTCGGTTTCAGCATTTTATCCGGATATTCCACTGTTAAAGGAGATTTTTTTTAATGAAAGACGTGCGGACGGGTCCACGCGTCGGGACGCAGCCGGCGCGGTGCGGCGGCACAGGAAAAACACCTCCGTGTTGATAACCATTTGTAAAATCCAGGCGGCTTTTGATGGCTTTCAGTGGAGTGAGTATATGAGAAATTGTTTAACAGCTGGACATGTTCCAACTTGTCCTTAAGGCTTCCAACAGAGGTGTTTTTCCAGTGGCGGAGCGTCGCGGCGGCTGCGAGCCGACGCTGCAATCCGTCCGCACGTCTTTCATTAAAAAAAATCTCCTTTAACAGTGGAATATCCAGATAAAATTCTGAAACCGACTTCTTCTGAAACTTCTCTGTTCTCTCACGACGTCCTGGATCAATAGAGCCTGAAATGTGGAGGTTTTCAGCTTGAAACAGGCTGACGATGGCGCCTGAGAGCGCTGCGCGACGTCTCGCACCGTGGGAAGTCCTTTAAGCGACAGTATCACCTCAAAATCTCTCATCAGCCGTTAAAATTTTCACCGAAAACCAGCTTCATTTTTCGAACCGTGTCCACTTCGATGTGTCTCACAGGTTTAGAAAAAATTTTGATCAAACAAAGCGCCAGTCTCTCAACAACTTCTCAGACAAAGGAATTCCGACGAGGGGCTGGACGACCCCTCCCACAAGGAGTGCTCACAGGCGAATGACGTCACCGACAGGCGTGGAAAAACTCACGCATGCACACGAGAGTTCAAGCATGTCTGACGTAAAAACATATGAATGAAATCCATATAGTTTTTGAAAAAAATAAAAAGTTCCTATACTTTATTGACAGATCTCGTATAATACAGGTCATACCCGACTAGTTTACCAATTTTCTTGACTGATTACATAGGGACTGTCCAAGCTTTAAAAACTGCTTACAGAGAATGTGACGAGAGAAAGAGAATGTTTTGCTTTAACATAATGCTAGGCCACACAGTTGGCATGTCACCATGGAAGAGCGGAGTAAGCTGGCACTCCACACATTGCCGCATCTGCCATACAGTCCAGACATGGCGCCATGTGATTTCTATCTTTTGACAATGCAGGAAGTGGAAATCGCTACAACTCTGGTTGCAGAAACAGCAAGTTGAGTTCTTCCATGACGGTGTCACTAAACTTGTTTATCATTGGCAGAAATGCATTCAGTTATCTGCCGACTATGTTGAAAAGTGAAGGTATGTAATTAATGTGCAAATTCTAAGAAAAATGTTTGTGTTTTATTCCTTACACTATTCTCATTTAGTTACATGTAATTTTCTTGGAGGCATTACTTTTCATTCAACCCTCTGTTATAGCAGCTGCCACTCCCTCAGTATGCATAGCACAGGGATGACCAGACCAAAAGTGAAATATGATCAATTCTAGGTCTTCACACATCACACAGTACAGCCTCGGCAATGTGGTGTTTTCTAAGCTCCCTTGATATATGAGGAATAAGGTCATCATTACAAAAAAGGATGTTCTAGATGCCCATGCATGAACTGCTTCAAATTTGGACCGAGGTGCTGCCGTGGACCTCCAGTTATGAGACTGAGATGCCTCAGAGGAGCTTATCGAGTTAGGAGGCTGCTGGACAAAGGTGTTTGGCAATGTTGATAACTGTAGTCTTCAGGATCCTGGTGCTTCCTGTCTTATCTTTGTGAAACGTGGACACTAACCACTGATCTAAGGCAATGACTTCTTGTTGTTGGTACTAGATACCATTTGAGTATACGTGGGTACTGCTGGTATGTCCTGGTGTCAAATGAGCGGCTTCTTCTGGAAACTCTGATTCGTATTACTTGCATTGTCATGGAACATCTGCAGTGACATTTTGAACATGTTACTGCAAGCAGGTGAGTCAATGTTGAGAATCTTGGTGGCTCCAGAAGGTCAAGCGGACACCCATATTTCTACTGGCTATGGCAGTTAGATGGTTACTTTCAAGAGGTGATGGTGTACTTCTTGTCTGCCTTGGTGGTTGCCATGTGGGACCTGAATATGGGTTGTTATGCAGTGCGGTGGATGTGGTGATGTGCAGGACCAGCACATAGACCCAGAGAGAGAGAGAGAGAGAGAGAATCAGAAAACATTTTAAATTATTTCCCACTTTTTGAAACTGTGACATGAATTAGATTTTTAATCCAGTCATTTTAATAAGTATAATAGTACAATTCCAATTCCAATGAAGTTAGGACATTGTGTAAAATGTAAATAAAACAGTAAACAATGATTTGAAAATCCTCTTCAACCTATATTCAATTGAATACACCACAAAGACAAGATATTTAATGTTCAAACTGATAAACTTTATAATATTTGCTCATTTTGAAATGGATGCCTGCAACACATTTCAAAAAAGTTGGGACGGGGCAACAAAAGACTGGGAATGTTGATGAATGCTCAAAGAACACCTGTTTGGAAACAGGTGATTGTCTTGATTGGGTATAAAAGGAGCATACCCCAAAGGCTCAGCCGTTCACAAGCAAAGATGGGGCGAGGATCACCACTTTGTGAACAACTGCATGAAAAAATAGTCTAATAGTTTAAGAACAGTGTTTCTCAACATTCAAATGCAAGGAATTTAGGGATTCCATCATCTACAGTCCATAATATAATCAGAAGATTCAGAGAATCTGGATAACTTTCTACACGTAAGCGGAAAGCCTGAAAACCAACATTGAATGCATGTGACCTTCGATCCCTCAGGTGGCACTGCATTAAAAACCGACATCATTGTATAAAGGACCTTACCTCATGGCCTCAGGAACACTTCAGAAAACCATTGTCAGTTAACACAGTTCATTGCTACATGTACAAGCGCAAGTTAAAACTCTACCATGCAAAGCAAAAGCCATATATCAACAACATCTAGAAACGCCGCCGCCTTCTCTGGGCCCGAGCTCATTTGAAATGGACAGACGCAAAGTGGAAAAGTATGCTGTGGTCTGATGAGAAGGAAAGGTGATGTAACACAGTGGTAAACATACCACTGTTCCAGCTTTTTTGAAATGTGTTGCAGGCATCCATTTCAAAATGAGCAAAAACAATAAAGTTTATCAGTTTGAACATTAAATATCTTGTCTTTGTGGTGTATTCAATTGAACATAGGTTGAAGAGGATTTGCAAATCATTGTATTCTGTTTTTATTTACATTTTGCACAACGTCCCAACTTTATTGGAATTGGGGTTGTATGATTTCCCTCTCAATATAAATCTGTGTCCCTGAAATTTTCTTTTGTATAATTTGCTGTTGATGAAACAATTTCCCTTATGTTGCAAAAACAGATTGTTCACATCTCACAACTTTACAACAATGAGTTGTAAAGTTTGAGAGATTGTCATGATGGAAAGAAGGGTGATCCTTAGTAATTTAACTGCCACCTGCTTGGAATGTTTAACCAAAGTCTAACCAAGGCTCAGATCGATGGCCACAGATGATCACGACACTACACAGATGGTTTTATCTGCTTTTTAAACCCACAGAGAAGTTCTGTTCACAGTTACACAGGCCTCTTGTGTGCTTTCCAAAACAACAAGATGTGCTTAAGAGGTATACGTAGGAAGCAGCACCCAGCTTTTCATGTCATGTTTTACAACTTTCACTCCTCATGCTCTTAAGAATATGATTTTAAAGCATCAGATGGATGTTTGTGCCAAAAAGCCTCTTCATTCCTCACAGCCACTGATTTACTTGTGATCATAGCTGAAGGAACTACAATAGCAGTGACTCATTTTTATCTTTTAACCATTGTTTGCTTTTTGCAGTTTGTAAATGACATAATGACAATCATTGATTGTCAATTCACTTGGATGAGATAAAAAAAAATCCTAAACATGCTAATGCATGTACAGACCCACAGCTGAAGTTTTTAAATATGAAATCAGTAAGTAGACATGGATGCATATGATGCACTGCATGTGATGTCTTAATTTTCATGCGGACTGCAGAACTATCTTTTAAATATGGGTGTTTTATAGTATATAAAAGACTGTGGAACAGTGATTCCAGTTTTGTTATAAGTAATTTGCAGTACCAATGAAAGCATCCATCCCATTCAAACATTCTACTAAGGTCGGGACTTGTCATAATAGTCAACTATGACTAGGTACTAGGTACTACTATGTAATGCCCAACTAGTTGACTAATTTTCTTCGAGTTGACTGCTTCTGTAACTCAAATTTTCCACCTATCACCTATTCCACCTACCAAGACAAATATGCATCTATGTTCCAATTTTGACAGAGTGGTGCTTTCGTAGGGATTTCATAGGTCTGTGAAAATAGAATCATGGGGTATTTTTTTAGAATTGTCTTTGCAAAAGAACAGAGAATAAACGATTTTGAGCGATTGGCGTGTTTGTGGCGCGATATCGTGTCGTGTCGCCCTCCTCCCCAAGTTGAAAAATGTGAACTTTTTCGTTTTGTCGAGTTTTGTCGCGTTGCGATAACCAATTTTATATATAGTTTATACTTGATGTAGACATGTCCTGTCTCTGGCAGCCAGCCAGTGAGCAGGACTTATGTCCCTTTTGTCCTTTATTTCACAATTATGACAGAGTTTCAGGGGAGAGCGAGCAACAGCACCACAGCAGCGGCAGCAACCGTTTTTTTTTTTCACGTGCGCGCACAAATGAATTGTCCGTGAAGATTATTTTATTAACTGCACAGATATATACTAAAACAAATGGTGACTGGTTTATAACACAATTATGACAGAGTTTGAGGGGAGAGCGAGCAGCGCCACCGCGGCAGCCAGTTTTTTTTTTTCCACATGCGTGCGTGAATGAATCGTCCAAGAAGATTGTTTTATTTATTAACTACACAGATGTATAATAAAACAAAAGGTGACTGGTTTATAACACAATTATTACATAGTTGGGGTGGAGAGCAAGCAGCAGCACCCCAGCAGCCAGTTTTTTTGTTTCACGTACGCGCTCGAACAAATCGTTCATGAAAATAATTTTATCAACTACACAGATGTATAATAAAACAAAAGTGACTGGTTTATAACAGGATTATGACAGAGTTTGAGGGGAGAGCGAGCAGCAGCGGCAGCCAGTTTCTTTTTTTTCACATGCACGCATGAACGAATCGTCCGTGAAGATAATTTTATTAACTACACAGATGTATAATAAAACAAATGGTGACTGGTTTATAACACAATTATGACAGAGTTTGATGGGAGAGCAAGCAGCAGCACAGCAGTAGCAGCACTGCAACAGCAGGGGCAGCCAGTTTTTTTTTTTGTTTGTTTTTGTTTTTTCACGTGCGCACGTGAACAGGACACGAGGTCCTCAAACTGGGTCCTGGAGAGGTGGAAGTACCGCTGAAAGCGGCCGTCATCCAGACGCATTTCCTGCAACAAATGATGAATTTGTGGCGTTGCGTGGCATCCGGTGTGAACGCGGCTCAAGCAGAGCGACGCACCAGGCGATGGTGGCACATCCATCACCAGGTGAGGGATGCAAATTTGTAGCACCGCGTGGCGTGTGGTGTGAACGTGGCATAATGATTTTCCTTAGTCTTCACAGCCCTGCGTTCGACCCATCACTCGATGTTTCTGTTGTGTATTACATTCTGTATTTGCTGAGGTAGCAGGGATCATGTATCTTCCATGGTTACCAACGTAAGTTATTTCATGTCTATAGGATATTACATAGACTCAACAAATGTGCTTTATCGATTATGGTGCATCAAGGTTCACCAGATTTTAATCAGTTTGTCCTTGTTGGAGATATAGAAGGGTATTTGTTTTAGAGTTACTGTGTTACAAACTGGCTGTGATGAACTAACCCATGAATTCATCTACAGTTTTGTGGTATAAGGCTCCCACTTTTATCAGCACAGGGAGAACAGATTTTTATTTTTGATTGTTATGCATTGTTGTGTGTTTAAGTTTGTATAACTGCCTGTGTGTGTGTGTGTGTGTGTGTGTGTGTGTGTGTGTGTGTGTGTGTGTGTGTGTGTGTGTGTGTGTGTGTGTGTGTGTGTGTGTGTGTGTGTGTGTGTGTGTGTGTGAGACAGAGCGAGAGCTTGTGTAACTTGTGGGAGAGGAAGGTGTGAGAGGAGAGCAAGGAATGTGTGGGAAAACTCACGCTGAAACACTTTACATGCTCACACACTCCTGTTATTTTCTGCAACACGACTGCATCGATTTCTTCCATTCCACTGTACTTTGGTTCTAATCACACATGTAACTGCAAAATCTCTGAGCTTTTCTTCATGTTGAGGGTTGAATACAAAAAAGCAGCAGCATCTGCATCCACTGGTGACTTTGTATACCTCAGATTTCCCACTTCTCCATGTGACCCTGAAGTAGTCATTATCACAGTGATTGCTGCCTGGAGACGCTCGTACATCACTGTTAAAAGCTGTGCGTTAAACTAAGAGCAGATTGATTAAAAAGTAAACAGGGCTGAGAGGAAATCAGAAGGGCAGCAATTCATTTCTGTTTCACGTTGAAGTGTCTGAGTTTTACGTGGCCTCATCCAATCGGTTTGCATGACTGTGTTCATAAAACCAGCAATGGAAGCGACAGTAGACTGACTCAAAGGTTCAAGGGCACATTAAACACATGCTCAAGGAGATGCCATTACGTCTGTGTGTGCGTGTCTGTGTGTGTATACGTATTGTCATCTGCCTCCTCAAACACTTCATACATAGTAGGTTGTGTGCATGCATGAAGGAATCAACTGGACACTAAAGGCTTCAATGTTTTTGTATTTTTTTTTTTCGATTTGCAAAACTTTTTCTCTCTGTGACGTCCGTTTCACAACAGGAAAGAGTGACAGTCCCAAAGAGTGGGCTCATAACGTCACATCAGGCTTTTAACTCCAATGAGGAGGCAATGTTCTCAGCTATATTTGTTAGTCTGTCAGCACAGTATCTCAAAATGCCTGAATGCTTTCTACAAAAACTCATGAAGATGTAGGCCTTGGACTAAAGAAGGGCTTTGAAGTAGACATAGAGACAGAATAAATTTTACCTGCACATGCAGCAATGGTGCATATGGTGTCTGTCTGTGAACAAAATTACTTGAAGATTTCAATCTGATTTGGAACAAACTTAGTGAAATATACTCAACAAAAATATAAATGCAACACTTTTGGTTTTGCTCCCATTTTGTATGAGATGAACTCAAAGATCTAAAACGTTTTCCACATACACAATATCACCATTTCCCTCAAATATTGTTCACAAACCAGTCTAAATCTGTGATAGTGAGCACTTCTCCTTTGCTGAGATAATCCATCCCACCTCACAGGTGTGCCATACCAAGATGCTGATTAGACACCATGATTAGTGCACAGGTGTGCCTTAGACTGCCCACAATAAAAGGCCACTCTGAAAGGTGCAGTTTTGTTTTATTGGGGGAGGGGGATACCAGTCAGTATCTGGTGTGACCACCATTTGCCTCATGCAGTGCAACACATCTCCTTCACATAATCCGTGAAGAGAACACCTCTCCAACGTGCCAAACGCCAGCGAATGTGAGCATTTGCCCACTCAAGTCGGTTATGACGACGAACTGGAGTCAGGTCGAGACCCCGATGAGGACGACGAGCATGCAGATGAGCTTCTCTGAGACGGTTTCTGACAGTTTGTGCAGAAATTCTTTGGTTATGCAAACCGATTGTTCCAGCAGCTGTCCGAGTGGCTGGTCTCAGACGATCTTGGAGGATGCTGGATGTGGAGGTCCTGGGCTGGTGTGGCTACACGTGGTCTGCGGTTGTGAGGCTGGTTGGATGTACTGCCAAATTCTCTGAAACGCCTTTGGAGACGGCTTATGGTAGAGACATGAACATTCAATACACGAGCAACAGCTCTGGTTGACATTCCTGCTGTCAGCATGTTAATTGCATGCTCCCTCAAATCTTGCGACATCTGTGGCATTGTGCTGTGTGATAAAACTGCACCTTTCAGAGTGGCCTTTTATTGTGGGCAGTCTAAGGCACACCTGTGCACTAATCATGGCGTCTAATCAGCATCTTGGTATGGCACACCTGTGAGGTGGGATGGATTATCGCAGCAAAGGAGAGTGCTCACTATCACAGATTTAGACTGGTTTGTGAACAATATTTGAGGGAAATGGTGATATTGTGTATGTGGAAAAAATTTTAGATCTTTGAGTTCATCTCATACAAAATGGGAGCAAAACCAAAAGTGTTGCGTTTATATTTTTGTTGAGTGTAATTGAGGGTGAGCTAATGTCAGTGCGAGTTGATTTTGAGAAATCAATCACTTAATCAGTCAATCTGTTGAAAGCCATTTGGGTGGAAAAAGTGTTAATTGTTAACGCGTCGTGGATCAGCTGTTTTTAGCGAGGACATTCAGAGCTTCTCAGAGTTTTAAAGAAAGGGAGAAAAAGCGTAAAAAATGTTTTTGTAAAGCTCAGTGCAGGTGTGCTGGTGTCACTGCACTTTGAGAGACAACAACTGTTTTTTGAACTCGGAGAAGCTGCGGACAACCGCGGATTAAAAGATCGCAGCTTGCTGAAAATGGACAGTTCAGCCGAACCCCCGACCCCCTGCCTACGGGCCAGTTTAATGCTGCAGTCGAAACTGCAATGCAAAAATAATAGTAAGGCACAGTGACTTGGAGAAGTAACTTTAATCTGATTACTGATTTGGAAAGATTAACACGCTGGATTCCTCATTACTGAAGAAAGCGGTCTGATTACTAAGTAACACGTTACTAAGTAATGCGTTACCGGCATCGCTGTACATATCTTTATATCAATGGCAGCTACATCAAAGGTCTTGATAGATAGATAGTCACGCAGTATATTATGGTCAAACTGAATCATAAAGAATGAATTTGCATGACTCAGTGTCAAACATGTAATGGCATTGCAATCTCTAATGTAATCTCTGTAATCCTCCCATTGATTTCCACGTAATATGCGGTCGTACCTTGGACAATCTGTCGGCACTTCAACTTAGAGTGGTAACTTTGTTTAAAAATGGGTTTTATCTTCATTTTACATATTAAGGGTCCAACCCTGAGACAGTTCATGCCGGTGGCACTTTCTGTTTGCAAAGATGTCTCTGCACTTTTATCTTAGACAAACAACAGCTCTGTCTCAGTTTTACCAATTATTCCATTAATTCAGATACTGAAATTCATGTAACAGAAGCACTAAGTAACAGAAGGAATAAGTGCAGCCACCAGGACAACTGACCAGCATCACCCATTGTCTACATCCCATGGGGAAGGAATTGACATTCTCACATCTGTCTGTTCAGCCATACCAGATGCTGTTGAAAACCATTCATCCAAAAAGCAGTAAACTAATAAAAAACTAATAATAATATAAGAATTACAATTATGCAGGGGTGGTGGCCAAGTGGTTAATGCGCTTGGTTTCAGTGCAGAAGGCTCCGGGTTCAAATCCCACCCCTGCCACATTTCTCCATGTAATGTGGAGTTGCGTCAGGAAGGGCATCCGGCGTAAAACCTGTGCCAATTCAACATGCAGATCCACCTTGGATTTGCTGTGGCGACCCCGAGTGCAAACAAGGGAGCAGCTGAAGGGACTTTCTTTTAAAAAGAAGTCACCCACATGGGGTGTGCAGCCAGTACATTCTGAGTGCCGGTCCCAGGCCCGGATAAATGAGGAGGGTTGCATCAGGAAGGGCTTCCGGCGTAAAACAAGCCAACCCAACTATGCAGACCAAGAATCGAATTTCCATACCGGATCGGTCGTGACACGGGTTAACAACGTCCGCCACCGGTGCTGCTGCCCAACAGGGTGCCGGTGGAAATTGGGCTACTTCTGGGCGAAGACGATGAAGAAGAGGAGGAGAATGTTTCCACAAACAGCGGGAGAAGAAGAAAACTAGAAGGGTGGAAATGATAGTGGATGTTGGTAGTATGACTGGTAAAGGGAGAGAGCTGGCTGATATGATGGAGAGGAGAAAGGTAGACATATTGTGTGTGCAAGAGACCAAGTGGAAGGGAAGTAAGAGCAGGAGCATCGGCGGTGGGTACAAGTTGTTGTACCATGGTGAGGACAGGAAGAGAAATGGTGTTGGGGTCACTTTAAAGGAAGAGTATGTTAAAAGTGTGTTGGAGATTAAGCGAGTGTCTGACAGGGTGATGAGTATGAAGTTGGAAATTGAAGGGGTGATGATGAATATCATCAGTGCATATGCCCCACAGGTAGGTTGTGAGATTAAGCAGAAAGAAGATTTCTGGAGTGTGTTAGATGAGGTGGTGGAGAGTGTGCCCAAGCATGAAAGAGTGGTGATAGGAGCAGACTTCAATGGGCATGTTGGTGAAGGGAACAGAGGTGATGAGGAAGTAATGGGTAGATATGGTAGATATGGTATCAAGGATAGGAATGGGGAAGGACAGATGGTAGTTGATTTTGCAAAAAGGATGGAAATGGCTGTGGTGAATACCTACTTTAAGAAAAGGGAGCACGGGGTAGCATATAAGAGTGGAGGAAGGTGCACACAGGTGGACTACATTCTTTATAGGAGATGCAAGCTAAAAGAAATCAGAGACTGTAAGGTGGTGGCAGGAAAGAGTGTCGTTAGACAGCATAGGATTGTTGTTTGTAGGATGACTTTAGAGGTAAAGAAGAAGAGAGTGAAAGCTCAAAGGATCAGATGGTGGAAGCTGAAGTAGGAAGACTGTTGTGTGAAATTTAGCAAGCAGGTGAGCGAAGCACTGGTTGGAGGGGAAGCAATTTTGGACAACTGGAAAAGTACTGCAGATGTGGTGAGGGAGACAGCTAGGACAGTACTGGGTATGACATCTGGACAGTGGAAGGAAGACAAGGAGACTTGGTGGTGGAATGAAGAGGTCCAGAAAAGCATATGGAGAAAGAGGTTGGCGAAAAAGTTGTGGGATAGTCGTAGAGATGAAGAAAGTAGACAGGAGTACAAGGAGATGCGGCGTAAGGCGAAAAGAGAAGTGGCAAAAGCAAAGGAAAAGGCATATTGCAAGCTGTACAAGAAGTTGAATAGTAAAGAAGGAGAAAAAGACTTGTACCGATTGGCCAGACAAAGGGACAGAGCTGGAAAGGATGTGCAGCAGGTTAGGGTGGTAAAAGATGCACATGGTAATGTGCTGACAAGTGAGGAGTGTGTGCTGAGAAGGTGGAGGGAATGTTTTGAAAAGCTGATGAATGAAACAAAAATTAGCGAGAGAAAAGGCTGGATGATGTGGTCAGAGTAAATCAGGAAGTACAAGAGATTAGGAAGGAAGAAGTGATGGCTGCTATGAAGAGGATGAAGAGTGGAAAGGCAGTTGGTCCAGACGACATTCCAGTGGAGGCACGGAAATGTCTAGGAGAGATGGCAGTAGAGTTTCGAACCAGATTGGAGTGGAGATGAAGTGTGCTGGTTCCTATTTTCAAGAACAAGGGTGATGTGCAGAGTTGCAGTAACTACAGAGGCATAAAGTTGATCAGCCACAGCATGAAGTTATGGGAAAGAGTAGTAGAAACTAGGCTTAGAAAACAGGTGAAGCATCTGTGAGCAGCAATATGGTTTCATGCCGAGAAAAAGCACTACAGATGCAATGTTTGCTCTGAGAATACTGTTGGAGAAGTACAGTGAAGGCCAGAAAGAGTTACATTGTGTGTTTGTGGACTTAGAAAAAGCTTATGATAGGGTGCCAAGAGAAGAGCTGTGGTATTGTATGAGGAAGTCTGGAGTGGCAGAGAAGTATGTTAGGGTAGTGCAGGACATGTACAAGAATAGTGTGACAGCGGTGAGATGCGCAGTCAGAATGACAGACTCATTCAAGGTGGAGGTGGGATTACACCAAGGATCAGCTCTGAGCCCTTTCTTGTTCGCAGTAGTGATGGACAGGTTGACGGATGAGATCAGACAGGAGGCCCCATGGACTATGATGTTTGCAGATGACATTGTGATCTGTAGTGAGAGTAGAGAGCAAGTTGAGTATAGTCTGGAGAGGTGGAGATATGCTTTGGAGAGAAGGGGAATGAAAGTCAGTAGAAGCAAGACTGAGTACATGTGTGTGAATGGGAAGGAGCCCAGTGGAATAGCGCAGTTACAAGGAGTAGAAGTGGTGAAAGTAGATGAGTTTAAATATTTGGGGTCAACTGTTCAAAGTAATGGAGAGTGTGGTAAAGAGGTGAAGAAGAGAGTGCAGGCAGGGTGGAGTGGGTGGAGAAAAGTGGCAGGAGTGACCGAGGAATATCAGTAAAAGTGAAGGGGAAAGTTTACAAAACAGTAGTGAGACCAGCTATGTTGTACGGCTTAGAGACGGTGGCCCTAACAAAAAGACAGGAGGCAGAGCTGGAGGTGGCAGAGCTGAAGATGTTGAGATTCTCTTTGGGAGTGACAAGAATGGACAAGATTAGGAATGAACATATCAGAGGGACAGCTCAGGTGGGATGGTTTGGAGACAAAGTCTGAGAGGTGAGCTTGAGATGGTTTGTACATGTGCAGAGGAGGGACCCAGGGTATATAGGGAGAAGGATGCTGAGGATGGAGCCACCAGGCAGGAGGAGAAGAGGGAGCCCAAAGAGGAGGTTTATGGATGTGCTGAGGGAGGACATGCAGGTGGTTGGTGTGACAGAGGAAGATACAGAGGACGTTGTTCGACCAGTGAATCGTTAGTTTGACAAAACAAGATAGTACTTTTGCAAAAGCAGAAAACCTATCAGCGGTCAAAAAGTTAAAAATGCAGATCTGTAAAGAAAACCTTCGGTGATGAACGAGGACAGAAGACATAGCAAACAAAGAACAAGGAAAACAAAAACCAGCAGACAAAAAGGAGAGAGAGAGACAGAGACCTTTCTTTGTTCCTCATTGGCTTTTAAACAGACTCCAAATGTGACTCTAAACTCAGACCACACAGTGTATTGGGGGATTCAGATTGCTTTTGGACCATTTCATTCTGAATGAATGAATGAATGAAAACTGTTTATTTCGAACATTTGATACAACAACAATTACAAGATAGATCAGTAAAGACAACAACAAAAAAGTTCCTACTGTGTACCCAACATGTCCGAAAAGGGGTAGGGTGAAGCATCAGCTTATTTATCCCTACCCCTTCTTCCCCACAACCAGTAATACCCTTTGCCACATATACACATAGATTCCTACACACCTAAACCGATATCAATATATATATATATACATATATATACACATACACATACATATATACATACACACATCAACATACATACACATATATACACATATACATATATACACATATATATACACCTTCACATACCTACTTACATACAAAATACTATATATTTACAAGCCGAAGCAAAAAACAAAAACACTCTAACCCTCATTACCCTTCCTCCTCCCTATACCCAGAAAAAACGCTGTTTGAACTGGTTCATGCTTGGACATTGCTTGAGCCCCACTCCCAATCTGTTCCACATCCTCACCCCACAGACAGAAATACAGAAACCTTTTAATGTTGTTCGTGCCCACTGATGCTTTAAATTAAATTTCCCCCTCAGACTGTAATCCCCTGATCTGTTAAAAAACATATTTTTAATATTTGCTGGAAGTAAATTGTTTATTGCTTTATACACAATTTGTACTGTTTGAAAATGAACCAAGTCTGTGAATTTTAAGAATTTGGATTGTAAAAATAGTGGATTTGTATGATCTCTATAGCCAGTATTATGAATAATTCTTATAGCTCTTTTCTGCATTACTGATAGTGATTGTGTTGTACCTTTATAAGTATTACCCCATACCTCTGCACAGTACTGTAAATATGGTAAAACCAGTGAGCAGTAAAGAATGCGGAGTGAGTTGTGGTCCAGAATATGTTTCGCTTTGTTTAGAACTGAAATGCTTCTTGACAGTTTACTTTGTATATGTTTTATATGAGTCTTCCAGTTTATCTTATCATCTATTATCACCCCCAGAAACTTATTTTCATGTACCCTTTCAATATCTACCCCCTCGACTTGTAACTGAACCTGTATGTCTGTATTACAATAGCCAAATAACATGTATTTTGTTTTACTTAAGTTTAATGATAATTTGTTTCTGTCAAACCATATTTTCAATTTTCCCATTTCTATACTGATCCTCCTCAGTAACTCCTGCAAATCCCCCCCTGAACAAAAAAATGCTTGTGTCATCTGCAAATAATACTAATTTTAATATTTTGGAAACATTGACAATATCATTTATATAAATTAGAAACAGTTTTGGACCCAATACTGACCCCTGTGGGACGCCACAAGCATTGTCCAAACATGATGTATATTCCCCCAACTTCACAAACTGTTTTCTGTTACTTAAGTAGCTTCTCACCCAGTGCAACACCAACCCCCTAATCCCATACTGTTCAAGTTTATTGATTAATATGTCATGATTAATTGTATCAAAAGCCTTTTTAAGGTCTATAAATATTCCAACTGAATGTAATTTGTGGTCTATGGCATTTGTAATCTCCTCAACTGATTCTATTAATGCAAGTGATGTTGAACTATGTGCTCTGAATCCATATTGACTATCAGTAAGTAATTTATGTTTATTTATGAATTTGTCTAATCTATTATTGAATAACTTTTCTAATAATTTGGAAAATTGTGGAAGCAAAGAAACAGGTCTATAATTTGTGAAGTGGTGTCTATCCCCAGTCTTATACAACGGCACAACCTTAGCTATTTTCATTTGATTGGGAAATTTACCGGTTTGAAATGATAAGTTACAGATGTATGTTAACGGTTCTACAATCCATTCAATGACCTGTTTTACCACCACCATATCAATTTCATTTAAATCGGTAGATGTTTTATATTTACAATTATTCACAATGTCTATAATTTCTTTTCCAGCCACTGCTGTGAGGAACATTGAACAGGGATTTCTTTCTATGAGATTATTATCCCAATCCTCAGGTTGGGAATCGGGAATTTTTTCTGCCAAGCTTGGTCCAATATTTACAAAAAAATTATTAAAACCGTTGACTACCTCATCCTTATTTTCCTTCTTGACATTATTATCAATGAAATACTGAGGGTAACTCTGTTTTTTATTACTATTTTTGATAATGCTATTTAATATATCCCATATTCCTTTAATATTGTTTTTGTTATTATATAATATGTTACTATAATATTCCTTCCTACATACCCGTATAATATTAGTTAATCTATTTTTGTATTTCTTATATCTATTTTCTGCCTCTTTAGTCTTTAGTTTTATGAATTCTCTATACAGTGTATTTTTCTTATTACATGCATTTCGTAACCCTTTCGTCATCCATGGTCGAGCTTGGATTTTTTGTTTTCTGTAGTCTTGTTTAATTGGACAATTTTTATCATATATCCATGGTCGAGCTTGGATTTTTTGTTTTCTGTAGTCTTGTTTAATTGGACAATTTTTATCATATAATGATGTAAATATTTGTCAAAAAGTTTCATATGCACTATCAACATCACTTTCACTGTATACCTTTTCCCAGTTTTGCTCCTGTAAATCCTTCTTTAGTGTGTTCATGTTTTCCTCTGTCCGCACTCGCCTGTATTTTATTTTCTCCTCTGGCTGATTCCGCCGATGGTTTCTATTATAAACGATGAAAACTGGTAGATGATCACTAATGTCATTGATTAATAATCCACTCACAGTGTTATTCTCAATATCATTGCTGATATATTATCAATTAAGGTGGCACTATGGGATGTAATTCTGCTTGGCCTGGTGATTTTTGGATATAAACTCATACTGTACATTATACTGATAAATTCATCTGTTATTTTATGCTTATTTGGATTGAGCAGATCAATATTTAAGTCACCACAAATGAACACAGTTTTTTGATTAGTTTTTGAGAACATTTTTCCCATACAGTCAGTGAATGTTTCAATACTAGATCCTGGTGCTCTATATATACAGCTGACTAATACATTTTTGCTTTTTTCTTCACATATTTCAATAGTTATACATTCTAATAAGTTATCAATCACAGTTGTCATATTGTCTACTATTTTATAATCCATGTTCTTATCCACATACACAGCCACTCCTCCTCCACTCTTATTTTTTCTGTTTACACAATTAAATTCATATCCATCCAGTTCAAAATCCATTCCTTTATCTTCATTGATCCATGTTTCTGATATAGCAATTATGTTAAATATTTTTTTAAACTGACTTAAATATTCATTAATGTTGTTAAAGTTTGCATATAGACTTCTGCTGTTGAAATGGATTATTGATAATTTGTTATCCGTTTTAATGATCCGATTAAACTGTTCATCTGTATAATAGCAACAACTGTCATTGATATTTGAGAAGAAATTATTGTCCGGGTCTATATCGTGCTCCAAGTCCAGTACATTGTGGTCTGTGTATTTAAATGTTCTCAGTTCTACTTTTCCATGATCAGCAATCCTTTGAGTTATATCCTTCTTGTCTCCAGATGTAGATGAATAGGTAGTAGATGAATAGGTTCCTCTGGTCTGTGTCATGGTGTTGTGATGTGTTTGTGTCCTCATACCTTATTGGTCATATTTGTCCAGATCCTCGCTTTAAGAAACACTATTGTTCATATTTGTCCAGCTCCTCGATGTTCCTTATTGCCATGACTTTGCTTGTTCTGGTGATCCGTTCAGTTGATGAATATTTTACAGTTTGAAGTCCATGTGTGCTGGATTTTTCCCTGTTTCTTCAAGAAGCGTGCTTTCCTGGCGATGTCGGCATTCCGTTTGGTGAGATGTTCATTGATGAATACGTTTGTCCCTTTCAGTTTTCTTCCTTGTTTTAACAGTGCTGTTTTGTGTTTTCTGTTGATGAATCTCATGATGACGGTTCGTTTATCACCGTCATTTCTCCGGGGCAGAGGGTGGCACGCTTCAATGTTATTTAAATCCATTTCTATACCTTTAGATAGGAGGAAATCAGCAACCTGTTTTTCCACAGAGCTGACCTCCTGTTTACTGGGCTCCCCTCCGCTCTCATCTGTTACCGCCCGTGCGTAGGACCGTGGTTTGATATGAAGACCTGTGATGATGACGTCATTAATTCTGGTGTACTGCTCCAATTCAGCCACTCTATTTTCCAGCTGCACCAGATGCCGATCTTTCTCGGCATTCTGGAGCCGTAATGCCTTCACCTCCTCCACCAGATCCATAATTGATTTCTGTTGCTGCTTCACAACAGAAATCTCCTCTGATAGAAAGTCCAGAGATTTTTTAATATCGTCACCTTCCTCCGCTGTCAGAACCTTCTTAGGCCCCATGGTCGGCTTATGAGCAGCTTGTCGATCGCCGATGTTAACAGCCTGCGTTGTTTGTCACCGGGATGGATCTGCACTGCGCTGGTGCCGCGCGGCCTCGGTGTTTCCGCGCTGATGGATCCACGGTGGCTGCACGAGGCCTCGGGGAAGCGGCACTTGTGACGCGCGGCTCTAATGACGCAGCGCGCGGCCTCAGTGAATTCACCACGTTGGGCGGGCCTCGGACGTTGTTGCTGTCCAGTCGCGGGGCTAAGTTGCCGGTTGAGGTGGTATTCCCACTGTCCGGGTTGGCAAACACCGGCGTGGCAGATGGCAACTACAAACACCACCTCTGAAAACTCAGGTACAAACTTTTTGCAGCTCGCTCTGACGACACGCAGCTCTGACTGACTGTGACTGACGCGTTCTGTGAGTGTTTCAATTGTTTCAAATTAATTCCGGTCCTTAGTAATCAAAGAAAGATAAAACACTGAGTAGGATGGTTCCTAATCATATTTGCCATCTGACTAATTGGTTAAAATGTCATTCTAATTAGACTTCACACGCAAGATAAATGAAATAATTAACTACAATCTCATTTCAAAAATAATGATTTGACAGAAGGAATAATATTTTGAAAAGAAAAAAACAGTGTCTGTGAAATATTGCCAACCACGGTCAGCAGATGACACAGTCTATTCAACGGGAAGTGAGTTAGGGGTCTGTGTCCTCTCACTTCACTTCTACACTTCCGATAGAGAGTGTAGAAATTGTTCCTTGATCAATCCTGATTTACACCAAAGCAGTTTAAGGCGGTGGTGTAAAAAATATAGTCGCACATCCTTTCGAAGGGCAAACACATTCCATCCATCAGTCCTGTGTGTCTTGAAAGAAACTCCGTGCCTTGATGACGACCAGCCTTTCTGCTACACTATACGTTTCTTGGACAATGAATGTCCAAGTGTTTAGTCCTGGTTATAATATCTGGACACTAACCAAGGAACTAATGTGATGACTGCACCCTTTCATAACATATCTCTTTGAAGGATCCTTGAGTACCGCTGGAATGACTTTGTGTCAAACAGCTGTTGCTGAGGCAGACTCAGGTGAGGAGCATCACTTGCATTGTGTGGGAATGTGCTGGATGGCAGTGTCAGCTATGCCATTTTGCAGAGAGCCCCAGCAGCTGGAGAAGTGTGCCTTGTGGTGGTTCCTGGGTTGTTCCACACCATCCTCGCCAAGCTGAGGGGACTGTTTGGGTTTTCTTCCAGTGATCATTTTTTAAATTTGTGCATTCATTTTCAGCTGACCATTCAGGTCACCCGCACTTCCTTCTCCTTGACCACATCCGGGGATTCTGAAGCATTTCAAAGTAAGCTGAGAGGTATAGTCCTTCCAACATGTCCTGGGTCATCCTCAGACCTCCCAGATGGACGTGCCCTTTAAGACCTCCCAAGGGAGTCAAGCAGGTGGCATCCTTACTAGGTGTCTGAACGACCTTCGCCGACTTTGTCCGATGCAAACGAGCAGCGGCATGATGTTGATTCTCTTCCCTTCACCTGGGGAGGTGATGGTCTAGTGGTTAAGCGTTGGGCTTCAGACCAAAAGATCCTCGGTTCAAAACCCAGCCAGACACAAAAATCATTAAGGGCCCTCAGGCAAGGTCCTTCATCCCCTAGTTGCTCCTTGTGTATAGTGAGTGCCTTGCAGGGCAGCATCCTGACATGTCAATTGGTAAATCAAGAGCCTTGCCTTCTGGCTCAGCTCTTTATTTACCATGATGGCTTGGTACACCATCACAGTCGCAGGCTGTCTGTTAATCTCATGCTGCATCTTACCCCCATTGCTGAGGAAGACCCTGAAATGCTTAACCTCCTCCACTTCAGGCAAAAACTCTCTCCCTCCCAGAGGGGACAATCACTCCTTTTCCAACAGAGGATCATGGTCTTAGATTTGGAGGCACTGTTCCTCAACCCAGTTGCTTCACACTTGGCATCAAGCATGCCCAGTGCACATTGGGCATCGCTGTCTCATGAAGACAACAGAGCCACGTTATCTGCAAAAAGTGGAGATGCATTTCTGAAGTTACCACCGGGAACTTTCCAGTCCTGACTGCACTTTGAAATCCTGCCCATGAAATATCTCAAATAAGATTTTTGACAAGAGACAGCCCTGGCGGAGTTCAGTACTCACTGGGAACAGGTCTCATGTGATGCTCAGAATACTGACACAGCTCCTACTTTGGTCGTATACCTGGATCACATGTTGCAGTGGTCACAATACGCTATACTCTGTCGTATGCTTTTTCTGAGTCCACAAAACACATGGACTGGCTAAGTGTACTCTCAAGCCACCTCTGATATCTGTGCTAGGGTACAACATTATAGGGTACAATGTTACACAACCAGGATAGAAACTGCATTACTCCTCCTCAATCTGAAGTTCAGCTCTTGGTCTAACTTTCCTCTCCTATGTAAAGACACAGACCAAGAGTGATTCAAAAAAGACCATTCAAGATTGACACAAAAATTTAAAGTGCCACTTTGCCTAGATTAGGGAAATCGGGGACTTCTCCTGCAGCCAGGCCTTGGTAGGATCTCACAAATGAGCAACTGGTGGCTGGGCCTATAGCAATGGAATTATATAGCAAACAAAATAACATTGTGACAATTCCATGTGGGCTTACAACCCTTGAGAGAATCAAGTGTCTGATACACTCCTCTACGCTCAGTGGACAAGGGCAAAAGCCCACATGAACTGGCAAAATTATTGCATTGTTTGATGATCCTGGATTTTGCAGTTGTTAATCAGTGAAACCCAGAGGCATCACTGACATGTAAATCTATAATCTTTCTCAGATCTACACTGAGCTCCTTGGACTTTCCCATTGAACTACATGCTAATCACTCTAGTGAGTGCTGCCAAACAAATCATTTTCATGTTGGCACAGACAAGCTGCCAAGCTGTTCTGTCATTATCATTAACAATTTAACCCTCTGGGGCCAATGCTGTCGTATACAACGGCTAAAACCATGCTTTACTAAATTCTAAATAACTTTTTAATCATATGAGATAGAAACTTACTTTTTTTTTTTGCTGAAAGGTTAACTCTGCAGACTTTCGAGCCAGCCATCGGCCATCTTTGTACTCCTCATAGAAGCTGTGTGATGACGTGCGCCATGTGAGTGTCCAATTGGAATTGGTTCACCGTCACATGGTTTTTCAAAATCCAATCGTAGGGCAGATTTACCTCGTGAAAAGTCAAAGATCATTTTCAGGAGTGATGTGTTACTAGTTGGCCCGTTTGAATAGCCCCCTGGGTGCTCCAATGAGTACATACTTTTAGTACATACTCAGTGCGCCCTGCGCCATTACACACAGTGATCAGTGAAGCACATGGAGCAGACGGAGAGCCTCTGATGACAATCTTACGTGCTCAAACAGAGTGTGTAACTATCAGGATTGCTCCACTAGTTTGCATGTGAATGTTACTGGATCACTCTGTTGCTTGTTTACCATATCATAGTACTTGTTTACCATATCAAAATAACAAAACGCATAGACCATGTTGTATATATTGTTCAAAATGTGCATTTGTGTTTATTGTTCTACCTTTTTGTTGTACAGACTTTCACACAAGACCTCAAATTACCTTTATAAAGTGTCAAAACAGTTGTAAATTATAGTTTGCTGTGTGTTTTGAATAAATGTGTGGAAAATTATTTTTCGCTTTATTTTTTCCTTGCCTATTTTTGATTGTAAACCTTTATTACACTTATAAAACACAACAAAAACATATATATTCTGAAAGCACAGGTTGTCCTGAAAAAAAAGAGACATAAAACTTGATTGTGGGATGCAGGGAGAGCTGTTAACAGCAATAATAAAACATTTATGCCAGGCGAGTGAACTGTCCAAAAAATGCCCTCGGACCTTGGTCTTGGCAAGTTTAAAAAAACACACATTTTGTAACTTCGATTACTTCTGAATTCATAATCTATGTGGTTGCATGTATTGTTTTGGCACCGTGTTAATGTCAGAAAACCAAAAATAAAGTAAAACCTTTGCACCCAATTCTCGTTTTTTTTGTTTGTTTTTTTTTAAGTTGGAAATAAAAAGATCACTTCAAAGAAACATTGCAGTTTCAACAATGCATTCATGTCCAATATTGGTTTGCACACTGAACAAAAATATAAATGCAACACTTTTATTTTTGGTCCCATTGTTCATGAGTTGAACTCAAAGATCTAAAACATTTTCTATACACACAAAAGACCCATTTCTCTGAAACGTTCACAAATCTGTCTAAATCTGTGTTAGTGAACACTTCTTTGCAGAGATATTCCATCCCACCTCACAGGTGTGGGATATCAAGATGCTAATTAGACAGCATGATTATTGAACAGGTGTGCCTTATGCTGGCCGCAATAAAAGACCACTCTGAAATGTGCAGTTTTGCTTTATTGGGGTGTCAGAAAACCAGTCAGTATCTGGTGCAGATACCATTTGCCTAACGCAGTGCAACACATCTTCACATAGAGTTGATCAGCAGCTATATGCCATGACGACCAACTGCAGTCAGGTTGAGACCCCGAAGAGGACAACGAGCATGCAGATGAGCATCTCTGAGACGGTTTCTGACAGTTTGTGCATTCTTTGGTTCTGCAAACAGATTGTTGCAGCAGCTGTCCGGGTGGCTGGTCTCAGACGATCTTGGAGGTGAACATGCTGGATGTGGAGGTTCTGGGATGGTGTGGTTACACATGGTCTGTGGTTGTGAGGCCGGTTGGATGTACTGCCATATTCTCAAACGTTTGATTCAAACCAAAATGGACACAATAAATGTAGCCAACTAAAACAGATCCAGACACTAAACCCACACTGGCTGCACTGTAATACATCACTAATTAACATGCTGCAGAGCAGAAAAAACACCAGCAACGCCTTGGAAATGATATTGATTTAGGCTCCAAAATCAAAACATTTACTATTTTTGCTTTCAGAAAACAGCCCACATTAAAAGACAGAACAATTGCTATAATAATGTCACAAATACTAACTATATTTGCATAAATACGCTAAACTGAAGAAGCAAAAACATGTACAGTGTGTTTCATAGTGTAATTGATTTTGCTAAACATTTTAAAGCCCTGTGTGCACCCTTTTTACATTTCTTTGTTGTCTGACTCATTTCTGCACTTTACACCTTATATTAGTGGTTATTGATGTTTGGGCAGAAGATGATATTTGCAAAACTTCCAAAAGATTATAAAAAATAGACGTAGAGAGAGAGAGCAACGGGCACTATCTGCACAGTTCAGCAGACATCTGACTGCTTTGACTGGGAAAACATGTTGCAGAGATCTGTCCAGTAATTTAATCTTTGGCCTTTAGAGACATGTGTGTCTGTAGTTCATCTCAGGAGAGGTCTGTTCTGGAAGCATGAGCTGGTGCCATATTTAGGTGCATTTACCACATGATGCAACTGCTCTGGGTCATGGTTTATAGCCACCTAGGCACAAAAGTGGATCAATCCCACTTTGTGAAAGTAGCCATCTGTCTGCTGCAGCCAGAAGAAATGTGATGCATTTCATCTGCCACCTACATGCTTGATCACGTCCTGAGAAGCGCGCCAAGATGTTGTAACTGACATCCCTTCACAATGCAAATAGTACACCTCATTTGAGTTTTTAAGTAACTGTTCATGTCACACAATCATTCTGAGTAGGGGGGCAAGGCTCTCGATTTACCGATCGATCTACGTTCCGATCCTCACCTATGGTCATGAGATTTGGCTCATGACCGAAAGAAGAGATCGCGGGTACAAGCGGCCGAGATGAGTTTCCTCCGCAGGGTGGCTGGGCGCTCCCTTAGAGATAGGGTGAGGAGCTCGGTCACTCGGGAGGAGCTCGGAGTCGAGCCGCTGCTCCTCCACGTCGAAAGGAGTCAGTTGAGGTGGCTCGGGCATCTTTTCCGGATGCCCCCTGGACGCCTCGCTGGAGAGGTGTTCCGGGCACGTCCCATTGGGAGGAGGCCCCGGGGAAGACCCAGGACACGCTGGAAGGATTACATCTCTCGGCTGGCTTGGGAACGCCTTGGGGTTCCCCCGGAGGAGCTGGGGAAGGTGTGTGTGGATCGGGAGGTCTGGGAGGCTTTGCTTGAGCTGCTGCCCCCGCAACCCGACTCCGGATAAAGCGGAAGAAAATGGATGGATGGATGGTATCCAAGGATCCTCCAGAAACGTAGTACCAAAGACATCTAGTGGTCACCTTAGACCACTTGTTAGTAAATTGAGGGACTGTACACTACACAGCAATTTCCACCTCAAAACCTCAGGTCCCGTGTTCCCATGATCACTTTTTTATTTATTTCAGTCTTCTTCTTGCAGCTGCTCCCGTTACAGGTCACAACAGCAGATCAATCGTTTCCATCTCACTGTGTCCTCTGTATCTTCCTTTGTCACACCAACCATGTGCATGCCCTCCCTCAGCACATCCATCAGCCTCCTCTTTGGCCTCCCTCTTGTCCTGCCGGGTGGCTCAATCATCAGCATCCTTCTCCTTATATAGCCTGGGTCCCTCCTCTGCACATGTCCAAACCATTTCTCTGACATGGTCTCCAAACTGTCCCACCTGAGCTGTCCCTCTGATATGTTAATTCCTAAACTTGTTCATCCTCATCACACCCAAAAAGAATTGCAACATCTTCAGCTCTGCCACCTCCAGCTCTGCATCCTGTCTTTTGTGTTAGTGCCACCATCTCATAGCTGTACAACATAGCTGCTCTCGCTACTACACATGTACTCAGTCTTGCTCTGACTGATTTTCATTCTGCTGCTCTCCAGAGCATATTTCCACATTTCCAGGCTAGACTCAACCTGCTCTCTACTCTCACTGCAGATCTACTCTCACTACAGATCACAATGCCATCACATGGAGACTCCTGTCTGATCTCATCCATCAACCTGTCCATCACCATTGTGAACAAGAAAAGACTCAGAGCTGATCCTTGGTGTAATCCCACCTCCACCTTGAATGAATCTGTCATTCCTGTTGCGCATCTCACCACTGTGACACTATCCTTGTACATATCCTGCACGACCCTTACATACTTCTCTGCAACTCAAGACTTCCTCATACAATACCACAACTCTTCTCTTGGCACCCTGTCATAAGCTTTCTGTAAATCCACAAACACACGATGTAACTCCTTCTGGCCTTCTCTATACTTCCCCATCAGTACTCTCAGAGCAAACATTGCATCTGTAGTGCTCTTTCTCAGCATGAAACCATATTGCTGCTCACAGATAACCTGTTTTCTAAGCCTAGATTCTACTACTCTTTCCCATAACTTCATGCTGTGGCTGATCAGCTTTATGCCTCTGTAGTTACTGCAGCTCTGCACATCACCCTTTGTTATGATTTGTCATGCAAAATGAACCCAAATATACAGGTAGTCACAATCACTGGTGACTGATTTAACATAAGTGCAAAACAGTCCAACAATTCAGTTGAAGATGACGAGGGGAAAAAGGAGAGTCAACTCAAAAACACGCACCAAAACTACACGAGGTAAAGACAAACTAGACCAATGACTACCAACTAAATACAGCAAAAAAAACAAGATGGGACAAAAATGCTCAACATACTCACAACCATGGGATGACCAGAAGTAATCAACGTGAAGGAAACAGTAAACTCAGGCTCAAATACACACTGAGGTGATGACACAAATGGATGATAGACAGGCGAAGATAAAATAATCGACAGCTGGGAGAGACACACAGGAAGAAATTACAAGTTACTTCAAACATACAAGCACAGTCAGACCACCATATTAAATCAGGAAGACAAACTATAGTTGATAAAGGAACAAAACCCATGATCAAACTAACCCCAGGAATAAGACACAGCAACAGTGACAAAATAACCAAAGACAGATACGGGCACACATAGTAATACAGACATAAAAGCTCACCGGGACTTAGACTCACACAACACTAGGAACAGTCACCAGAGGGAGTCAGAGTTCAAGGACCAAAACAGAAATAATACCCCAAATGCAAAACCAAGGACAGGCACAAGGGGTAGGCAGAGGAACAAGACAGGCAAATCAAACACAAAGAACACCACCTAAGGGTACAGACATCAATGCAAAGACCACAGATACAACATACCAGAAGACAGATCACAAAACGGGATGAACAAACCACAGATACAGACAGAAGGCGGGACACTCAAAACACAGGATACAATCATAGACACAGGACACACTACAACATCCTTGTTCTTATAAAGAGGAACCAGCACATTTCATCTCCATTCCTCAGACATCCTCTCACTTTCCAAGATTTTACTAAACAATCTATTTAGAAGCTCCACTGCCTTCTCTCCTAAGCATTTCCATGCCTCCACTGAAATGCAATCTGGACCAACTGCCTTTCCATTCCTCAACCTCTTCATAGCTGCTCTCACTTCACCCTAACTAATCGGTTGTACTTCCACTCTCTCCACATCATCTGGCCTTTTATCTCTCTCTCATTTTCTTTATTCATGAGCTCCTCAAAATATTCCCTCCACCTTCTCAAACCCACTCTCCTCACTTGTCAGCACTTTACCATCTGCATCCTTCATCACCCTATGTCAACCCCCAAAAATGTGAATCAGCTGTAAATTGTGAATTATCCAGAAAGTGTTAATTGCAAAACGTGAATACAGAAAAAATATTTCCCGAAACGTGAACGCAGGTCTCGCAAAATGTGAACGGAAAGATCTCGCTGTAGTGGAACCCCCCCCCCCCCCCCCCCCAAAAAAACAAGCAAAAAACAAACAAAACCATTTTTGAGGTGATAGGGTTTGTGATCAAGATTTCCTGCAGTAATTGATCTGTAAACTGAAATCCATAAAGTACTTAAACTGAAAAAAAATCTATATATACCAAAGGCAATCTATGTATGTGGTATGGTTTGTGTTCAGGGTGAACTGCAGAAGTAATTAAGCAATCGACACCAAACTTGGTTTGGTGACTGGGGGCACCAAGGGGGAGGTCACTGGGGCCCTTAGGTTGGAAGTGTATATGCACAAACACACACATACACACGCGCAATCTATGTATGCATGTGGCACGGTTTGTGTTTGCTGTACACAGTCACAGTAATTAAGCAATCGACCCCAAACTTGGTATGGTGACTGGGGACACCAAGGGGGCGGTCACAGGGGCCCTTAGGTAGAGAGCGCACATGTGTAAACACGCATACACACACACACACACGCAATTTATGTATGTATGTATGTATGTGGCACGGTTTGTGTTCGCTATACACCATGGGAGTTTGAGGTTTTGGGGATTTAAATGTTATTATTGTTATTCATGTTATTTTAACAGTGTTGTCAGTGTTATTGATTTATTGTGGTTATGAAGTTCAACTGGTCAGTGTCATTAATTGTAATGTTGTCATTACCATAAGTGAAAAGAATGTCTTCCACCACCGTGTTTGTGCATATGTAAAAATTAAAACACCTGCTTGCAGCAGCCACCATATCTGTTTGCACATGTGTAAAAATTAAAAGTACCTGCTTGCAGCAGAAGGAAGAAAAAAAACTAAAAGCTCTGTGTGCATGCGACTGGGGAGAGCTAACATTTGTTGTTTGGTATGCTTATGCGTTTTGGGTCAAGGATGAACACTGTAAAAATGGAAAGTTGATAGGATCACTTTTTTGGAGAAATTTGCAATTTGCAATTTTAGCAAACCAATAAACAATGCACATTGCGCTGCAATACACCATGGGAGTTCTGGGTTTTGAGGTTTTAAATGTTCTTATTGGGGTTCATGTTAGTTTAACTGTATTGTTAGTGTTATTGATTTATCATGTTTTTGAAGTTCAGTTGGTTTATTCCATCTAGTTAGTTAAATTAGTTTAGTTCAGTTTTAGTCTAGTTTAGTTAAGTGTCTTTTAGTTTATTAGTTAGTTATTATTAGCTAGTTAGTTAAGTGTCATGTTGTCATTACCATGAGTGAAAAAAGTATTGCTTTTGATGTCTTCCACCATTGTCTCTGTCAGTGTGTAAAAATGAAAAACACCTGCTTGCAGTAGCCACCGTCTCCATTAGGAGGTGATAAAAATTTGTACACCTCGCTAATTCCCTCTTAATCTGAAAAAAAGCAATGCAATCCCCTAAAGCCTTGATGGGTATGAGACTACAAGGAGTTATCAGGATGTACAACTGGGTATCATCAGCATAGCAGTGAAAAGTACACATAATGTCACAGTATATGCCCAAGAGGTGCAATATAAAGGGAGAAAAGCAGGGAGCTTAAGACGGATCCCTGTGGAACCCCATATTTCATTGGAACAAGGTCTGAGGTGACGTTATTGTACAGGAAATAGTTAGAATGACTGGTTAAGTAGGATGTCAACCATACAAGGACATTCCCAGCAATCCCAAAGTGTTTCTCCAGCCTATCCAGTAGTATTCTATGGTCCACCATGTCGAACACAGCGCTAAGATCCAGTGGTGGGCACACTTCCGATAATCCAATAACCGATAATTATCGAAGATAAAGTTTTCTTTATCTGATTATCTTTTCAGATAACTTTGAAAACCATTATCAGATTAATTATCGTCCGAGAAATTTTTGTCCGATAACTTTTAGACCGTTAACGTGGTAAACAAAGGTGAACAGATGTGTAGTTCTACCCTCTACAAACAGAGGAGAGCTGGTTGTAGAAGGAACCACTCTATTCTCTGCAGTCAAAGAACTGCTCACAAAAAAAAATAATAATAATAATTCTTTTAACCCCATACTGATATGTGGCCAATATCACCCAAGTCATCTAGAGGCATACATTTTTAACTTATGGTTCAAATTTTAACCAAACTTATTTCAGACAAGTTATTTAAATTAACGTCACTTCTGAAGTTTTATAAAGTGAAAATATCAGATATATGTTTTAGTTTTCAACGAATGCGCTAATTTTTAAGGTTTTAGTGTGGACATGCTGTGCCCAGCAGTGCCTTATGGGTAGGATAGGGTAATCTCAGTACGTTTATGACAGGAGAATGCATTTGAGACACTCTGATCAGGACAACAGCATTAAACTCTAGTGCCTAAAACTCTCGTGAATGTATTCTCTGGGTTTATAGATGTTGTTTTTGTGTTTGCTTTTATTAAATTCCAAGCATCTTAAATGTAGCAGAGTAGCAGACACAGATTATCTGGAATTTTGTTTTGGCAAGTTTTCAAGGTCTCTACTGCCATCTACTGGCCAGTAGTGCTCATGGCAGTGCTCAGACTCAAGATGGGCAGACACTGTACCACAGAACCGCACATGTAAAAGTTCAGAGTGCCCGATTTATGTTCTCACACACATTGTACATTCAAAAACCACACATTGGACTCGTATTTCCACACAAAATGTAAACAGATGCTTTTTTTTTTCAAACTTAATTTACAAAAACACTCGATGGGAGACATCAAAATTAAAAAACAAAAAACATTACAAGACAGCTCTGCTGTGTTTGCACAGGCACAAGAATATCAAACAGGTTTGATTTTCATCTGACCATACGATCGGCGATCGGTGAAATGTTAAAAGCAGCTCGTTACTCCATGTATACTAAACGATGCAGGACGCGCAATTAAACTGAAACTCGGTGCGATCCAAAAAATTCTCACACGAATGAAAAATCAGCTGAAAAAGGCCCAAAACTTGCACTTGCACCAGTAGTTGGCATTGTTCTATTTGACACCGGTTATATCAGATGGTTATCTAATTACAACTTGGCTTTTTTTTTTTTTTTTTAAATGGCTGTTTTTTTTTTTGTTGTTTTTTTTTTTTTTTTTTTTTACAAATAAAAAATGGCATATTTTTCAAAAGCACATTTATCTGTAAACACAACACACGATACACTTCACATTAACGTGTTTGTTTACATAGAATTAATCAACCAATCAATGTTGCAGAGGCACATTTTACCCAGAATGCCATCTGTCTGTGTTTGTTACAAAACTTCAGAATTAGTGCATTATTCAACATTAAAATATGTTATATCTTAACTTTGCACAAATGACAGAATTGACATTAATTGAGTTATTCTATCAGTGTTCATTTTATTTTTGCACCAAACCATAAGTCAGCAGGGCTTTATTTTCCAAGACCTCAGCCTGATGGCAGCACGGTGATTGGGCAGAGTTGAGCTTTCTGGCTTCTCTCAGTGGTGTCTGAGCTGGAAGCCATGTAGTAAACTGGAGCTTCCAGCAGGGGGCAGGATGCTGAAAGACAGAAGTGCTGACTCATTGTTTGGGTCTGTTGTCGCTTTTGATGCTTCCAAAAGTGATCGCCGTGTCAAAACAATTTTAAATTTTAAAACAAAGTGATATGTTTGATATGGGCCTATAATTTTTCAGGAGACCAGGGTCAAGGTTCGATTTTTTAAGTATTGGTTTAATTACAGCAGATTTAAATAATTTAGGAACAGATCCTGAAATTAATGGCAGGTTAATCATTTCCAGCACTGTAGGCCCAAGTGTAGGCCATGGGTCCTAAAGCAGTTTCATTGGTATACACAGTAAAATTACCAGTGTAAATCTAACACTGACAATGTACATATGGTCCTACTCTAGTCAGAGTGGGACCATAAGGCATGCTGGGATATATTTTACCTAATGTCATCTATTTTGTTTTTAAAATAATGCAAAATCTTTAGCGGTAAATGGAGATTGACTTACATGTGGTTGTCCATGAATAAGTCTTGCCACCGTGTCGAACAAGAACTTTGAATTATGCTTGTTTTTATTGATCCAATCAGAGTAGTAGGCTTGTTTTGTAGCCAATAGGGCATGTTTATAGTCTAGAGTAGCATAACACCGTACAACGTGGAATGCTTCTAGTTTTGAGCTACGCCATTTTCACTCTAGAGTTCTAGACTTGAGGGCACGGAAATGATCATTGAACCAAGGAGAGTATGTTTTTGGTGCATGGTTTTAGCGTAGTTGGAATGATCATGTCCAATGTGCTCGTGAGCACTGAGTTTATGCTGCCCACAAGACTATCTGTTGAATGATCATGTTCAAAAGTGATGCTAAGATATCAGGCAGTCTAGCTCCTAGTTCATTTTTAGTTGAGGAGCTGATGTGTCGCCGTGATGATAAAAAGCGTCTTGTCCCAGTGGACAAGGCAATGAGACCATAAACTTAATAACGGAGTGATCTGAAACCACTGACACAAGAGACACAATGTCAATATTTGAGACGCTAATGCCACGAGCTATGACCAAATCCAAGGTGTTTCCATTAATGTGAGTGGAAACACCCTGAATGCATTGCTGGAATCCTAATGCATCTGTAATGTTTTGCAGAGGAGTTCAGAAGGCTTGTTTACATGACAATCAATCAAAATTTCTGCACGGTTGCCAAATTAGAGATAAACTCACCAAATTCATCTAAGAATTCAGAATATTAGCCTGACGTATTTCAGTTTTATTCACCTGACCTTGGTTATATGTGGCATCCTGAGCAGAGCAGAGAGTCAAATGTTCAGTTATATTTTAGACCCCCAGGAGCCAGTAAACTAAACTCAGATTTGTAAATAAAAACAAAACCTGTGCCATGCTTTGTAATGCAATGGACATGTCTAAATGTGTACACAGGTGGGCAGACATCATTTAAGGGGAGGACAACAATAGATTTCACCCAAGGTTCACATAAACCGATCATATCGAGGCAGTGTTCCATAATTGGATAAATTATCAACAGTGATTTTGAGGACAGTGACCTTATATTAATGAGACCCAAACTAAGGACCTCACTAGGGTTGACATTTTGACTGTTTAAATTCAGGGATGGTTCCACAGTAATATATGTGAAATGCTTTACACTAGGTTTGGGTTTGTGAAGTTTCACACAGGCTGAAGATAGCAGACATGGAATGCCAGTCCTGTTTCTGATGTTCATGGACAGGATTTCAAACCACAGTCAGGGACAGGATGAAGTCCAGTTCACTGATATCAGAATGACATCTCTGCTTTTTGCTGATGATGTGGTTCTCTTGGCTTAATCAATCAGTGACTGCCGATGTGCACTGAACAGGTTTGAGACTGAGAGTGATGCAACTGGGATGAGGATCAGTGCCTTCAAATCTGAGATCATGTTCTTCTGTCAGAAAAGGGTAGATTGTCCCCTCTGGGTAAAGGGAGAGTTAAATGGAGTAGTTCAAGCATCGTGGATTCTGCGGATGCTGTACTGGGCCATCACGGTGAAGAAAGAGCTTTGTCAGAAGGCCAGACTCCCATGAACTATATGTAACAACTGAAACAACAAGGTTGTGGATACAAAGTGCAGGAATGAGATTCTTCCATCGGGTATCTGGGATTACACTCCGGGACAGGGTGAGATGCTCAAATATCAAAGAGGGTCTCACAGTAGAGTTGCTGCTTCTTTACATCGAAAGGAGACAGTTGACGTGGTTCAAGCATCTCCTTAGGGAGGTCTTCTAGGTACCTCTAACTGGAAGGACGTCCTGGGGAAGACCGATTTTACTTCCCAGCTGGTTTGGGAACACCTCGGGATGCCTCAGGAAGAGTTAGAGGATGTGGCCAAGGATAGGGAAGTGTGCTACTTGTTCTACTGCCCCCGTGACCCGGACCTGGATAAGTGGCAGAAAATGAATGAATGAATTGATGAATAAATGAATATTCTGAAGTTGATAAAACATTCAGTCACAGGTGTGCTTTGAGTGAGATGGTGCTGAAAGTAACTCATCCAAAAAAAGAAAAAAATGTGCGCAGGCATACAAACATACAAACACACAAACTACATATACACTGTAAATATCCAAGTACAGTCACAGAATATACAGAGTGTCAATAAGTCAAAACCAAAGACAAATGATGTGGAAAGAGAGGCATAGCATAGCACAGCTGAAAGGCAGTGCCACACACGCATGACTGCTGCAAGAACGTGTGTCCGACATGCACGTCTGCATGGTGTGACCACATCCGGTAATCTGTGATGTGATGTGGAGCCAGACAGAGCAAGAGATAAGGTCAGGCTCTGCTTGTTTGTGTATGTGGGTCATTTCAGGATGGTGAACAGTTCACAGTAGAGTCTGATATTTGCCATACTAAGTCTCTTCAGCTACACCCTTGTTTTCAGTCGAGGTCACCACAGCAGATACAAAGGGGGTCTGATATTTGCCAGGTTAAAAAGAAAAATGTGAAGAGTACAACAAAAAATCTGATCTGAGCAGTAGATTGGAACTGAGCATGAAGGTCTGCTGTCTAAATGGAGCTTACAGTATTTCTCCCCTTGACTGGGCACCAGTCAAGCACAAGTTGCTTCCCCACTCTGTTATGCTTAGCAGTTACAAAATGGACCCAGAAATACAAGCAGCAAATGAAACGGGAAGTATGGAGAAAACCAAGGTGATTTAATTACCAAAAACTCATAAAAAAGTCCAACCAACCAAACACAAGACCAAATCCAACTCACAGGTAAGACAGATGGAGGTAACAAGAAAAAATCAAAACTAATGAACTGGACATAGCTACAAGCAGGAGGTGACAAAGATGATCACCATACTCACAAAGAAATTGTGGGAGGGACCAATGAAGAACCCAGCAATGAAACAGGAAAAGGTGTAGGCTTAAGTACTCAACGGAACAAATGAACAAATGAGCGGCAGGTGGTGCTGGGACACATGACACGTGCTGAAACTAACATAGAAAAGGTGACTAAAAATTCAACTTAAAACTGGAGATGAGTGAAACCAAAAATATCATGATAATACACAACCTACAAAGGGAATCACAAAATAACCAAATGCAAAACCAATAAAACAAAGGCGACAAACTAACATGGAACTCAAAAGTAAACAATGTGCAAACAGGCAAGCATAACACGATCAACCGAAGAATGCAGAACTGAAACATAAGTGCAACAAACATAGAGACCAACACTGAGGACAGACACAGACAGGGGACAGAATGCAAACACAAGGACATAGACACAACATAATGAAAATTAACACAAGGACACAGACAAAGGATTGATCACAGATACTGACCACCGATGCGGACAAGGGACAGACCACAACACACTCAAGGTTGGGTTACCAGGTTACCAGGAGTCAAACCCAGGTCTACATATTGGTTGGCCAAATTATTATCCCACTGATATAACTGTTGTACTCATGAATTTTGCCTATATTTCAATTTTTTTTGTGCAGTGGAGGAACAGTCATTTAACCACTAGACTAATACAACACAAAGCGCTTGTTTCCAGTACGGAAGGTATCTGGTTCAAGCCTACCCTAGGCATTTTCCATATAATGTGGACTTGCATGAGGAAGGGCATCTGGTATAAAAACCTGTGCCAACTCAACATGCAGATCCACCTCACATCTCCTGTGGCGATCCTGAGTGGAAAAAAAAGCGGATGCATTACACTAATATGACACAAAAATGACCTAATATTCATCAGCAAACAACAAAAAGATTGACAACAGCATTGTTTCCTTTAATATCACGCCCGGTACATGACTGCATAAAATATTGAATTTTAATATCTGCTAGATTTTCCACCCATATCCTGTGTTAAAGCTGAAATGGTGAAATTGAGATTTGAACAATGAATTAAAAATTGACTTCCAAGGATATTGTGGTTTTAAACAAGAAAAGTAGACTCATAAAAGATACAACACATCAACAAAGCCCTCACATCCAGCAAAAGACAAGCTGGGCAGCCTCTGGTTTCACTGATAACCCAGCTCTCTGAGAAAGGACTTCAGACCTCATTTTCCAATCCACACCCATTTTCAGCAAACTTACTGTGTGTGTTCTGTAATTCATCACGGGGAGAATTGTCGAGTCCCTGCCAAGAGAAATTAGGAGGCCTGGCTAGAGAGTGATCAGACAGAAAATTGCTAATGTGTCTCCAGAGTACAAAAGGTATTTTTCTTTCAGTATGATAATCGTGCACTGATAGGATCTGCTCCGAGGTCGCTGTGCTTGTCACTGCCACTATGGTTCATTGATGGAATGCAAGGTGACTGGCTGTACGCTGCTTACTGCCAGGATGATGTGATGTACTAGTACGCCTCCACAGCTTGGTATTATGTACCATCCTGCTGACATTAAGAAAGACATCATTAGTACTCAGAATACTAAATGATCTTAATGGGAGTCTTTGCTAATCCACAGCGACATGTAGGAATTGATTTTCTCCTCAGCTGTTCACTCAAACTTTAATCATGCACAGCCGGTTAACAACTTTCCTTGTTATAAAGCTGTTAACTGTCAGCTTCCTTGCTCTGATCACAATGTCTGTGGGTATTTTGGGAATTTGATGACTGTTTACCATGTGTCTGTTTTTTTTCTTTGTATGTATTTGATCCCTTTTTCATCTATCTATCTATCCATCTATCTATTGATCTATCAATCTATCTATCCAATTAATTGAGTGTGTTTAATCAGTCTGATTAGATGAGTCATGTGGTCACTGGACAGAAGTCCTTGCCATTGCCAGTATATTTGAAGGAGGATAACAGTTCAAGTCTTCAGGGTGTTGGTGTATGCAGTCATTCTTTGTGGTTGTGGAACCTGGACAGTAACCAGTGACCAAAGGAGACAACTAGATGTCTTTGATACCAGATGTCTCTGGTACTGCTAGAATGCCTTTATGTCCAATGAACAGTGAATGAGGTGGACCCAGTTGATATGTATTTTTTGTGAGGAGACCAGTTGAGATGTATTCTTTGTGAAGGGATGCCAATTATGACCTTACTGCCATGTGTGATCCTTCCTTGAGCACAATCCAAAGTACAGGGGCCTCAGTGCTGAGGTCCACTGGAAACTGGACACACCTACGTACAGTACCACCCGGCAGATTGAGGGTTATTGTTAGGTGAGGATTGACTGTCTTGGTGGTTGTCATTCAGGCACCACAGTTCTTCCATTTTTGGGTGTGCAAGGCAATGTGCAGTACACCTCCCAAACTTTACTTTTGAAATTGTTCTCAAAATGTCTGATGTGTGTTTGAAAAGAAACACATTTTGTTTGAACCAAAGAACACATACAGTAACATATACATAAGTATAATACTAAGAATGAGTTGGGTCTCATTTGATGGCATGTCAATTACCTGTGTCTTATAGTGTTATAAAGTGCTAAAATTTTGTTGTATTGGGCAAGTGGTCAACACAGTGGAATAGTGGTTAGCACTGTTGCCTCACAGCAAGGTCATGGGATCGATTTCTACCTGGGGCCTTTCTATGTGGAGTTTGCATGTTCTCCTCATTTTCGCGTGAGTTCCCTCCGGGCATTGCTTTCCCACATCCAAAGACATGCAGTTTAGCTCAATTGGTGACTCTTTAAACTTTAAATTGTCCGTAGGTGTGTGTGCGAGTGTGAATGTTTTTGTGGCTGTATGTGGCTGTTAAGACCCGGCTCTTCAATGGTACTGTCCTAAATAAAAACTCAGAGAACTACTCCTCCAATGCAATTTATTGAAATCTCATGTAAGGTCAGACAGATGTGGGTTCTTAATGAATTTAGCTCATGCAGGAACCTGCTCAAAAGGAATCCCAAACACAGATACAGTGATATTTGTATAGAGAGTGGGAGTCTTCTACCCATTACATTGGTTTGACCTGTTCTTGCTACCAGTTCCTGTTTGGTACACAAGAGGAGTGGCCCTCCCATATTGCAAGCTTAGTGTATGATCAGAAAAGTACTGGTGTCAGGCCATGTAGCTAGTTAAAACTGGAACACACAAAAACAGGATCTTGGGTTGATGAATCAATTTGGTGAGTCACCACTCCAGCATCTTGTTGGGTTAGTGTAGAAGTGATGAAGCTGGCAGTTACAAGTTGTGCCTTCTGAGCAGATAAAAGACCAGGAGCAGGAGCACAGTAACCCACTCATGCAGATAAGGGAAGCGCCTTGGTGGCAGTTATGAAACTTAGGGTTAATTGCAAAAACTTATCTAAGGTAATCATGAGCATGGTCCTACCACAGACTGGTGTCCTGTCCAGATATACCCTGCCTCACACCCTATGACTACTGGGAAAAGTTCCCCCCCATGACCCTTAATTGGAGTAAGCGGCCATAGAAAATGGAAGGTTGGATGGGCAAGTGGTGACTTTAAAATTGCGAAGTGGCCTCATTACTGGAGGGTTGTAGCTTTAATGCTTCAAAGAAACTCTGAAAGAACACTTGTCTTGCTGTCAATTCTTCCACTCTGTACCCGTGAGCAACATCAATAATCACCAGGTTACTTCTTACGTGTGATGTGCTCGTGTGCATGAATGTGACATGTCTGCCTCAGATTTAAATGTGAAATGTAACTGTAACATGGGTCTTTTACAATTTGCATCTCTCTCTCTCTCTCTCTCTCTCTCTCTCTCTCTCTCTCTCTCTCTCTCTCTCTCTCAGTGGGATTCCTGGGAAAAAGTGTGGAAACATCATCTTAACTGCAGAAGAACTCAGTAACTGCCGGGTTAGTGCCATTTGCTGTTGAGGACGCACGCGCTCATGCGCACGCACACACACACAGTGTGATTGCAAAGTGACATGTTGCGACAGCCACATTCTACATTGTCATTTTTAACTTTGCCATTTGAATTCAAATGACTGTGAAGATTTTAGAATAATAAATTTGTCATTTGCATCTCAAGTGGGAAGTTGTAGTGCACCATCAAAGTGATGAGGAGAACTGTTCATGATTTATTTGGCTTACAGTTCACTTCTCTTGCCTTGAGTAAACAATTAGAAACACATGCAGCATGACACACACAGGTAGTGACAGTGAATGAGGATGTGGTGTGCTGTACTGCGCACACAGAACAACATGCAACAATGTACATAAATGCTTAGAAGGTAGAACACCTCAGGCTGAAGGATCGAGCTCTGAATGACCAGAGAACTTCAAATTTGTTAGTAATGCTTTATTTGTAAAGCGCTTTGAGTGTCTGATGCAGATGGAAAAGCGCTATATAAATGCAGTCCATTTACCATTTAGAGATTAGTTTTCCAGTGGAAGCACTGGCACTCCTCTTACCTAGTTTATGTCATATCCTCCTGTTTGCCCTCAGTTTGTCCATCTTAAAAATTAAAGAACACAGTCCTTCCTATTTATTAGTGCCCATCTTTCACACCCTTTTAATTATAATTTATCTTCTGCCCCTTGGAATTATTTTCAGGAAATTCGTATTGCATTTGACTGCTGTTCTGATGATACCTGCTTCTACTTGTCTATAAAACCTATTTCCACCTTTTCACCCTCTTCAATTTCTACTAAAATTTATATCTTGGTTTTCATATATCTTTATCAAATGTAACAGTGATTAAACTTTGTTAAACTTGATATTACAAATAATGTTATGATTTGGTGTGGTATAAAAAAAATTTGACTGATTTGATTTGTTCATGAATGGGGTAAGATGGAGTGTGAGATTAAAAGATGGCTTGGTGCTGCTTCTGATTTCCTGCGGACACTCAGGAACAGCATGAAAAGTTCATATATCCAAGAGAAATCCAGAAAAGAGCTTCTGTTCCTTCACATTAATAGATGCCAGCAGAGGTGGTTCGGGCATGAGGATGCCCCTGGTCGTCTCACAAAGAAGGTTTTCCAGGCATGGGAAGCCCAAGACACACAATGAAGACACTATGAAGGGATTATATCTCCCACCTGGTTTGGGAATGCCTAGGAATGCCCCAAAAGCATTAGTGGACGTAGCCAAGTGCTGTACGGTGTATGCAGAAAGTATTCACACCGCTTCATTTTTTTCCACATTTTGTTATGTTACAGTTTTATTCCAAAATGGATGAAATTCTTTTTTTTCTCAAAGTTCTGCACACAATACCCCATAATGACAATGTGAAAAATGTTTATTCAAATTTTTGCAAATTTATTCAGAATTTAAAAAAAGAAAAGAAATCGCATGTACATACACTGGTGGTGGCCAAGTGGTTAATGCACTTGGTTTCAGTGCAGAAGGTTCCCGGTTCAAATCCCACCCCTGCCACATTTCTCCATGTAATATGGAGTTGCGTCAGGAAGGGTATCCGGCATAAAATTTTGCCAATTCAACATGCAGATCCACCTTGGATTTGCTGTGGCAACCCCGAGTGCAAACAAGGGAGCAGCCGAAGGGTCTTACTTACATGTACATACACCGAACAAAAATATAAATGGAACACTTTTTTTTTTTTTTGCTCTTATTTTTTTACTGAACTCAAAGGTTTAAAACATTTTCTATATACACAAAAGACAAATTTCTCTCAAATATTCTTTACAAATCTGTTTAAATCTGTGTTAGTGAGCACCTGTACTTTGCCAAGATGATCCATCCCACCTTACAGGTGTGGCATATCAAGAGGCTGATTAGACAGCATGGTTATTGCACAGGTGTGCCTTAGGCTGACCACAATAAAAGTCCATGCTGAAATGTGCAGTTTTACTTATTGGGCGGGGGGGGGGGGGTCAGAAAACCAGTCAGTACCTGGTGTGACTACCATTTGCCTGACGCCATGCAACACATCTCCTTTGCATAGAGTTTATCAGCAGCCAGATGCCATCAAATGTGAGCATTTGCCCACTCACTTTGGATATGATGAAGAACTGCAGTCAGGTCGAGACCCCGATAGGGATGACAAGCATGCAGATGAGCTTCCCCTGAGACTGTTTCTGACAGTTTGTGCATTCTTTGGTTCTGAAAATCGACTGTTGCTGCGGCTGTCCAGGTGGCTGGACTCAGATGATCTTGGAGGTGAACATGCTGAATGTGGACGTCCTAGGCTGGTGTGGTTACACATGGTCTGCGGTTGTGAGGCCGGTTGGATGCACTGCTGAATTCTCTGAATCGCCTTTGGAGATGGCTTATGATGGAGAAATCGGAATCAGAATCAGAAGAAGTTTATTGCCATTGCCAATGAACAGGATTCACAGACTAGGAATTTGGTTCGATATAATGGTGCAACATTAAACAGAGAGCAATATAAAATGCTAAGATAAAATATACAATATGTGCCAAAATAAGACAAAATATGAGATAAAAAAAATGACATATGAAATCTGAAAGGCTGTGTGCAACAGAAAACAGAAAGAAAGAGAAACAAAAGAAAACAGTGCAGTGGGAGGAGTGCAATTAAAACCAAAGTACATTGACTAAAGTGACCTGTGATAAAATGATAAAGTGACAGAGTTAAGGTTAAGGTGACTGAGTTATGAGGAGTTCATGAGTCTAACGGCAGAGGGGAAGAAACTGTTCTTATGGCGGGAGGTTCTGGTCCGGATGGACCGTAGCCTCCTGCCCGAGGGGAGTGGTTTGAATAGACTGTGTGCAGGGTGAGAAGGGTCAGCTGTGATCCGACCTGCTCGGCCCAGAGTCCTGGAGACGTGCAGGTCGTGGAGAGATGGAAAGCTACAGCCAATCACCTTCTCAGCAAAGGCCACGATGCGCTGCAGTCTGTGTCTGTCCCTGGCTGTGGCCCCGGCATACCACACCGTGATGGAGGAGCAGAGGATGGACTCGATGATGTCCATGTAGAACTGCACCATCAGCTGGACAGGCAGCTTGGCCTTCTTCAGCTCCCGCAGGAGGTACATCCTCTGCTGGGCCTTCTTGATGAGGGAGCTGATGGTTGACTCCCACTTGAGGTCCTGGGTGATGGTGGTGCCAAGGAAGCGGTGACAGTCCACAGTGGTGATGGGGCTGTTGGTGAGGGTGGGGGGGCTGTGGCTTTCCTGAAGTCCACGATCATCTCCACTGTTTTCTGGGCATTGAGCTCCAAGTTGTTGCTGCTACACCAGGTCACCAGCCGGTCCACCCCCCTCCTGTAGGCAGACTCATCCACATCCGAAATGAGTCCGATGAGGGTGGTGTCGTCCGCAAACTTGATGAGCTTTACGGAGTTGTGGCTGGATGTGCAGCAGTTAGTGTACAGGGAGAAGAGCAGAGGGGAAAGGACACAGCCCTGTGGAGATCCTGTGCTGAGAGCCCGAGTGTTCGAGACATTCTTTCCCAGCCTCACATGCTGACTCCGGTCCATCAGGAAGTCTGTGATCCACCTGCAGGTGGAGTCGGGCACGTGGAGCAGAGAAAGCTTGTCCTGGAGCAAAGCCGGAAGGATGGTGTTGAATGCATAGCTGAAGTCCACAAACAGGATCCTAGCGTAGGTTCCTGGGGAGTCCAGGTGCTGCAGGATGGAGTGCAGGGCCAGGTTTATGGTGTTGTCTACAGACCTGTTGGCTCTGTAGGCAAACTGCAGGGGGTCCAGGAGGGGGTTGGTGATGGACTTCAGGTGGGATAAAACCAGGCATTCGAAGGTCTTCATGACTACAGATGTGAGAGCCACAGGCCTGTAGTCATTAAGTCCAGTGATGCGTGGTTTCTTGGGGACTGGAACTATAATGGAGGACTTGAAGCAGACTGGAACATGGCATGACTCCAGGGAGGTGTTGAAGATCCCCGTGAAGACTGGGGCCAGCTCATCAGCACAGTGTCTCAGGGTGGCAGGAGAGACACAGTCTGAGCCCAGGGCCTTACGTGGATTCAGCCTTTTGAAATGTCTTCTCACGTCCTCTTGGACAGAGAGGGCAACGGGGGAGGGGGGAGGGCAGTGGTGAGAGGGGAGAGGTCCAGGGTGTTTGAATATCCAGTTGTGTGGGGGGTGGGGAGGTGTGAGTCCTTGTCTTCAAAGCGTGAATAGAAGACGTTCAGGTCGTTGGCCAGCTTCAGGTCGTCAATAGAACGAGGTGCTTTGGGCTTGTAGTTGGTGATCTCTTTCAACCCCCTCCACACAGAGGCCGAGTCGTTGGCAGAGAACCTTTGCTGCAGACGTGAACTGTACATGGATTTAGCCTTTGCCACCTCCTTGCTAAATCTGTACTTTGCACCTCTATAGCTGTCTCTGTCTCCTCTGAAAGCCACCTCTTTCTGCTAACGGAGCTGCCGGAGTTTAGGTGTGAACCAGGGCTTGTCATTGTTATATCTCACCCTGGTGCGCTGTGGGATGATGCTGTCTTCACAGAAATGAATATATGACATCAAAGTGTCCGTATAGTCATCTAGACTGTCTGTTGAAGCCTCAAACATATCCCAATCCGTAGTGCCCAAGCACGCACATAGCTCCTCCACAGCTTCATTGCTCCACACTTTAGATGTCCTCACAACAGGTTTAGAGAGTTTTAGTCTCTGTCTGTATGCGGGGATCAAGTGGACCATCACATGATCTGAGAGTCCCAAAGCTGCACGGGCCACCGCTCGGTACGCACCACTCACTGTCGTGTAACAATGATCTAACATGCTCCCTTCTCTGGTCGGGCATTTAACAAGCTGTTTGTATTTTGGTAATTCCTGACTGAGATTCCCTTTGTTAAAATCACCGAGAATTATAACAAGAGAGTCCGGAAAGTCTCTCTCCACGCTCATAATCTGATCCGCGAGCACGCGCTCGGTGGAATATACACAGAGCAAAGTATGAAAGAGTTAAACTCACGTGGAGAGTAGAATGGTCTGCAGTTTATGAGGAGATATTCCAGAGAGGGAGAGCAGTGTTGGGAGATCACAGTCACATCGGAGCACCAGGCATTGTTGATATAGAAGCAGAGTCCTCCACCTCTTGTTTTTCCACCGGAGAGTGCTCGGTCTCTGTCTGCGCGGAGGAGTTGGAATCCCTCTAGTTGGAGCGCGCAGTCTGGTGTCTGTGCATTTAACCACGTCTCCGTGAAGCACAGTACACAAGATGAGGAGAAATCTCTATTCTCTTCATCAGCAGTGCCAGCTCATCCATCTTGTTGTGGAGTGAGCAGACGTTGGAGAGAAATATCCCAGGTAGGGGCGTGCGCATGCCCCTTCGTCTGAGGCGCACGAGAGCTCCAGCTCATTTTCCTCTCCGTCGGCGTCTCACTCTGTTGGCCAAAAAGTGTACCAGTTCAGCTGCAGGCACTAAAAAAACTGGCGTAATGTTCGTGGGTGTTGATGATCTGAAGTTTAGAAGCTCCTCGCGGATGTAGGAGCACAATGACACATGATTTACGCACAAAAACAGACAAAACAGGGAGCACCAGAATACCAGGGCGCCTTCACGTGGCGCCATCTTGGAGTCATGTGTGGGGTGTGGGGAGTGAGGTGGTGAGTCAAATGGACATTCAATTCACGGGCAACAACTCTGGAGGACATTCCTGCAGTCAGCATGCCAATTGCACGCTCCCTCAAAACTGTGTCATTGTGCTGTGTGATAAAACTGAACATTATAAAGTGGCCTTTTATTGTGGCCAGCCTAAGGCACACCTGTGCAATAATCCTGTTGTAAAATTATCATCTTGATATGGCACACCTGCGAGGTGGGATGGATTATCTCAGCAAAGGAGAAGTGCTCACTAACACAGATTTAGATTTGTGAATAATATTTGAGATAAATAGGTCTTTTGTGTTTGTACAAAATGTTTTAGATCTTTGAGTTCAGCTAATGAAAAGGGTAGAGTTTGGAGCAAAAACAAACACGTTGTGTTTATATATGTTTATGTATGTTTGCTGAGTGTACGTATTCATAGCCTTTCCCACAAAGCTCAAAAATTGAGCTCAGGTGCATCGTGTTTCCACTGATCATCCTTGAGATGTTTCTGTAACTTACAAGTTGGGATGTTGTGTAAAATGTAAATAAAAACAGGATACAATGATTTGCAAATCCTCTTCAACTTATATTTGATTGAATACACCACAAAGACAAGATATTTAATGTTCAAACATAAATTTTATTGTTTTTGTGCAAATATTTGCTCATTTTGCAATGGATGCCTGCAACACATTTCAAAAAAGCTGGTACAGTGGTACATCTACCACTGTGTTACATCACCTTTCCTTCTAACAACACTCAGTAAGCGTTTTGGAACTGAGGACACTAATTGGTGAAGCTTTGTAGGTGGAGTTCTTTCCCATTCTTGCTTGATGTATGACTTGAGTTGTTCAACAGTCCGGGGTCTCCGTTGTCATATTTTGCGCTTCATAATGATCCACACATTTTCAATGGGCGACAGGTCTGGACTCCAGGCAGGCCAGTGTAGTACCCACATTCTTTACTACGAAGCCACGCTGTTGTAACACGTGCAGAATGTGGCTTGGCATTGTCTTGCTGAAATAAACAGGGACATCCCTGAAAAAGACATTGCTTGGATGGTAGCATGTGTTGCTCCAAAACCTGGATGTACCTTTCAGCATTGATGGTGCCATCACAGATGTGTAAGTTGCCCATGCCATGGGCACAAACACACTCCCATACCATCACAGATGCTGGCTTTTGAACTTTGCGCTGGTAACAATCTGGATGGTCTTTTTCCTCTTTTGTCCGGCGGACGCGACATCCATGATTTCCAAAAACAATTTGGAATGTGGACTCATCAGACCACAGCACACTTTTACACTTTGCCTCTGTCCATTTCAAATGAGCTTGTGCCCAGCGAAGGCGGCAGCGTTTCTGGATGTTATTGATGTGTGGCTTTCCCTTTGCATGGTAGAGTTTTAAATTGCACTTGTAGTAACGAACTGTGTTAACTGACAATAGTTTTCTGAAGTGTTCCTGAGCACGCGGTAAGATCCTTGATGTCGGTTTGTAATGCAGTGGCGCCTGAGGGATCGAAGGTCGCGGGCATTCAATGTTGGTTTTCGGCCTTGCGGCTTACGTGCAGAAAGTTCTCCAGATTCTCTGAATCTTCTGATTACGAGGTCTGTTAGAAAAGAAACTGACCTTTTTATTTTTTTAAAAAACTATATGGATTTGAATCACTTATGATTACGTCAGACAAGCTTGAACCCTTGTGCGCATGCGTGAGTTTTTTCACGCCTGTCGGTTGCGTCATTCGTCTGTGGGCAGGCTTTGAGTGAGCACTGGTCCACCCCCCTCGTCGGAATTCCTTTGTCGGACTTCTTCCTGAGAGACTGGCGCTTTGCTTGATCAAAATTTTTTCTGAAACTGTAAGGCACATCCAAGTGGACACCATTCGAGAAATTCAGACGGTTTTCGGTGAAAATTTTAACGGCTGATGGGAGATTATGGAGTGTTACTGTCGCTTTAAGGACTGCCCATGGAGTCGGATGGCACACCGCGCCCAGAGCCGCCGTCATCAGCCTGTTTCAAGCTGAAAAGTTCCAAATTTAAGCCTCTATTGACCCAGGACGTCGTGAGAGAACAGAGAAGTTTCAGAAGAGGTCGGGATCAGCAGTTCATCCGGACATTCCACTGTTAAAGGAGATTTTGTAATGAAAGACATGCGGACGGATTCGCGCGTTGGCACCCAGCCGCTCATGGCGCGGCGCCACAGAAAAACACCTCCGTGTTGATAACCATTCGTAAGATTCAGGCGGTTTTCTATGGCTTTCAGTCGAGTGAATATCCGAGAAATTGTTTAACAGCTGGGCATGTTCAAACTTGTCCTGTAATGCTTCCAACGGAGGTGTTTTGCTGTGGCGCCGCGCAAATCAGTCCGCACGTCTTCCATTACAAAATCTCCTTTAACAGTGGAATGTCCGGATAAACTGCTGATCCCGACCTCTTCTGAAACTTCTCTGTTCTCTCACGACATCCTGGGTCAACAGAGGCTTAAATTTGGAAGTTTTCAGCTCGAAACAGACTGATGACGGCGGCTTGGGGCGCGGCGTGCCGTCCGGCGCCGTAGGCTGTCCTTAAAGCGACAATAACACTCCTTAATCTCTCATCAGACGTTAAAATTTTCACCTAAAACCATCTGAATTTCTCGAATGGTGTCCACTTGGATGTGCCTTACAGTTTTAGCAAAAAATTTGATCAAGCAAAGCACCAGTCTCTCAGGAAGAAGTCAGACAAAGGAATTCCGACGAGGGGGGTGGACCAGTGCTCACTCAAAGCCTGCCCACAGGCGAATGACGCAACCGACAGGCGTGAAAAAACTCACGCATGCGCACAAGGGTTCAAGCTTGTCTGATGCAATCACACGTGATTCAAATCCATATAGTTTTTGAAAAAATAAAAAGGTTGGTTTCTTTTCTAATAGACCTCGTATATTATGGACTGTAGATGATAGAATCCCTAAATTCCTTGCAATTGAACATTGAGAAACATTGTTCTTAAACTGCTGGACTATTTTTTTTCACGCAGTTGTTCACAAAGTGGTGATCCTCACCCCATCTTTGCTTGTGAACGGCTGAGACTTTTGGGGATGCTCCTTTTGTACCCAATCAAGACACTCACAATTAGTGTCTTCAGTTCCCACATGGTTACTGAGTGTTGTTCGAAGGAAAGGTGATGTAACACAGTGGTAAACACACCACTGTCCCAGCTTTTTTGAAATGTGTTGCAGGCATTCGTTTCAAAATGAGCAAATATTTGCAAAAAAACAATAAAGTGTATCAGTTTAAACATTAAATATCTTGTCTTTGTGGTGTATTCAATTGAATTTAGGTTGAAGAGGATTTGCAAATCATTGTATTCTGTTTTTATTTACATTTCACACAACGTCCCAACTTCATTGGAATTGTGGTTGTAATTGGAATCCACCTGTGGTAAATTCAGTTCATTGGACATGAATTGGAAAGGCACACACCTGTCTACATATAAGGTCCCACAGTTGACAGTGCATGTCAGACCACAAACAAAGCATGACGTCAAAGGAATTGGCTGTAGACCTCCGATACAGGCTTTGAAGGCCCCAGTGAGTACAGTGGCCTTCATCATCCGTAAATGGAAGAAGTTCAGATCCACCAGGACTCTTCCTAGGGCTGGCTGCCTGTCTAATGTACAGAGACATCCTGGATGATCACCCATTCCAGAGCGCTCTTGACCTCAGACTGGGGCGACAGTTCGTCTTTTAGCAGGACAATGACCCTAAGCACATCCAAGATATCAAAGCAGTGGCTTCAGGACAACTCTGTGAATGTCCTTGAGTGGCTCAGCCAGAGCCCAGACCTGAATCTGATTTAACATCTCTGGAGAGATCTGAAAATGGCTGTGCACCGATGCTCCCCATCCAACCTGATGGAGCTTGAGAGGTGCTGCAAAGAGGAATGGGCAAAACTGCACAAAGATAAGTGCGCCAAGCTTATGGCATCATATTCAACAAGACTTGAGGCTGTCAATGCTGCCAAAGGTGCATCAACAAAGTGTTGAGCAAAGGATGTGAATACTTATGTAAATGTGATTTTAGCTTCTTTTTATTTTTAATAAATTATCAACAAACATTATAAAAATTATCAATGTGTGCAGTCCACTGCTCTCATTACATTAAGGAAAATGGATCTTACTGCAAATTGCGCTTTAATGTTGGCCTGTTCAACAGCATTGTATAGAAATGTGATGTACCTGGATGACATTCAGTTGATTGTGTTCCACACAGCTGGCATGGCTCAGCTCAAGGTTGACTGGCACACTTCTGACCAATCGGCTCCTGTTGCCAGGAACCTCCGCATGGTCAGCACCTGTGTGGGTTCAGACTGTCATGGGGGGTGGTTATTTTATGCGTGTATTTTTGCAGTTTCTTTGTATTCATGTTTGGGTTTATCTTTTATTCAGGTTCTGTCTGCTTTGTGTTTGTCTGACTGCACACTCTTGTCTTGTGTTTGGGGTTTGGTCTGGGTGTGTCTTGTCCCTTTTGTTTGCTATGCCCTCTTCTTGGTTGCTCTCCCACATCTGTGTCTCATCGCACCGTAAGGTGTATTGTGAAACGTATTATTTTGCCTATTGACTGACTCTGGGGAGAGTTCCAGTGACTGCAGGGAAAGCTCTGCTGACTGTGGGGAAAGCCACTGACAGCTGGGAAAGAACGCAGGTCGGGATCCTTTTGGGGGCACGTAAGACCAAATGGAACGTAATAGGCCAGTGCTGTGTCTGGGGTAGTATTTGTCTAGCTTGCCTGGGAGGGTTTTCCAGTAGCTATTTCCCTTTGTTGACTTAGTGGTGGCTCCCTGTGTGCCTGCATCCTTGTAAAACAACAGGTCCCCAAGGGGTGGTGCAGGGCTACTGGTGGTAGGCGGGTGGGCTAAATTTTACCACTCCAGGTCCCATCGCACCGTAAGGTGTATTGTGAAACATAAGGGGAGGTGGTGGTCTAGTGGTTAAGGCGTTGGGCTTGAGACCATAAGATCCTCGGTTCAAATCCCAACCTGACTGGAAAATCACTAAGGGCCCTTGGGCAAGGTGTTTAATCCCCTATTGCTCCCGATGTGTAGTGAGTGCCTTGTTATGGCAGCACCCTCACATCGGGGTGAATGTGAGGCATTATTTGTTAAGCGCTTTGAGCATCTGATGCAGATGGAAAAGCAGTATATAAATGCAGTCCATAAGTGTGTCTTTGATATGGCCATCACTCTGATGACTTCGTGTTTTCACATTAACAGTTTCCTAGCATCACCTCTATGTCTTGCCAGAGGAACAGTAGCTGTAGAAACGTGCGTATACCAGCCATGAACTTGGCGTGGGGCACCTCACATTTCCACTGTCATTTCACTTTAGATACATCTGAACGTTAGCATGGAGAAGGACATATGCCATGTTTTTGTGCGTACACAACCTTTGTGCATGGGACCCCAGAACCTCTTATGCAGAACATGTCATCCTTGTTCTCCAGGAATTTCACTGACTCCCTGTCAAACGGCACATTAAGTTCAATATTTTGTTTCTTACTTTTAAAGCCCTTCATAACCCACCACTTTTGGAGGTATCTCTCTGAATTTCTGTATTCTCAGATCCTCCTTTGTCAATATTCTCCCTACACTCCCTTCCTACTTGACAACCCTGTGGTTTAAGTCCTTCAGCTATGCTGTCTCTTACCTCTGGAAGTCTTTCCCACAAGATAACCTAAACATTACCACTGCCTACCTTCAAATTCTATCTCAAAATGCACCTTTCTTGCTTATTCCGTCAGATTCTGATGATGTCAGTTCTCAATTTAAGTGTTCCGCAGATGGTCATTTTTGTACCTTATTTATATATTTACTAATCTATTACTGTTTATTGCTTTTTGATTATAGATGTCTTGCTCTTTCATTTTTGTTGTGGGTTTGGTAGGTGTGCTTCAGTGCCTTGAAAGGCACCTATGAATAAATACCATTTGTTATTATTAAATAGATTTTGTTCTTTCAGGACATAGCCACAATGCAGTTCTGTGCAAACAAGCTAGACAAAAAGGATTTCTTTGGCAAGTCTGATCCATTTTTGGTCTTCTATCGGAGCAATGAGGATGGAACGTAAGTATGAATTTCATGAAGTGTGTATTCTTAGACAGAGTATAGTGTCCACTTCAGGTTAGGTAGGCCAGAGTGCCCATTTCACTTTCAAAGCCGCTGTGCCAGAGTCATCCATGTTGCAGTGAGGGGATGGTCATACCTATGGCACTAAATGTGTTCCTTTTCCAACCTTGAACAATGCTGGTGCCTATTTTTACACTTTGGAAGAGAGTAGTAATTTTGGTAAAGTGCCTTCCACAAGGACACAACACACACTGGCTGCATCAGGGCTCAAAACCATATTTTTTGAGACAATATGTCCTGAGCATTATATTACATATGGTGGTGTTGACTGTGTCATCCCCATCAAAAAAGTAAAGCAACTGAATGGCAAAAAGTAACCAAGGTGGTCAACACATGTTCAGTAAAAGCTGAAAGTATTTATAGCACCCACAATAAACAAAAAAGGAAAAGTAATAATAGGGCTGATAGTATTTAGTACACACAATTATTTACAAAGCAGTTTGTTGTTTGCAAATTGTATATATTAATATAGGTCTGCTTGCATCAATAGGAATAATGCCCTGCACTGGTAAGCAGATGTCCCATAGCCAATTTTTGGCACCAGATTGTGTACTTAAACAAAAACTACCAGATACCAAATCTGAGCAGGCTATCATGAGTAATCTGTGGTAATACTGACATTGCAGACCATTGTAACCCAGTGTGAAGGTTATGAAAATGTTGAAAAAAAAACTGCAAAATTGTTCACTTTTGTGAACTGCAAAAGTGAACAATTGGATGAAACCAACAAACAAACCAAAATACAAAAAAAAAAAAGGAAAAAAAATTGTATCAGGCTCCCGACATTTATTTCTGCTATAAGTTAAGACTTTTTAACATGGTTTTCTGGGCTTCTGTTATGTACTGACTTTTGGAGCCAGCCTCAATTTTAGTACTTCTGTGTTTGCTTCACTTTTAAGCACTGGCTTGCCTTAAACTAAGAGAAAAAAAAAGGGTTAAATGATGGGACACTGTATTCTAAATTGTATATTCTGTAAATTAATGTGTTTCTCCAGCCTCATACATCAGACTTCATACAGACTGGATTTATTCTACACAGCAGATATCCATGCATTTAATTCAGGGCACTTTACATATGGGACATGTGATGTTTTACCTGTCAGTCTAACTCCCATCAAGCTCTACTATATAAATAAATATTCACTTTTTCTGTCAGTCCTGCCAGTTATCCTCACTGTGTTGTTGATGTACCATTCTGTTCCCAGGTTCACCATCTGCCACAAGACTGAGGTGATCAAGAATAATTTAAACCCTGTTTGGCAACCTTTCACCATTCCTGTACGAGCACTTTGCAATGGAGACTACGACAGGTGAGAAAACAGTGCAAAGGTCAGAGATTAAACACAAAAGTACAAATTTGTTCCTACAAATTCAATCAAAATTTATCCATACAGTTTCAAGGAAAAATACAAATTGGACAAAAGTATTAAAAATACATGACTCTTAAATTAAGAAAATTGAAAAAGTAGTCAAAAAGGGGTTTTGAGTTCTATCTTCTACCAGGCATAAAGTGTCAATGACTATGATTACATGGACAACAATAATCTGATTATTGACCATATTCTGAAGAACACCATATTTAGATTATGTGTTTAAATGGGTTGTTTAAAGAATTTCCCAATCATATTTCTCTTTACTTGTTACAAAGCGTAATCTGATTGACTCACTGCCTCATTACTATGCGTTCCAAAGTGTTGGTAAAACCCCAGTGGGAGGTCACAGTCTAATTTCGCTGTTTATATTCCACAGTGCACATCAATAATTAGAATAAGAATGGAATACCGCATGTATTAATCAGATTATTGCTTACTCTGATTATGACTTTATTAATTTTATGAATATGGTCTCACTCAGATTAATATCAGAATATTAGTGTCCATGTAAACACAGCTATTGCTAACATATATAAGAAAATCTGAGACACTGAAGAGGTTTCAAAGTTAAAAAGCCTTTACCCTATGGTCACATGAGTTACAAATGAGGACGACAAGCAGTTAGTGTTTGTCACTTGATGGGTGTTCCTGCGGCGTGGCCAGCTCATGGTTACTTGGTGTAAATGTGCACAATGTTCAGTGATAGATTGTAAAGGACAGAAAAAACCAACACTGTCACAATGTGTTTTTACTTCATGCTTGACTGGTTAACGGAACCAAAGTTCATTTGATTTGTTTCAGTCCAATGTTTTTTCACAGTGAAGTTCCTGTATTGTGCTACCTAGCATGCTAACATCCCCGTAAGATCTCTTATAAATCACTTCAGAGGTGTTATCTGCTTTCAAAAACAGAATTTTTTAAATTATTTATTCCTTGATCAATTTTACAAAATATATGAGGAAACATGCCAAACATATCACATTTATACAGAAATACAGCTGTTTCAGAGTATTTTCTGCCATCTTTGTTTACTTTGTTTGAGCAAGTAGCCAGATGATGCCATGCTGCCTTTTTACTCTGATTGACAGTCACCATGTTGCATCACTCATCATTTGCATAAAATAGACTTCTCATCTACAGCGGGTAAAATAAAAAAAAAGTATTGAATAGTTTTCTCAATAAATGTATTTATAAAGGTGCTATTGACATAAAAATTTCACCAGATGTTGGTAACAACCCAAGTAATCCATACATACAAGAAATCATACCATAGATGTCCATACTAGAGGGTGACACGGGAGTAGATTTTCACTCCTGTCCTGTCCCACTCCCACAGATAAATTCATGTCCCATCCCAATCCCGGGCCAGAGTAAAAAAAAATCCTTTCCCGTCCCAATCCTGGTAAAATGACTCCCACTCCCAACCCGCTCCCATTCAGAATGACTCCCACTCCTGTACCGCTCCCATTTTTTCCTTCGTTTAGTTTTTATGCTTTAGTGTTCTGCAGTCCCTTACCAAAAAGTAGTACATTCAAGTATGTTTCAAGTATACTTCCAGTTTACTTTTTATATACTTATATACTATTATATACTACTTTTATATACTATTTTTTGATAAGGGATTTTATTTCAAAAGATATGGCAACAGAAACAGTTCGTCTGTGGCAATACAGGGAGGCACTTATGACCTTAATTCAAATTTTAAAACACTTCAGTAAAAGACACAAAACATAAATAATGCATGACCTGTGGTCTTACAGTTTTTCAAAATGTGGTGGCGATGAACACGTAATGATCCTGACATTTACTTTGACTTCTATTTTGGTAACTGCAGACTGTATGAAACCAACATATTTCATGTTTTGTGTGGTCAGCTTAATATTTATTTATTTTTTGTTAATATATATCCATTCCTACAGTTAATGCCTGCAGCATTTTCCAAGAAAAAAAGGTTGGGACAGGGCAGTTTATTCTAAATATAAAAATTAATGAATAATGTTTACAGCCAGTTTTCTTGAGAACTGTCAGAGGATGAATACATGAACATTTCCAACTCACTGAATATTTCTTAGACTTCATTTACTGTATATCAATCATTCAGAAATATAAACAGTGTAGTACTTTATGGTAAATCTGTGTCAGGTAGACAGTTCTCAAAAACTAAATGTCCATGCAGGAAGAAAAGTGAGGGAAGCCACCAAGACACAACTTTAGAAGAATTTTTTGGCTTCTGTGGATGTGAGTGGAAAAAATGGGAATAGTGCAACATTTTTATTTTTATCTTTATTTTAAACACAGTCCCTACTTTTTTTTAATTTGTGGTTGTTTCTGCTCCATTTCTGAAATTAAAGAACTGCTATAAAGAAAAGTGTTAACATTTTATTGGGGTTTTTTTTTTTTCAATCTTTGTAGAACAAACGCAAACACCAAACTCTTATAAAGAAATAAAAAATACACAAACCTGCAGGAAAAACTGAACAATGCAGACTGATTTGACTCTCATGAATTTTGAAAATAATAAGCGGTAACTTACTTTGAAATAAGTTAAATGCAGAGCTGCAGCCTAATAACTGAAAAATAACAAAAATCAGCAGCTTGTATTTTTATTCTGACTAGAGTTCATGTCCTCTTTTTTTCTCCTCCTCAGTCACATTTTTGTGCTTGAACATAAAACAACTACATCATCTAAAATAAATATCTTTGGAAAATAACAGCCTGTTAAAGTTCAGAGTTCTCAGCTGCTTTATGTGATTTCTGCTTCTGAACATCACTGCAGAGTTTCTCCATGTCGGATTTTTTAAAACACACGTGTGTGATTTTTTTTTCTGTTCATTCATATATTCTAATTTTTAAGGAATTTTAACCATTTATTTCATCTCATAAATTCAGGAAAATTGTCACCGTGACATGCACACGGTGTGAACAGGACACAGTCAGAACACTCCAGGGTGTAATAAAGGCAGCGCCACAGTTTTGTGTTACTTTTGACTCTCTGCTTAACGCGTACTCTCACTCTGCACTGACTGAAGTAGCTCATACCAGATCCCATTTATGAGTATTTCCTGATCTCCGACATCTTCCTTTGCAAGGCGTGCATTTGCTCCGAGATGTTATCCAATTTGCATCTGAGTTCAAGGGTTAACACAGTCTAAGAATGTATTGCCTTGCCCAACTCATTAATCATGACGGACAGGTGAGGGGTCATGGTTCTGGTGGCAGCCGTCATGCCAATTCTCCGGTAGGTCAGGGCAGCACATAAAATAATAAGTGCCAGCCCTCCTACAGTAATGCCAAATATAAATAAATCTTCGACGTCCTCCACAGAGAATGGCACCAAGCATGCGACATGCCATTTCTCCCAGGCATCAAGAACATAGCCCGCAGGGTAGGTTCCATATGGGCATGCAGGGTCCCCTGGCCCTGATTTCCTTGTTGAAAAAAAATGGTGTCAATAGCATTCAGAGACCAGCTGATAAATTCCATGGTTAATCCAATATAGTTTGAAGAATTCACAGTCTGGTGAAGAAGGGACTTTGAAGGTTGGTGCAGAGATAGAGAGAGGAGGAAATGCGACTGCCCTTGCCGGAATCCCAAGCAATAATAAACTTTAAAACCTTGAGTGCCTCAGATTTTATTAATGGTGTAAACTTTCTGAATCCCCAAACTGAAGAGAATCTGAAGGAATCTACCCACCATACTCAGGTAGCACTGCTAACTTTTGCTTTTTTTGATGACATGTCATTGTATGTTTCCAGTTATGAAGTTGTACGTTGGTGTTACAATCAGGTATGGTCAGGTGCTGTGTTGGTGCCTTGACAGGTGGTAACAAAACAGGTTTACGCAAGTTGAGCGAAGTGAGCATTTTATATTTGTAAATTTTTCAATTCATTCTTTTTTTTTTCCAAATAAATTAACACAGTTTTTAATTGTTACTGCTGTGGCTATAAGGAGCAGGGGTGGTGGCCAAGTGGTTAATGCGCTTGGTTTCAGTTCAGAAGGTTCCGGGTTCAAATCCCACCCCTGCCACATTTCTCCATGTAATGTGGAGCTGCGTCAGGAAGGGCATCCGGCGTAAAACTTGTGCCAATTCAACATGCAGATCCACCTTGGATTTGCTGTGGCGACCCCAAGTGCAAACAAGGGAGCAACCGAAGGGACTTTTACTGCTGTGGCTATAAGGAAAGACTCAAATTTAAACAACTTTGATTTTTTATTTTATTTTATTTTTTAACTGTTTCGTGTTTCTTGATATTTCAATAAATAGATTGATTAATGAATGAATGAATGATTTATTCAGTACACAAAACTTCATATCAAAAAAAGAAAAGATTTTACAGTAGTACATGTTGCTGAAAGGGTGTAGGCACAGGCAAAATCTTATATACACCCACCCCTTTTACCATATATATATATATATATATATATATATATATATATATATATATATATATATCTCCATCCATCCATTTTCTTCCGCTTTATCTGGAGTCAGGTCGCGGGGGCAGTAGCTCAAGCAAAGCCGCCCAGACCTCCCGATCCACACACACCTCCCCCAGCTCCTCCGGGGGAACCCCAAGGCGTTCCCAAGCCAGCCGAGAGATGTAGTCCCTCCAGCGTGTCCTGGGTCTTCCCCGGGGCCTCCTCCCAGTGGGACATGCCCGGAACACCTCTCCAGCGAGGCGTCCAGGGGGCATCCGGAAAAGATGCCCGAGCCACCTCAACTGACTCCTTTCGACGTGGAGGAGCAGCGGCTCGACTCCGAGCTCCTCCCGAGTGACCGAGCTCCTCACCCTATCTCTAAGGGAGTGCCCAGCCACCCTGCGGATGAAACTCATCTCCGCCGCTTATACTCGCGATCTCGTTCTTTCGGTCATGAGCCAAATCTCATGACCATAGGTGAGGATCGGAACGTAGATTGATCGGTAAATCGAGAGCTTTGCCCCCCTACTCAGCTCTCTCTTCACCACGACGGTCCGATACAGCGACCGCATCACTGCAGATGCTGCACCGATCCGTCTGTCGATCTCACGCTCCATCCGTCCCTCACTCGTGAACAAGACCCCGAGATACTTAAACTCATATATATATGAGTTGCCAGCTTGCACTCGGCCGAGACGGACGCATTTTTCTCTTCTCCCTCCCTCCTTATCTTTCCTGCTTCTGTGGCGTGTTGTCTGTGAGGCTGCAGCTTTGCTCTTCTGGAAAACGACAAAAATGGATCTGTTAAAGTGGTCTCTGAACGCAATTGACACTATTTTTTCCACAAGCCATTCGGGGGCGGAGGACCCAACCTGTCCTGCCGGGACGCATGTGATGGGTTACGTGATGGACGCATGGAGGAGATGGCAGCTCATGTGCCTTTACACGCTTTCTGTGGAGGACGTCGAAGATGTGTATATATTTGGCTTGGTGGTGACTGGCTTTCTGCTGTGTGGAGTGGGCATGGCGCTGGTTTACTGGAAAATTAAGAAAGTGGAGGCAGCATTAATTGGGCCGTCCAGGCTGCCCTACATGATTGATTCGATTGGGAAGGCAGTGGCTGCGCAGTCGGCGGGTGTTAACCGCACGCTGGAAAACATCTCGGGCAGGATTGCAGCACTGGAAACCTGCTTTGACCATCTGTAAAGACCACATCCTACATTCAGATGTATTGAGAGCCACTCTGTTCTCAGAACTGTGGAATCTTTCAGGTGTCTGCTAATCTGGATATTCATTTGGCTTCCCCAAACACAGCTGCACTTCAAGGCCGCTGTGATAAAAAACCTCCTCAAGAAGATCAACACTTAAGCCTCGCTCCCTGGTCATCCCCCTCCCCTCAGCTTCTCCAGCTCTGACGTTGACTGTGGACAGTGGACTGCTCAGGGCTGAGCCCCTCCCCCTTCCAGGATTGTCGGACAAGGCCGTTGACGGCGCCTAATAGGCTGCCTCCGGAGTGTTCTGATAAACTGGACCTTCAAATCTCTGTTGTCGCCCTGCATCTTTGTTTGTCTGTGTGATTATTGTTTTTCTGTGCTGATGGGGTTTTTTTTCCTCATTGCTGCTGTGTAACGCAGCGGCTATGAGGGTTTTTTCTCTTTCTTCCCTCGTGTGTGCTTTTTTTTATATGTGTTTATGTACCGGGCCGGCCTGTGTGTGTTGTGTGTTATGTGTGTGTCGTTTGTTATGGGTCGGTCTTGGTTTGCTCAGCCCTGCTGTTGACCAAGGCAGGGATGTACATCTGGAGCTGGTCCCCGGGCGCCTAATGGCAACTAGGATGGGTTAAATGCAGTAGACACCTTTCATTGTGCAGGGAACATGTTCTTTTGTGCATATGACAATAAAATTCTTTTGAATCCCCTTTGAATCCCTTTGAATATATATTGTGAACACCCCCTTTTCTACTTTTTTTTTTACTAATAGCCCAATTCATAGCCTTAAGAGTGTGCATATCATGAATGCTTGGTCTTGTTGGATTTGTGAGAATCTACTTAATCTACTGGTACCTTGTTTCCCATGTAACAATAAGAAATATACTCAAAACTGGGATTAATCTTTTTAGTCACATAGCACTACTATTATTCTGAACACTGTGTATATATATATATATATATATATATATATATATATATATATATATATACGAGGTCTATTAGACAATAAACCGACCCTTTTATTTATTTTTTTTTTACTATATAGATTTGAATGATGTGCGATTCCACCAATCATGCTTGAACCCTCGTGCGCATGCGTGAGTTTTTTCACGCGTGTCGGTGACGTCATTTCCCTGTAGGCAGACCTTGAGTGAGATGTGGTCCCGCCCTCTCGGCTGAATTCCTTTGTTTCACACGCTGCTCCAGACGGCGCGCGTTGCTTTATCAAAAATTTTTTCTGGACCTGTGAGGAATATCCGAGTGGATACTATTCGAGAAATTAAGCTGGTTTTCGGTGAAAAGTTTAACGGCTGATGAGAGATCATGGGGTGTTTCTGTCGGTGTAAGGACTTCCCACAGAGCGGGACGTCCTGCAGCGCTTCCAGGCGCCGTCGTCGGCCGGTTTCGACCTGAAAACATCCTAATTTAAGGCTTAATTCACCCAGGACGTCATGTTCCAACTTGCCCATTAAGGTTTCCAACGGAGGTGTTTTTCCTGTCACGACCCCCCGCGGTCGGGTCCGGCCCGACATGCGACTCTGCCCGCACATTCTTTCATTACAAAATGTCCGTTAGCAATGGAATGTCCGAATAAACTCCTCATGCCGACTTCTTCTGAAAGTTCTCTGTTCTCTGACGACTTCCTGGGTCAACAGAGTCTGACATGTGGAAGTTTTCAACTTGAAACGGCGAGACGCTGCCGCCTCGAAGCGCAGATCGCCGTCAGGCGCCGTGGGCCGTCCTTACGGCGACACTACCAGACCAAAATCTCTCATCAGCTGTTAAAATTTTTACCGAAAATCAGCTGAATTTATTGAATGGTGTCCACTCAGTTGTGCCTTACATTTTTGAAAAAATTTTGATCAAACAAAGCAGCAGTCTCTGAGCCATTCCTAAACAATGAAAAAAACGACGAGAGGGTGGGCGACTCCTCACTCAAAGACTGCCCACAGGCGAATGACGTAACCGACAGGCGTGAAAAAACTCTCGCATGCCCACGAGGGTTCAAGCATGTCTGATGTAATCACACGTGATTCAAATCCATATGCTTTTTGAAAAAAATAATAAGGTCGGATACTTTTCTAATAGACCTCGTATATTAGGGCTGGGCAATGTTAACGCGCTAACATTGCGTTCATTATTGAGGTCATTATCGCCGACAATTTTGTTCCTCCCCTTAACGCTGTGGGTTTTTTTTTTTTTTTTAGCCTTTTATGACTGTTGCTCGTTGCCTTTTATTTTGAAAGCGTCTGTCGGGGGCGAGCTTATGCTGCTGCTTCCTGCTGATAGCTGAGCTCACACAGAAAACGACACGAGGATCGAGAAAAGTACAGGCTATGCAATGCACAACGAAACAAAATGCAGAAAGACGCCGAACTTTTGAATGGACATTTTCGGTACAAAGTTCTACAGGATCAGGCCTGGATCCAGACCGGTTTGGACCGATGCAGCTGCATCGGTCAAATTTTTTTTTACGCATCGTTCGTCATCGGTAAAAAAAAAAAAAATCTTCAATAATCTCGAATAGCCGAACGTATCCCCGCGGTGAACACAGCTGTTTGGTGGTTTTCATGACAACCTATAGTCCGTAAATGATACGGATTTTTCCGAGTTTCAGAGTCATATGGACATACAAATAAAGTCGGATATTCAGGGTTTGGTCTGTAATAAACTATTTCTGCAGCGCGGCTCCACTTTGAAACCATGAAGCAATGCTTCGATCCAGTAGCTCGTTGGTTCTTTGATTCACTGCTCTTCAGAAACGGCAAGCCGCTTCTTAACCCCTCGCAAAGCCATTAAAATATCGTCAGTCACTTTTGTGTGGATTAAAGTCACTAACTGGGACTCTTGTCTTGTTGCTGTCAAGAAACGAGAATCGTCCTCCGTTCCGTTCACACAGCTCGAAACGCTGCATGGCTGAGACAGTCCGGTCGGAATTAATAACTTCAAAATGAATCGCCGCTTTAAATAAAATGACACCTCTTTCCAAATGTAATACAGACAAGAAACTACAATCCACTAAAACGTTTTTTTTTCCTCCCAAAATGAAACGTGCTGTATTTTCTTTTCAAATTACATCCTGAAGTGAAGCACAGCAGCTCTAAGCTCAGCTCAGATATATGGAAACACATTCATGCCAATGTCTGAAAGGAAATGCTTTTGACAAAAACTACAGATTTTGTTTATTCCTATTCATGTCCAGAGATCAAGGATTCACCATGTAGAGTTTATTATGTACAAAGTTTAATGATCCAGTGACCAAATTCATATTTATTTACTTTAAGACTCAATAAAATGTTCAATTTCAATTCAATTTAATCGGCTTATAAAGTGCCAAATTGCAGCAAAATCTAAATATACTAAAACAAATACATCACAATTGTACACATATCAAATTGTGGTATGTGTACAATTGTGACGTATTTGTTTTAGTACATTTAGTCATGGACATGAATATTGTTATTTCGATATGAAACAGGATAACAAATGACCTGCCAGTGGTTTTATATTTGATTTCATTAGTGTGTTTCAGTTGAAATTTACATTTTCAAATTTATGCAATGTTCATTTACATTTTCAAATAAAACTGTGCTTTTAAGCGGCTTTTGAATTCATTTTTGGGTTTCACATATACCATGCGATTAATCATGATTAATCACAGAAAGTCATTGAGTTAATGCGATTAAGAATTTTTATGTTGCCCACCCCTAATATATATATATATATATATATATATATATATATATATATATATATACACGAGGTCTGTTAGAAAAGTATCCGACCTTTTTATTTTTTTCAAAAACCTGATGGATTTGAATCACGTGTGCTTGCATGAGCCAACCTTGAACCTTCGTGCGCATACGTGAATTTTTTCACACCTGTCAGTTGCGTCATTTGCTTGTAAGCAGCCTTTGTGTGAGGATGGGTGGAGTCTCTCGTCGTTTTTTCTTTGCAAGGAAATGGCGGAACGACTGGAGCTGCGCAACTGCATCAAATTTTGCCAGAAACTGGGCGACAGCCAGGTGGAAACCATTCTGATTATTCAGACGGCTTTCGGTGACAATCCTATGGGCATCACACAGATTAAGGACCGGTACAACCGGTTTAACGACGGCCACACAACGGTGGAGAGCGCGTCGCGCTCCGTGCGGCCATCAACATGCTGAAATGACCAGATCATTTCCAAAGTGAACGCTGTGGTGATGTGGGACTGTTGTGTGACTATCCAAGAAATTGCTGAAGAGGTGGACATCAGCACTTTTTCGGCACATTCCACTGTGACAGAAGATTTTGCCATGAAAAGAGTGGCGGCGAAATTCATTGGCGCAGCAAAAGTGCCTTCGTGTTGAAGCCTCACAGGACATGTTGTGACATGCCCAGCTCTTCCACCATTCGGAAGATTCAGACGGCTTTCGGTGGCTTTTCAGTCATGTGCCTGTCCGAGAAATTGTGGACGCTTTTGCTGCGCCATCAGCTTTGTGCCGATGAATTTCGCCGGTGTCTCTCGAGCAGGAACAATGGGAGGTGCAGCACGTGTCGCCGCTTATGTGGAAGAAATAAAATCCAACTGGTACATGTGGAACCACATCGCGCCGATTATGTGGAATGAATAAAAAATAAAAAACAGTCGGTACCTGTGGGGCCACATCGCACCGCTTATGTGGAATAATAATAATAATAAAAAACACACCACCCGGGACCCGAACTTTTGCCTTTCAAAAACTCTGATTCCCAGCCAGAGACTTTACCACTGAGCTATGGAGCTGTTCTTTGAAAGCTGCGGGAAGCTGCCTCATATCAGGAAGGACATGGAAGTATTACAAAAAAAGATTAAAATCCCACACCATATAAAAACACCACATTTATCAAGCGAGCAATACAAATATCATCTGTCTGTTCCTCTGGTGATGACCCATGGTCACAGACATACAGTCATGAAATGGCATGAATGAGAAGCAGTGTGTTCTGATCATGTCCACATCTACTGGTCAGGTGCGTCCAGTCGTCCGCGCGTGTGTTCTGCCCGACATGCGTGTCTTGTGGACAGTGCGCCACAGCACAGACACCGTGTCATGTGGAACAGAGCTCACATGGGTGACGTCACGATCAGATCGCCTGCTGCGTGTTCTCATCTGACGGTCCGTTTCAACCAGGGGGCTGTCAATGTCCACTCTGTGCGCACACTCGCTTCCGGCAGCTTCGCCACCACGGCAATATATGTTTTTATTTATGTCCACGTAAATACAGCAATCAGACAAACACGCCTCATAGTGGACAGTTGTTTGTCCATGACTGTAGGTGTTGTTTAGGTGGAATGTCCAGAATGACAGATCGCCACAGCTGCTTCTGTCGGAAGCCACACCTCCCATGATTGCAGCGCACACACCCATGTGTAAGTGTGTGTGTTTGCAAAGTTACACTCGTGGGGAACTTAGACAAATTTCACAGCAGTATGACAGTGATTGTCTGAAGTCCGTTGTCATGCCAAGAGTGAGACTGGCCACACATTTTCTAAGTGCCATGTGAGTGGTGTTAGGTGTTCGTGCGTGTTACCTGGAATTTGGCTGGCACCTGCCGTGAGAGGGTGCAATGGGTTCGCACAGCGCACACTGTCTTTTAGATGCTTGTGTGTGCAGATAGTTGTAGCAACAGGTATACGAGGCGTTGGCGACAGGGACATTACACGGTTTGCACACAATTCCTGTGCAGTTCATCCAAACGTCGCACTATGTGTGAAGGTGTCCTAAATAAAACGAAGGCTCTTTAAAGAGCAACTATTTTATTATCTGAAAAGTGGTTTCCTTTTATATTTTAACATTAAATGAATGACTCATTAAACATGCCCAGGAAGTCAAAGTTCAGTGAAAAATACACTTGCACAGGTAGAGGAAGCCCCGCCCCATTTAGCATAATTTCAAAGCATTCACAATCATTACAATAGTCAAATTCATATTTTAGTAATTTGTCCTGATTACAACATTAAAAGCAATCACATAGTCATTGAAGACATAATTAAATGTTGAGATGACTAAATTTAAAAAAAAAAAATCATCTTGAGGTTTATGTTACATTGAGAAATCTTAAGAGACACACTGCAGTAACTGTTACATCAACTCCTGTTATGTTTATAATAAATATTCATATTTATTTACAGTGTCTTTTTTCCTGGTTAAAATGCAGATATGAATACATGAATCCACCAGACTTAAAAATGTACACATTACTTTTCATGCTTTTTATTTGTCTAAAAATAAATGTCCAAGGTTTATTATAATGTTAATCTAGAAATCATCTCATCTGAAACAACAGATAAGTTATGGTTTTAATTTACAGGTGAATGAAAAAGATTTCGAAAAAAAAATTTTTTTTTCTTAAAGCTATTTTCATTACTTTTCTAATGTAACAAACATTTTTTTATTTCAAAATACAAAGTAATCAAATAACCTTGAGGTTAAAAAACTGGAAACTGCTGTGTATAAATTAACAGTTCTGTGATACACTTCTGCACTTTGTCCTCTTCCGTGTTTTGGCTTGATGCCTCATATCTATTGGATGCGTGAAGCTATGTCACAGTACACAGTGGTGAAAGTTGGATTGGGTTGAACTTGGACTGCATCAAGGTCTGATGACAAGCAGCAATGCGCGCTGCCAGCGGAGCATCACACTAGCTTGGTTTTTGATGCATCTCGGTGCAATGCATCAAAAACGCGACCCTTCTCATTGAAAATAATGGTATTACAGTGATGCTTGATGCATTTAATGTGACGTGTGACAGGCCCTTAAGGTGGTGGCAGGAGAGGGTGTAGCTAGACAACATAGAATGGTGGTTTGTAGGATGTCTTTTGAGGTGAAGAAAAAGAAGAAGAGAGTGAGAGCTCAACAAAGGATCAGATATTGGAAGCTGAAGGAGGAAGACTGTTGTGTGAAATTCAGTGAGCAGGTGAAAGAGGCACTGGATGGAAGGGAAGCAATTTTAGACAACTGGAAAAGACGTAGTAGATGTAGTAGTAGATGCGGGTGTAGTGAGGGAGATGGCTAGGAATGTACTGGGTGTGACATCTGGACAGTGGAAGGAAGACAAAGACACTTGGTTATGGAGTGAAGATGTTCAGGAAAGCATAAGGAGAAAGAGGTTGACAAAAAAGAATTGGGATAGTCAGAGAAATGAAGAAAGTAGGCAGGAGTACAAGAAGAAGCAACATAAGTTGAAATGGAAGCTAAGGAAAAGGCATATAGTGAGCTGTGCAAGAAGTTGAATAGAAAGGACTTGTACCAATTGCCCAGACAAAAGGACAGAGCTGGAAAGGATGTGCAGCAGGTCAGGGTGGTAAAAGATGCAGATGGTGGTGTGCTGAGAAGCGAGGAAAGTGTGTTGACTAGGTGGAGGGAATATTTTCAGGAGCTCATGAATGAAGAGAATGAGAGAGCGAAAAGGCCGGATGTGGAGAGAGTAAATCAGGAAGTGCAAGGAGATCAGTAAGGGTGAAGTAGGGGCAGCTATGAAGAGGATGAAGACTGGAAGGACAGTTGGTCCAGATGGCATTGCATTGGAGGCATATAAATGTCTAGAGGAGATGACAGTGGAGTTTCTAACCAGATTGTGTAATAAAATCTTGGAAAGTGAGAGGATGCCTAAGCAGTAGATACAGAATGTGCTGGTTCCTGTTTTTAAGAACAAAGGTGATGTGCAGAGCTGCAGTATGGGAAAGAGTAGTAGAAGCTAGGCTTAGAAAACAGGTGAAGATCTGTCAGCAACAATATGGCTTCATGCCCAGAAAGAGCAATGTTTGCATTGTAGTGAGACTACTGATGAAGTATAGAGAATGGTAAATGCACTGCATTTATATAGGACTTTTCCATCTGCATCAGAAGCTCAAAGCACATTTCAAATACATCTCACATTCACCCATTCACATAGACACACTCACACACTGATGTCAGGGTTCCGCCATGCAAGGTGCTCACTACACACCGGGAGGAACTAGGGGATTAAGGACCTTGCCCAGGGGTCCTTAGCAATTTTCCAATTTGGCTGGGTTTTGAACCAAGGATCCTCTGGTCTGAAGCCCAGCACAAGACCACTGGACCATCATCTCCACCAGAGGTTGCCAGAAAGAGTTACATTGCATGTTTGTGGATTTAGAGATAGCTTATGACAGGGTGCCAAGTGAAGTGTTGTTGTATTGTATGAGAAGTCTGGAGTGGCAGAGAAGTATGTGAGGGTAGTAAAGGACATGTACAAGGATAGTGTGACAGCAGTGAGATGCGCAGTAGGAATGACAGATTCATTCAAGATGGAATTACAACAAGGATCAGCTTTGAGTCCTTTCTTGTTTGTGATGGTGATGGACAAGTTGACTGATGAGATCAGAGAGGAGTCTCCATGGACTATGAAGTTTGCAGATGACATTGTGATCTGTAGTGAGTGAAGAGAGCAGACTGAGTCTAGCCTAGAAATGTGGAGATATGCTCTGGAGGTCAACTGTCCAAAGTTATCGATACTGTGGTAGAGATATGAAGAGGAGAGTGTAGGCAGGGAGAAAGGTGGCAGGAGTGATATGTGATTGAAGAAAATATCTGCAAGAGTGAAAGTGAATGTCTACAAGTCAGCAGTGAGACCAACTATGTTGTGTGGCTTAGAGACTTTGGCAAAAACATAAAGATAGGAGGCAGAACTGAAGATGTTGCGATTCTCTTTGAGAGTGATGAGAATGGACAGGATTCAGAATGAACATATCAGAGGCACAGCTCAGGTGGGACAGTTTGTAGACAAAGTCAGAGAGGCCAGCTTGAGATGGTTTGGACATGTGCAGAGGAGGGATCCAGGATATATAGGGAGAAGGATGCTGAGGGTGGACCGACCAAGCAGGAAGAGAAAAGAGAGGCCGAAGAGGAGGTTTATGGATGTGGTGAGGGAGGACATGCAGGTGGTTGGTGTGACAGAGGGAGATGCAGAGGACAGGGTGAGATGGAAACCATTGAGCTGCTATGGCAACCCTTAATGGGAGCATCTTAAAGAAGAAGAAGAAATGTTCGAGAACTAGTTAAGATAGTACAAGAAAGTCAACTGAACATGTGATTAAAAGACACAATGAATATGTCAGAAAAAGAGTGATGAGCATGGAAGTACACAGTGACGGAAAGGATGGAAGGGTAAAGTGAAGAATGATGGATATAGTAAAGGACAACTAAGAAAGAGTGGCTGACTGAAGAGGAGGTGCAGGAGGAACATTGTGTGGAGAAAGTCCCCCAGACACATATACAACCCAATTTAGGCTTTATTCTATTCTAAACCTGCAGTAATTCTAATCTTTAATTTTGAGCTCCAGCATTCTGGAAGAGCAGACAAAGTGATGTCAGATCCAGACCTATTAAGCCTAAAACTGTCCAGAAGCATGCTCTAGTTCTTGTGTTAAGATCTCACCATTTCTCTTTCTCACCACTGCAAACTTTCTGACTTCTCTCTGCCTCACCTCCATCTCCCTTTAGGACAGTGAAGGTAGACGTTCATGACTGGGACAGAGATGGAAGGTAAGTTCTGTCACTTGACACATTCTCTTTTCCTTATTTAATTTCAACACCACAATGCATCCTTTAAATGTTGCCCTTTCTTCTTTATTTTGAGTCTGGCTTATTATTAGATTCCTATTAGATTCCTTTCAGGTTTTCATCTGCCCATCTCACACTGGGTGATAAATAAAGAATGTTGCAAGGAGAAAGGTTATTGCAGACAGCACAAACATCCAGGTTTTAAGATCTTTGACCAGCTTTTCCTACAGTATTGAAAGCACTCTGTTTTTTGTTTTTCACGCTCTTTGGCTGACATTGGCTAACAAAATGGTTTAGTCCAGTACTGCAATTCTGGTGCTTTTCTGAGGTTTGACATTTGCCTTTCTTCAAAGAAATGTTCAATTATAAATGGAAAAATTAACACATTTATGAATCTCAGTCACACTTTTCTAGTTCTATTTTTGTCAGTCAAAGATATTAGGGAAGAGTGTTCATAATCGGTACAGAACATGCAGCATGGAGGCTCAGTTTGGCCTCACAGCAACAAGGTGTTATGTTTTGCAGCATCTAAATGAACCCAGAAGTGCAGGCAGCAACCAGAGGGAGGTACTGTGAGAACAAAGTGATTTAATGTCCAAAACCAAGGTAACCAAGTCCAACAAATAAAGTAAATGCACAGAGGTTAACAGGAGTCAAAATCAAACACAAGATATAATCCAAAAATTGTGGCAACACAATCAGAGGTATCAAAGTCATAAACTAATAAACAGGGCATGGCTACACACAGGAAGTGACAAAGATAGTCCAAAGACTCAAGGTACAAAAAAGGGAGCAGACAAAGATGTCCTCACAGAGGTCACAAGCGGAACCAAAGAGAAGAAACTGGCAGCTAAACAAGGAAATAGTGCAGGCTTAAATATACAAAAGAACAAATGAGCAAATGAGTGGCAAGTGTGGGAAATAGGGAAGACTGGGATGCAAAACACGTGGTGAAATTATACCTACAAGGTGACTCAAAACACAACAGAAACCCTGGGGGGTGTAGAACCAATAACACAATAATAACCATAATCAAACTAAAAAGAGAATCACAAAATAACCACATAACAAACCAAGGAAACACTGGCAGAAAACTAACATGAAACTCAAAAGTGTACAAACAGGGAAAACACAGTATGATTAATGGGTGGCCACAGGACTGAAACATAATGACAAACTCATAGAGCTACAGACAGAAGACAGACCACCAAGATAACAAGCAAAGATGACAGACACAGACAGGACAGAACATAAAGAACACCAACAAAGGGGCACAGACAGAACACAACAATCAACACAAATCAAGGACAGACCACAGACACAGACCATGGACACAGATAGGGGACACACCACAGCATCCAATGTGAAGTGATGGGGCAAATGGCCACCAGGAGCCAAAGGGAAAGTTTGGAGGCTGGCCGTGCGGATGGCAGCAGTCCACAGAGGAGTCAGGAGGATGGCTGTGTGGACAACAGGAGTCCACAGCAGAGTCAGATGGACAGTCACATCGCCCTTCAGGAATACTGATGTCATTGGGCAGAAGGCTAGACTGCCCATCAGGAACCAGATGTCATCGGGCGGCTAGCCAGACAGCCCTTCAGGAACACTGACATCATCTTGAACAGAGCTTGCTGGCTTCCCAGGAACAGTGACCTCTATGGAGTAGAGGTGGATGGCTCCACTAGAGCACAAACACCCTCTGGAACGGAGCCTGCCGGCTCCTCAGGAACAGCAATATCAGTTGGGAGAGAGGTGGATGGCTCCACTGGAGCACGAACACCCTCTGGAATGGAGCCTGCTTGCTCCTCAGGAACAGCGCTGGCATTGGGTGTGGAACCAGATGGCTCCACTGGACCACCAATGTCATCTGGAGGGGGTCGGCAACCCCTCGAGAGCTGCGATGTCCTCATGAGCAGAGCCTATGGGCTCCTCAGGAACATTGCTGTCCTTTGGAGCAAAGCCAGATGGCCCCACCAGAACACTGACGTCATTTGGGAGAGAGCCAGACCCTTCTTCAAACCATGGAGGGAGAAGAAATCAGGTGTATTGCGCCATGACCACCTCGGAACCAGGAGACAGAACCAAAAGGAGGTGATGAAGCATGTTGTTCCTTGACCACCTCAGAGCTTGAAGGAGGTAATGAGGTGCATCTGTCCATGGCCACCTCGGAGCTAGGCAAAAGAACAGGGGAGGTGTGTCATTCCTCAACCGCCTCGGAGTCAGAAGGAGGTGAGAAGGCACATCATTCATCGACCACATCGGAGCTTGAATGAGGTAATGATCCAATTGTTTCCTCCCGAGCTGGCCCTGATAACACCGGCTGGAGGGCTGCCGCCTCCTCTGAAGCCGGCCTGCAATCCTTCCTGCCGGTCTGGTACTGACATTTGCTCCTCTTCTTTTTAGAACTGCCCATGCCAGCGGTGGTATTAGTTGAGCGCGGTAATTGAAAAGGAACTGAGGTTTCACCAGCTGTTGTGACACCTGGAAAGCCGGTGTAATCTTTTTACAGCAATAAGTTGTTTGATAGCTGTTACAGTAATACTGCAGAATAACATTATAATACTGGCAACTCTGTCTGCCAGCAGGTTACTGTCAATGAACACACATCTGATGGCTGAACCCATAAAGTCATTAAAAGCCTGGATCTCATTCTTGATCCAGAACAATTGTTAATCCAGACACTCTGTGCATCACTCAGCATTCCAAGTATCACAGTCAGGACATGCATTGATTCTACAGAGGGCACCACAATGGATTCATGGTTCGTACTCTTACCTCACAGCAAGAATGTCCCGCTTCCCCACCTGGAAGCTTGGAGTCCTTTCTGTGTGGGGTTTGCATGTTCTTCCCATGTTTTTGTGGGTTTCGTCCAGGTGCCCCAACTTCCTCCCACTTCCAAAGACATACAGGGTAGGTGAACCCATGACTCTACATTGGGCATAGGTGTGAGTGAGTATATCAGTGTGTTTATTTGTCTTTATTTGACCATGCGACCAGGCAGCCTGTCCTGGGTGAACTCTCCCGATCTCCAACTGACCCTTAATTGGATTAAGCAGGTACATAAAATGAATGAATGAATAATTCCACAAAGATCACAGCATTATCTGCGAAATTAAGCTCAGTAAGCCTTTCCTCACCAGTTTCTACAACACTACCCAATACCCAGTCCATGCAAGCATTAAAAAAGATTTTATTCCAGATCTACAAAACTTCCCTGTCATTTGCTCTATCCTTACTCAGACCACATTTTCTACCAGTGTACACTTGGGACATGAAAGTCGGGATTATTCACCATGGGAGAACAAAATGGAAATAGCTCCTCTTTGCATATTATTTTCATATTTTGTATCAAAAGTTTTGTATAGTTTAACCACAGTTTTGCCCTGTGCATAAACAGAGCAGGAAGTCCTGTCAGGCATCCTGTCCTTTCTAGGTCATGAACTATATTTTCCATCCAGTGCCTCCTTGGAAAAACCCACTGGTAATACTTGCCCAATACTCATGGCCAATTCCCACCACTGGCCTTTTTAAAAATGATTCATTCCATCCATCACTCACACAGAACAAAACGGGAACAGAAAAGATTTGGCTTATGTGCCGGACCATATTGTCGAGAGATGTGACTCAAAAGAGCATAAATCCACAGCGCCGCCTCCTTTTACTTCTTCAAAGTTGTTTTATTTTTCTCTTAAGCAGTGAATGGTAGCCTTTTTATTCTGTTTTGAAGCTATGAACTACAGCTACACCAGTCATGGCTCTCACTTTTCTTGGTGTCTTTAACAGCTTTATTGAAATTGGGACAATAACAAATGTGTCATCCTTACTTGATAAGTCGTTGGTTTCACAGCTTTTACATTTTTGTTGATTATCAGTGGTGTGAAGTAAATTATTTCACCGGATGAAATGGGCATATGCATAGATTTTGAATGGTCTCATAAGTAGGAGTACTGTATGTAATCATTTTTAAAAATGAGTCCATCTGAGCCAGGGTCGTTGGGGGAGGGAGAGTAATACTTGTGTCCCACTCACTATCACAGCTGATATGAAGGGCCTGCAAGATTCTAGGCCATGCATCATCTAAGTACTTTCACAGTTGAGCCAGTGCAGTGGAACAGATTCTGAATTATTTAACAATCATGGGCATGGATGTGACTCAAAATCAAATCAAACCTTCCTTGAGCAGATTTCATTGAAATCCATTTATGTATTTGTGAGATATGTTTCTTTAACAAAAAAAAAACAACAAGCAAAGACACAGGTAGATCTTTATGTAATTTTGGGAGTTGGAACATCAAATATATCCATATGTTTATTCAGTGCACTAATGCATTGGCCATCTTAACTCACCTGTTTTAGCCTCCGGATATAGAATTCTAAACAGACAAATTTTTTTTTTTTTTTTTCATATTAAGGTAATGAGTTTGGTTGTTTAGAATTCAGATGCATAAAAAAGATGAGTTCAGCCTACGAATAGATGAATGCATTGTACAGTGCAGATGGTATTGTACACACAGTTAGTGTATTTGCTTCCCAGCCAAATGCACATAGGGATAGTTCAATGTCGTCCATGCCTACCCTCCTTGTACAGCTGGAGTTGTGTTAGGGCACACATGTGTCACACATAACACGCAAGATGCAGAAACAGGAAGAAAATCCATGAACCAAAAATGAAATGGGGAGGGAATGCTGTCGGGATGGACGCACTGTTGGACAGGCATGCACAATACATGGCGACAGTTTCGTGCACGCTCGTGGTTGTGCGCACGAACACAGTGCGAGCATGTGGAAAGTCGCACACACAGCAGCTGAGCAGAAAAATTAATAAAACACTACAATTTATAATACTTCATTTCTGTTATAAAGAGAGGATTTAGCCTCCACCTAGACATACACCAGGAAGTAATGAAATGGTGTGAATTACTGTTCTCCCTTTTATGTTTTACATGAATTACCTGATGCGCTCCTCTCATGAAGACATCAGCCAGGCTCCTGTCTCATGAAGAGCTGGCTCTCGTGTCATGAACGCATCAGCCAGCATGGCGTGTCCAGCGCGCAGTGTTCCGCTGGTGACCGCGTTGCAAATGTGATATGTGTTTTAATTATACAATGTGGGGAAATCCCGCTGTGATACGAGCCTCGTGGCTGCAGGTCACAGGGGGACATGCCCCCTTTGTCTGCAGACGTTGCTGCCGTGGGGAAAAAATAAAAACCACACACACCATAAAAAAACACCGCAGTTTATTGAATCCAAGTATGATTCTTCTGTTCCTCTGTAGATAACATGGACATAGACGTACAGTCATGAAATGACATGAATGAAACACTGCACGCTTATCATGTCCACATCTGCTCGCCCGACGCGTCCAGCCAGCCCCGCACAAATGTCCGCCCCGACATGCCTGTCCTGTGGGCAGTCTGCTGGATTTGCATTAGCAAGAGGCTCTGGCATAAGACCTGTGCTAAAACCAACACATGGATGTACACTGGATCTGCTGTGGTAACCCCAAACAAAGGCAGGCGCAGCTAAAAGAAAGATTTATTGAGACCAACTCCTTCCAGGAACTGATTAAAGTTCCACCTATGATTATTATACATGACTATCAAGTCATATGTCACCGTTCTTGTTGAACTCAAACAGTTTGGAGCAGTATAGACTAAACATGCTTGTAAGGGTTGTTTCATCTCTGACTGCACTCTGAATGAGTCAGAAAACAGTCTGTGATGGCACTCAGGGTAAACAAGGAGGCATATGTTAGAGGAATGTGCAAGAAAGGGACACACCATCTGGTGTGGTACAGAGGAGGGTTTTCTTTCACCAAAACATTAAATCTAGACTTGCATGCATCAGAAGCATATCAGACCTTTTTGATGACAATACAGTTAAAGCTTATCTGGATTTTAAAACAAAATTTAACTAGGGAAATAAATCTGAATTTTGGAAATATTTGTAAATAAGAAGTGGTTTGAGTAAGATACTTAAGCAGATATCTGATCAAGACAATGTACAGACTTACCTTAAATTACCCCCAAAAGTCTCAGTCAGCGCTCTGTTTTATAAAATGTCATCTAGAGCATAGTATGATAAAAGTGAGATTCTAAGACTTGTTTAGAAGAGGGATCTGAATGAGGACATTGATAAGGACTCATGGCACACAGTAATTTCCTCTGTGGGATGGTTCACAGGAGAAGCACGAGGAAAAGTCACTCATTATAAGATTCTTTCATAGATTTTATTATACACCTCCACGACTTTTTTAAATGGGCCTCCTTAAAAATAATATGTGCTGGAAGTGTAACCACCAAGAAGGTACATTTATTCATGTCATGTGGGCTTGTCCTGAGGTTCAGTCATTTTGGAAAAAGGATAATTAAAACATTTGAGGAATGGTTGGGTGCACGCTTGCCTGAGTCTGCTCAACTCTCTGTTGGGAGACAGATCCTGTCTTCCCAGTATTGCTAAAAGTACCAGTGCTTTGGTGCTAACAGGCTTTGTTCTAGCTGCTAGAGTTATTCTTCGAAAGTGGAAAAATCTAGAGGCTCCTGTCTTTAAGGAATGGATTAACTCCATGACAGACATAGCTTCATGTGAACTCTTGGTTGCCAAACTGTAGAATCAGAAAGAATCACACTTGAAAGTCAAGGAAGTATTTAGATCTTATCTAAGGAGTTAGATTTTGTTGTATTTCTGTTTAATATGGGATACTTGTATTTTGGTTTTAACTAATATACATTTGGAATAGCATTGCTGTTATGTTTAGTCTGTGCTGTTCTGTTTTATGTTAAAACTGAGTAAATACTTTAATAACAGTTGTAGCTGGCAGATTGTAGCTGAACTTTGAGGTCTTCTTTCTAATAAAAACCCTCCTCTATACCACCATCATGAAGCTGTATAACTGGGGATACAAAATGCAAAACATGCACTATGCACAATTTCTCCAATCACAGCCACAGAAGCCTATAACTTCTTGTGGGTTGTCTGGGTGTCTTGGTGGCTTTCCTCACTCTTCTCCTTCTTGCACAGTCACTCAGTTTTTGAGAACTGTCCACACAATCCACACAAATTTACCATAGAGTGCCATACAGTTTGTATTTCTTCAAAACTGATGTAAATAAAGTTCATGACATATTCAGTAACTTGGAAATGTTCATGTATCCATCTCCTGACTTGTCTGAAGAAAACTGGCAATGAAACTGGTTAGTTACAGGTATTATACCAAAGGGGCTGGTTACTTATGCAACCCATCATCTTGAATTTTTTATTTTTAATTAATTTCTATCAAGTTGTATAGATTTACTTTCAGTTTGAGTCTAAGGATGATAATTTTAGAAACTTTTATATTGAGAAGCCTGATCTACATTTTGCATTTGAAATGCCATAAACAAATTAAAATACATGAAATACCAAGGCGCTGAATACTTTTGCAAGCCACTGTATTTCAAGGAATCTTTGCTTCCATTATGGCCCCTTTACACATAGTGCGAAGTTTGGACGGCGTTTGGACGAAAACGGCGAAACAGTGTGAAACAGTTAGAAATTAGCACACGAAACAACACACCGACAGGCAGGCGTGCACGAACCTGGTGCGATAGTTCATGCATGCGCCAGTGTCCATTGAGCAGTGCGAGATGCACCACATGGCGCCACTTATCGATCCATCCATCCATCTATTTTCTTCCACTTATCCTAGGTCAAGTCGCGGGGGCAGCAGCTCAAGCAAAGCCGCCCAGACCTCCCGATCCACACACACCTTCCCCAGCTCCTCCGGGGGAACCCAGAGGCGTTCCTAAGCCAGCTGAGAGACATAGTCCCTCCAGAGTGATCTGGATCTTCCTGGGGCCTCCTGTTATGTGTCGACGCGGGTTGAGGAGCGGACCTGCGTCTGACTGAACCCAGCGCTAAAATAAACCAGAAAGCGGTTCCAATAACAAAACAATTTATTTTCCCCCTTTTGTGCAATATTCGGTGTACAAACATAAAACGCGTCTGTCTGGCGGAGTGAAGGACGGTGCGCTCTCCAGCGCCCAAAGGGATCGAAACCCGGCGCCTCTGGACCCACGTTCACCGCCAAACACTCCCCAGGTGGACACGACAAACCGACTCTCTGATGTGTGCTGACAGCATGTGTCCCTCACCCGTCCTCCTTCACAGGCACGATGTGTCAAACCCAGGCGCGGTCCTCAGCGTCTCACAAACGAACATCACAAGGTCAAATTCCCGGCAATTCTGCTTGAATCACACATGGCTTAAATGCAGAACGCCATCTCATTATCTGCTTCAGATGAAAGTCTTTAAGGTTGCACGTGAGCATCATCCACAGGTGCTGCATATCACGTTGATGAGGGTGAAGGACTCTTCTGCCAGCACCTTCTCCACAGACAATAAATCAGTTTGCATACCACCTGGAGAGCAAAGAAAAGAAAAGAACACCAAAATGTCCAGCCAAACCCGCCAACACACAACACCTCCTCCCGATGGGCACGTCCCTTCTACTTATGTGGAAGAAATAAAAACCAGCTGGTACGTGTGGACCCACATCATGCTGCTTGTGTGGAATAAATAAAAAAAATAAAAACCAGCCGGTACGTGTGGCACCACATCGCACCGCTTATGTGGAATAATTTAAAAAAAAAAGAATAAAACATACCACCTGAGACGCGAACTCCCACCTTTCTAAAGCTCTGATTCCCAGTCAGACTTTAACACTGAGCTACGGAGCCATTCTTTGAAAGCTGTGGGAATCTGCCTCATATCAGGAAGGACGTGGAAGTATTACGAAAAAATTTAAATGCCACACCATATAAAAACACTCTGATCATGTCCATATCTACTGGTTAGATGCGTCCAGTCGGCTGCATGTGTGATCTGCCCGACACATGTGTCTTGTGGACGGCTCGCCACAGCACAGACACCGCATCATGTGGAACACGTGGGTGACATGACGGTCAGATCTCCAGCTGCGTGTTCTGATCTGACAGTCCGTTTCCACCTGGGGGACTGTCAGTGTCCGCTCCGTGTGCACGCTCACTTGCTGCAGCTTGTCACCACCACGGTGATATATGTTTTTATTTATGTCCATGTAAATACAGCAATCAGACACGCGCCTCACAGTAGATAGTTGTTAGTCCATGACTGTCCAAACACAGTAGGTGTTGTCCCTCTGGAATGTCTAGAATGACAGATCACCACAGCTGCTTTCGTTGTAAGCCACGCCTCCCATGAGTGGAGCGCACACACCCACGTGTGAGTGTATGTGTTTGCAAAATCACACTCATGGAGAACTTAGACAACTTTCACAGCAGTACGACAGTGGTTGCCTGCAGTGTGTTATTGTGCCAAGAGTGCAACTGGCCACACATTTTCTAAGTGCCATGTGAGCGGTGTTAGGTGTTTGTGTGTGTCACCTGGAATTTGGCCGGCACCTGCCGCTAGAGGCTGCCATGGGTTCACACAGCCCACACTTTGTCAGGCGCTTGTGTGCACACATAGTTATAGCAACAGGTGTATGAGGCGTTGGAGGCAGAGACAACATTGCATGGTTTGCACACGATTCCTCCGTCATGCGCACTAAGTGTGCACTTCGTCCAAACTTTGCACTATGTGTGAAGGGACCCTTGGGGAGACTGATGTCACTCTGTGTAGAAGAAATGACTTGTTTTCCCATTCTTCAAACAATCGCTGACATACCCATGCGTGGCTCATTATTCATGGTTTATTATTCGGTGGGACCGAGGCGAATTGTCCAAGCCATCTCGTATCCACTACTAAGATGCCTCTATGTGCCTCTCTGTACCTCGCATGTGCCAGGTATCAGCCTTTAAGGTGCATTTACACTTGATGACGACAAGTCATGAATGCCACGAAGTATACATTCTTGGCCACTGATCACGAATGTGATGATTTGAGGTAGAGACGTCAGGTGTCCTCAGGAACTGCTGCAACTTGTTACCACGTGTTACGATTAATGGTACGTGTTGCTGGAGAATTATCAGGAACCATTACGCACGGTCAAGAATAAGTTTCCGCGTCGTTGCGCGCTATTGCGCACCATCGTGCGTAACAACGCATCGTTAAGTTCTGTCACGTTGTGAATGAGGCGAATTGTCTCCACACACACACCCATATTCATCCATCAGCTGCTGAACAATTCAGATCGCTCCAGTTTGCTCCACAGAAGAACTTTGAGACTGCATGTTCAGTTGGGATCTGTGCCATTGAGTGGTGCAGAGAGGAGGAGGAGACAGAGAGAACCAGATTTGTGGATTCATGCGGCTCTCGTCTTGCTCGTTTTCCCAAACATCAGGCACATGCAGCAGCAGGTGGGACACCTGCAGGAGCACCCTGAGGAGCATTGGAATGAGCCTTTTAGTTGACTTGGCGTCACTGTCCTCCTTCAGCATACTGCAGCAATGAAACTGAATGCAGTGCAGCAGGGTTTAATTGTGCGCACATCAGAAAAGAACGCTGTCATGCTCTATTAAGGATCATCACTAATCAAGACGGATCAACACGCTCAATTGCGACCTCCACGACATGAGACGAAATGAGGGTGGTGCATGACATTCGTGGAAGATTTTTTTGACAGCCAAAAACATGCTCCATGGAAATCACGAATAACACGCGCTATTAGGAAACCTATTCAGATGCGTTAAGTCACATTAAGAATGTCAGGAATGTGCCAAGAATGACGCAAATATGACATTCGTAATGCGTCTTGCCTATGTGTAAATGCACCATTAGTGAGCTATGACCAACCTGTCATTTGAGCCCCATCCAACTTCAAGTGCCTCGTGTCACCGCATATGATCTGCATCAAACCACATATGAGCTATGTAGTGCCAAGATAACGCAACGTTGGAGCACATTTAGGCATGGGTTTGGTCCAACCCTCCAGCCCTCCCACAATTGGTCTCTTTAAAGTGTGGGTTTTCAATTCAAGGCATCCATGTCACATTTTTTAAATGCAGTCCAAAAAAAGACACTGTACTGAGTGAGCGCACACTCCAGGATACCAGTTCTGACGGGGATAACTACTTTGGCACGACACTGGCCGGTGTGTGCCAGGCTGCTACCTGTGTTCCAGAGTCAAATGCAACAGTACTGTGCATTCATCCAGCTCTCTTTGACTACAAAAAAACACACTAGAATGAGGTGGCCACTTTAATTATATACACCCGCTTCCAAAAAAAAAGAAATTTCATTATTTCTTCCACAGCTTACAGTCACTGTGATACAACTTTTAACTTTGTGTTATGTGTGCAAAATTGCTCTTTTGTGTGCTCTCATTCTGTGTTCCTGGACAGCTCTGCTCTCCATCTCGCGGCTTTACTGGTGTAATTTCTTCCATGGCTTTAAACATACAGCCACATTGACACTGTAATCCAACTTTTAACTTTGTGTTCATCCATTTTGCACTGCAAAATCACTCTTTTGCGAGCTCGCGTTTTGCTTAAATGCTTGTTTTGTGCACGAGTTATTGCGTCAGTGCGCACACACAGTGGAGCTCATCTGGTCCATTATAGATGTTAAATCTATCATAGACATACTGTTACAGCTAGGAATGAACATGCAACTGTTTTACCAAACTATAAAAACATTAAAAATTGTTACCTTTAAGCTGTTCCAAAATACGTTCATTATGGAGCAGGAGAGGGGGGAAAAAGCGTCCAGATGAAACAGTCTTCTGTGATTCCAGAAGCGATTAGAGGTATTTTCAGCGTCCAAGGTTTGACAGGAAATGATTAATCTGCTACAAAATAATTATTTTATATAAAGCATCTGGCGCACAGAGCAGGTGGAATTGTGTGCGCAAGAGGGCAACTGCTCAGGTACCACGTAGCTGCCAGGCACTCGGATAATGGGCTTTTAGCAGCCTTGACCGCACCACACACATCCCTCTCTAATCCTTGTTAGTCGTCGTAGTAACTCGCACACAAACTGCCCCACGCTGTTGTTTCTAAATTTTGAACATCTTGAAATTAGCGCCACGCTCAGAGATGAGCCTCGTTACGTGAAGATGCTGCCTCTAAGAGCCTCTCAGAGCAGCTATTCTCCCACGATAGTTGAATAAATCCTCTCGTAGCAAAAAAACATGTTGTGTGGCTCATTATTCATCCTTCATTATTTGGTGGGACCAGGACTTTAATTTATTCTTGATTGAGATGTAATTGACTGATTCCAGCAGCAGCAGCATTTTAGTGAGTTTATTGAGTCAAACCAGTGGGTTACTGCTTCAGTGGTAGATTACACCCACAGTGGAAATAATAACAGTGACAAAAGCTTAATTCCACACAAATTTGATTTTACTTACTTTACTTGAAACACAGCCCCAAATCAGATAAAGATGGGATGATATGGAAAATTCCAAGAAAAAAACAAACAAATAAGCAAAATATGGGAGTGATCCATTTGACTTCCCTTTTGTGGCAGTCCCTATAAACCCAATTTATTTTTTGTGTGCTCAACTTCATTTATGTTAATATACATATTCTTGCATTTAAGATCTGCAACATATTACAAAAAAAAAAAAAACTTCCTGCAAACATGCTCTAAGGTCTGCAAAAGAACAGGGTCACTGTTGTTGCATTGTTTTAAAATTCTCCATGTGTTCTCTTTTGGAGACTGGTCAGAACTGCAGGCAGACCAGTCCAGTATCCATACCCACTTCTCCACAGCCGTGCCTTTGCATTGTGTGCAGAATGTAGTTTTGTTTACTGAAAAATGCATGGATGTCCCCGCAAAAGATGTCATGTTGAAGGCAGCACATATTGCTCTTTAATCTCAATGTACTGTTCTGCATTAATGCTGCCATCACAGAAGTGTAAATTACTTTTGCAAAGGGCACTGACCCAACTCCATACCATGACATAGCCCGACTTTTGGACTTGTTGCTGATAGCATTGTGGGTAGTCCTCTTCATCTTTGGTCTGGACCACACACAGACCCGGCGCCAGAAAAAAAAAATATTAATGGGGCGATAAGTTTATCACAGGGGGCGGGGTCGCCCCCCCCCAAAAAAAAAGTGTGCACCAGAGGGTACCTGCCTCTGAGCATGTGTAATGAATTGGGTGCGCTCCTAGAAAGCTCGTGTATTTAGGCTACACCGTTGTAAGAGACTGACTGAGTAAGAGTAAAGAGTGATGACTGTATTTTTTTAATTATTATTTGAACGTATAGACCCTTGGTCAAGTGATCTCCTGCATACCACAAAACCAAACCAACAACTGATCTGAGAAACGACACGAGACAGTAGATTAACCCCACATACAGCCCTCCATCACAAGCGCAAACACAGCGCAATTGGGCATGACAGTCACACAACGGGTCAAAGATAAACCTTTCATGTAGATATACAGTGGTTCCTCGTCTATCATGGGAGTTACATTCTAAAAATAGCCCGCAATAGGCAAAATCCGCGAAGTAGACAGCGTTATTTTTTTACAATTATTATAGACGTTTTAAGGCTGTAAAACCCCTCACTACACACTTTATACACTTTTCTCAAACAGGCATTAACATTTTCTCACTTTTCTCTCGTGTGTAAACACTCTCAAAGTTCAAACCTCAGTAGAAAAATAAGACCAACCTGTTTTCAGGCCCAAACATTTGTTTGAGAAATAAAAATAGAACGTTTTCCTATAAATAATTATGATGTCTTTTAGAACTAACAAATTTAATTTTAACGATCGACCTACGAGGTTGTACACATAAGAAATTATTAATAGTGACTGACCAGTATTTCACAGTTCCTCTGATTGCGCCTCTTCGTCCTGGCGCCGCGCCACTGTCGCGCCTTTTTCCACTCACACCTCGTTGCAGGTGTCTTTTTTCGAGTGAAGAACACAGTTATGGGTAGTTGTTGGCGCTGTTTTTTCTTCTGGGCGAGAAGATTCTTATAAACAGACACGCAGAACACAATGCGCGTACTCTCCCTTCGCGGTGCCGCAACAGGTGTCCCGTCATCTCGACAGAACACCGGCCTGCTTGATGAGGACGCAGAGCACAATGCACTGGGGGGAAAAAAAAAAAAAAAAGCATGCAAAATTGGACTAAAAAAATCCTCGAAACTGCAAGGCGCTATATTTTCCAGTATTTCTTTTTCTTTCTTTTTTATTTTTATTTTTGATAACTCTCACATCCGAGGGGGCGAGGTTGATGACGTGAGGGGGCGTCACCCCCAAACGCCCCCTCGTGGCGCCGGGTCCGACCACACAGCATCCTGATACTGATTTGTCTGACCAAAATACATGTTTCCATTGTGATGGACCAATCCAGATGCCTCCAAGCCCAGAGAAGTCAATGCCACTTCTGGACAAGGTTAATATGAGACTTCTTATTTGTACAATAAAGTTTTAAGTGGCATTTGGGAATGTAATTCCATATTTTAGTGCTTGACAAAGATTTCCCAAAGTAATCTCTTGCCCATGTGCTTTTATCAGCTTTTGATGAATATGGTTCTTAATGTAGTGCCATCTGAAGAATCAGTGATCACAGGTGTTCAGCTTAAGAACACCAGTTCTTTGAATCATTTTATATTATGCACTGCAGAAGAAGAAATATGCAAATCCGTTCCGTGTTTTTTTTTTTTTTTTTTTTTTTGAGGAACATCGTTTTTCCACACTTCAATAATTTTCTCATGCAACCGTTGACAAACTGGAGATCCTAGGTCCATCTTTCCTCCTCAAAGACGCAGCCTTTCATCGATACTGCTTTTGTACTAAGTCATGATTATAATCACCTGTTGACATTACCTGTTTGAAATAACATCATTATTTTATTTGTTTATGTATGTTTGGATCTGTATTGTGGTTTTGTGATTTGTCTTCTTCTTAGGTTATACTTTTGTTATGGTTATGTTTTGTTACGGTTATGTTTTGCTTCTACTCAGCCTTAGATGTCTATATAGTTTGTAATCACTTTTTGGTTGTCAGTTTGTCATGTGACATTTGACCTTTTCTCCTTGATTCACACACCTGTCTTTCATTTGTTCACTAATGGGTTTGTATTTAAGTAGCACATCTTCCTTGTTTGTTTTCTGGTTTCTTCACATTGGTTTCCCTGTTGTGAGTATTCTGATTGCCTGTTTGCTTCTGTGGTATTTCTAGTGTTTTTGATACACTCCTTGTGACTCTGGACTCTGCTTTTGTGCAATTTTGGACCCTTCTTCCCATGCCTCATTTTTGCCTTTGTTTGGATTGTTTGCCACTGTTGGGATAATGAATCGCCTGAGTTTTTGCACTTACCTCCTGCCTCCTCGCTGCCTGCATATCGGGGTTCACTCTAAACATTGTAAATTGTAACAATTTATTTATTTACTTCATTACAAGCCATAAATTGCCCCGTCCCATATTTTTATTCATTTATTTATTCATTTTTGGGACTATGTTGCAGGCCTGAAATAAAGAAATTGATGTATTTCAACCATAGACTGTATATATACTGAACAGAATCTGTGTGATGTCACCTATTGGATGTCTCCTTTGACCAGTCATACTGCCAATATTCAATGTCCCGACTCTCGATTCGAAAATTCAAACCTTCGTCCTCTCCTGCTGCCTCTGCACACACTCTACCCCTCTGCTTCTTCTTTTCAATTCAATTCAATGCTTTTATGAACAATAGCACAGTTTCCGCTGGCACTTTGCTGGATAATAGCACCAGGTGGTATTTGTTAAACTGAGCATAAACCAGTATAGAAATTCCATTTGTGATTTGCGCATTTGGATTGGCAGCATTCACACCGGATGTCCTTCTTATATCAGGCATATAAAAGATCAGCAGTTTCAAGCAAAGTGAGAAATACGTTAGAGAGATAAATGCATGAACCATTTTTGAATCTTTTTTCTCTGAATCGCTTTTATTTCACAGAAAACTTTCCAAAATAACCACTTGTGTGTGGACCTCAGTAGATTAAAAAGTATAGAAAGTGAAATATCTTGGTCCAACATAATACTCTGGTGTAATGGGTGTAAATGTTTGATTTTAGACTGAAAGTGTAGGCATCCAAATGGCAAAAATGTGTGTTTTAACTTGAGACTCAGAGTGAGAGCCACACTTTATTTAAAATTTCATCCTGGGCTTTTTTTTTAAATGAAAAATGTTTAAATTATTTATATCCTCTCTGGCTGTGGAACTGCGCGTGCATAAAGTTTTGCTGCTATGTAAATGGCTTTGATCTTAATTATTTTCTTTTCATCCAAGACGTTTCTGGGCTGCTTTCTGCCGCCAGGCACATCAGATTTTCTGTGGCTTAAAACAGACACCAGCTATGTTTGTGGCATATTATGTTTTAATGTCACTTTTATGCAGCCTTTAACAGCATGCACAGTAAACTAAATACAGAAGCACCAGATGGTTAATGATACACAAGCCCCCAAAATCAAGGTACTGCTGGAAATGCATGTGTAAAATGCTATTTCAGAAACGTGCACAGTCAGCACTCAAAAACAAGACCAAAACCATGGAAAGGGGTAACCACAAATGTCTTGGCAGAGTGAAATTTAAGACACGTGCCTTTTAAGATTACTTAGCAGTTTTGCTGTGTAAAAATAACAGCATTTGTGTAGTTGTCTGTTGGAGCTAGGCACACAACCCATACACACCTTTCATACTGAGGAACTGATTTACTAAATATTTTGTGTATAAAAATGTGTGCAAGCACCACTGCACTCACAAATACACCTGCATGCTGAGGTCCATGCAAACTAGTCCATATTGTCCATTTATAGTGTTTGACTTCATCCATCCATCCATCCATTTTCCTCCGCTTTATCCGGAGTCGGGTCGCGGGGGCAGCAGCTCAAGCAAAGCCGCATTTCGGGTGTGTTCACTTGAGTGCTGAAAATTGTGGGTGAAGGGGAATAGACATGCAAATAGGTGAGTTTTGCACAAGCAACATGATGAATTAAGGTCCCAAAGAAATTTGGCGGGTGCTGACAGCATCTATATTTTGCAAGGTTGAAACTTATGCATTAACTTTTTGTGCTTGACACCACTGATACCATGGATGAACTATGAATTAAATATATAAAATAGGAGGTTGTTTTTGTTTGCTTGTTTTTAAATCACCAGCCCAAGCAGTTAGTACACTTGCTTTCAGTGTGGAAGGGTCCCGTACATAACCCACCCCTGCCCATTCGCCATGTAATATGGAGTTGCATAAGTTAGGGCATCAATCATAAAACTTGTACTAAATCAACACGGAGATCCACATAAGATCTGCTGTGATGACTCTGAGTGAAAACAAGGGAGCAGCCAAAGGGACTCACTAGCATGCGAACACGCTCAGTTATGGTGCTTAGAGAACATATTCATAGAGCTTCACTTTTCTTTACAGATTTTGTTATATTACATCCTCATTCCAAAATGGAGTAAATTCATGATAACATTAAAAGTTTTTTGAAATGTCTGAAAATTTCTTGAAAATAAGAAACTAAGATATCACATGTACATAAGTATTTACACCCTTTGCCCAGTACTTTGTTGATGCACCTTTGACAGGAATTACAGCCTCAAGTCTTCTTGAATATGATGTCACAAGCTCAGCACAACTATCTTTTGGCAGTTTTGCCCATTCCTCTTTGCAGCACCTCTCAAATTCCATCAGGTTGGATGGGCAGTGTCAGTGCACAGCCATTTTCAGATCTCTCCAGAGATGTTCAATTGGATTCAGGTCTGAGCTCTGGCTGGTCCACTCAAGGACATTCACAGAGTTGTCCTAAGCCAGTCCTTTGATATCTTGGCTGTGTGCTTAGGGTCATTGTCCTGCTGAAAGATGAACCGTTGGCTCAGTCTGAGGTGAAGAGCACTCTGTAGCAGGCTTTCATCCAGGATGTCTCTGTACATTGCTGCATTCATCTGGCCCTCAATGCCACTGAAAAACATCCCCACAGCATGATGCTGCCGCCACCATGCTTCACTGTATGGTTGGTGCCTGGTTTACTTCAAACATAACACCTGGTATTCGCACCAGAGAGTTCAATCAGACCAGAGAATTTTGTTTCTCGTGGCCTGAGAGTCCTTCAGGTGCATTTTGGCAAACTCCAGGCAGGCTGCCATGTGCCTTTTACTAAGGAGTGGCTTCTGTCTGGCCACTCTACCATGCAGGCCTAATTGGTGGATTGCTGCATAGATGGATGTCTTTCTGGAAGGTTCTCCTCTCTCCACAGAGGAATGCTGGAGCTCTGACAGAATGAGCAATGGGGTTCTTGGTCACAGACTAAGGCCCTTCTCCCCTCGATCGCTCAGTTTTGACGGGTGGCCAGTTCTAGGAAGAGTCCTGGTGAATCTGAACTTGTTTTTCTTACAGATGATAGAGCCCACATTTAGTATTTAGCAAAAAGGGTGTGAAAACCTAGGTAAATTTGATGTCTTAGTTTTTTGTTTAACAAAGTTTGCAAACATTTCAAAACCATTTATATGTTGTCATTATGGGGTGTTGTGAGTAGAAGTTTGAGGGGAAAAAAATAATTTACTTCATTTTGGAATATGGCTGTCATCAGAGGAAGTTTTTCCATACCGCTGACATCTGTGTGCTTGCTCTAGGGTTGGTAAAGTTGGGCCTTACTTGTGCGAAGTGCCTTGAGGCAACTTTGTTGTGATTTGGTGCTATATAAATTAAATACATTGAATTGGCACTAACAAAAATTGTGTAAAAAGTGAAGTGCTGAAAATACTTTCTAGATGCACTGTATGCTGAGTTCTGCTTGCATACACCTAATGTGCACACCTGAAGAGCGACCAAATGAGTGGATATCAACTTGTTTGTTTTTAAGGTGAAAGCGCATCTTAAAAATGATGGAATCTCAACATTAAATTTAATAAACTATCCAAAGTGAATATTTGAGAAATTGTGAGAATTATTAGAATGAGGAGGAGTGTATGTTTCCCACTTTGGTGAACATTACTAAAGACAGACCTTGTGTTTTTGAGCCTTTTACACAGTAAAAGAGAGGTTTTGCACAATTCAGATTCACTCAGTCAACGCTGATGAAATAAAGTGTGCTGGTGTCAGATTATTTTGACATCCACTCCTTTCTGAGTGGATTAAAGCTGTAAACTAATGAAGCCCTTGTTTTAGTTTTGGACATAATTAAATAATTCATATTCAGACTGTTCAAACAAAGTGGCCCAAATATGTTTGAAATCAGTTTATTTGTGTATCTGCAGAAATAGTCATAATATCAATGCAGATTTCATTATAGCTATTCCTTCCAGGAAAGGGACTAAAATTTTATTATTATTATTTGGGTTGCTGGGGGGGTGCTTTTAAATTATAAAACAGTAAAAATTACAGCCCTTAGATGCTAAATAATAATAAACTGCACGTAATTATAGTCATCACTCTCAGTTGCTTGTATTAAAAAAAAAAAATACCTTGACCATCTGATGCAGATGGAAAAGTGCTATATAAATACAGTCCATTTCCATTTTGTACTAAAATGCTGTGCTTTCAACTAAATTCCACCTAGTGGGCCTGATATACTAAGATCTCAGATAGCAAGTGCAGTGATGCTTGCATCTACTTTAACACTTGCAAACCTTTAATAAATCAGGCACAGTGTGTTTTAGTGTCAGCTGAAAACAAAGTGTTGAGGATACTGAATCACCATCAGTTCCACTTAATAGTCCATGTACATAATGCTGAACTTGTAAACTAAATTTGTGAGCTGGGGATTTTCTGATGAAAGTACACCTTGAAGAAAAAATTCTAGATGTCTACCTTTCTCAGTAGAGTTGTTGTGGTCCACTCAGTTATCCAATAGGTTGGCTATATCAAGTAGGATGAAGACTCTGGGGATGCACTTTCAGTCATACCTTATCTTAGTCATGCAAGCACCACATGGACATGGTATTTAGTATTTTTAGCATAATATTTTAGGATGTAACAGCACATATGCACTTGTTAGGGGTACATGTAGCCCCATGGAGGATCATAAAGACAAGCAAACAGCAAGCGGTTGGAGCTGTGTAATATTCCAGGTGGGGTGGGGGTACTGGTCTGCAGTACACCTGCCTAAAATAGGTGGTGGGACTTTGAGATATGCTTTCAATATGGAGTGGGGAAAAGAAGAAGGGTATTAGTTACAATTATTGGACCATAGGATTCTGTGGCCAATAATTGTGTATATATACCTCAAGTTGCCAACAGTCTTGCTTCTTGAGTGATCAGATAAAGATAAACATGTCTTATTTTGGGTTAGGGTGTCTTTTTATTTATTTCCTGTGCATGAACTTATCTGAACTTCTGTTCCTGTTAAATAGTAACCCTAACATTGTTCTAAATGTAATCAGACCTGTGTTCTCTTGTCCCTGTCTCTCTTTGTGAAAATCAACCTTCTGTCCAGTCACGACTTTATAGGAGAGTTTACAACCAGCTACAGAGAATTGTCCAGAGGTCAAAGCCAGTTCAACGTCTATGAGGTAAAACACAAGAATAAAAATGCAGTCTTGTTGTTGTTATAAAAAGTAAGTATTTTATTTTGAAAACTACAACAAGATTTTCTCCAAAGTTACTGTTACTCTTAATGATTAAAAGTGGTCTAATAATAATAATAATAATAGAAAAAAGTAAAAAGTGATTTTAGGAATTTGCAGTGACTTTAACTCCAATGTTAACCCTTAATTTTGACCAGTAGATTGATGGTGAGATTTTTTTTTTTTTTGCAGTATCCATACGAGGTCTGTGAGAAAACTATCCGACCTTTTTATTTTTTTCAAAAACTATATGGATTTGAATCACATGCACTTGCATCAGACAAGCTTGAACCTTCGTGCGCATGCGTGAGTTTTTTCACGCATGTCGGTTGCGTCATTCGCCTGTGGGCAGGCTTTGAGTGAGCACTGGTCCACCCCCCTCGTCGGATTTCTTTTGTCTGGGAACTAGCTGAGTGACTGCCGCTTTGCTCCATGAATTTTTTTTTTTTTTCAGAAACTGTTAGAGACAGCCAGTTGGAAACCATTCGAAACATTCAGATGGATTTCGGTGAAGATTCTGTCAGCATCACATGGATTAAGGAGTGTTAAAACCTTTTTAAAGACGGCCCACAGCGGCGGAGGGCGCGCGGCGCACTGAGCGGCCATCGACAGGCTGGACCGACCAGATCATTTCTAAACTGAACGCTGTGTTGATCCGGGACATCGTGTGACTACCACATAAATGGCAACAGAGCTGGACATAGCACTTTTGTGGCACATTCCACTGTTACAGGAGATTTTGTAATGAAAGACGTGCGGAGGATTTCGCGCGTCAGCACAGAGCCGCTCATTGCACGCAACAAAAAAAAAACACCTCCGTGTTGGAAACCATTCAGAAGATTCAGACGGCTTTTGATGGCTTTTCAGTCGAGTGAGTATCCGAGAAATTGTTTAACAGCTGGGCATGTTCCAATTTGTCCTGTGAGACTTCCAACACGGAGGTGTTTGTCCAGCGGCTGTGAGCAGCTGCTTCCCGACGCACGAATCCGTCCGCACGTCTTTCATTACAAAATCTCCTTTAACAGTGGAATGTGCCGATAAAGTGCTGATCCTGACCTCTTCTGAAACTTCTCTGCTAGTCACACGACATTCTGCATCAACAGAGCCTTAAATTTGGAAGTGATCTGCTCGTTCCAGCCTGTCGATGGCCGCTCGGGGCACGGTGCGCCCTCCGCTGCCGTGGGCCGTTTTTAATCCAGTTTTAATGGTCCTTAATCCGTGTGATACCAACAGAATCTTCACCAAAATCCATCGGAATCTTTCGAATGGTTTCCAACTGGCTGTCTCTAACAGTTTCTGAAAAAAAATTCATGGAGCAAAGCGGCAGCCTCTCAGCCATTTCACTGACAATAAAAATCCGACGAGGGGGGTGGATCAGTGCTCACTCAAAGCCTGCCCACAGGCGAATGACGCAACCGACAGGCGTGAAAAAACTCACGCATGCGCACAAAGGTTCAAGCTTGTCTGATGCAAGCGCACATGATTCAAATCCATATAGTTTTTGAAAAAAATAAAAAGGTTGGATACTTTTCTCACAGACCTCGTATCAACGTTTGCTGAGGAAAAATAATAATAATTAAAAAAAAAAAATAATAATAATATATTTTTCTTTATTGCGGTCAAGGTTTTGAATCCCAAAAAGAAAGGCAAGAAGAAAAAATATGTAAATTCAGGGACGGTAAGATTTGTTTTATCACTAATACGACACCACTGTCTGTGCAGTAAACAAGTCAATTTTGACACAGTCACCTTTGTGGTCATCTCCTTCCTGTTGTTTTGACTTTTTTAAGGTGACGCTGCTGTCTTTCAAAGTTGAGTCAGAACATACGTTTGTCGACTTCATCAGAGGAGGGTAAGAACTCAGCCTGTCATGTATGAGTGCAGTTAGACCCCACACTCAGAGAACAGTTATATGATACTCTTGTGAAATACTGTAAGCAATGATGTTTAATGGAGTTTCTATTATAAGTAACCTGCAAAACTCAACTGCAATTCATCACTATTTGTCAAATGTAAATATTTCCAACAGACTTGTATGTATGTTTTTAAATATTTCTTCTTATTTCCTGAAAATTATAAAAATGTGTTTAAGGACTCACATTGTGTATACAGTATATGCAGTCATCCTTGTTGGTATGTACTGTGTTATTACCGTAACAATCAAAGTTGTACCATGTCTATTCCTAAAGTCCTACTTGGGTGATGTAAGTAACCGAATTTGTTCATTTTGAGGATTTGAAAGCACCCAGTTGTGTCATGATTCAGAGATGCTGGGCACAGCAGGTGGTAGCATACACAATCCAGACTCACAAACAGGTGGTGGAATAAAAAGACTATCGATAACTCAGGCAATACATTCGGTACACAGAATGGCAGTCAGTGCAGCAGAGGTACAGGCGGGTGTTCAGCAAAGGCATCGCCAAAAACAGGCGGGGTTCAGAAGGACAGAGACAAAAAGCGAGGTCCCGAAAAACAAGCAAGATCAAGTCCGGTGAGGCAACAAAAGACTATGACGAGAGCTGGGACAGAGATAATAACAACATCAACAAACTAGCACTGAAGACAAAACTCACAGGGCTTAAATACACAGTGGTAATTAGGACGTGATGTGAAGCAGGTGTGGTGAGCAGACAGGAGGAGGGCGTGGACAAAGATGAGAAACAACTGAGACAAGAGAGTGCAGTGACGAGTGGCCGAGGAGATGACAAACAAAATGGCATGGACAACAGAGATGAAGAACTGGTGAAGGACAAGAGAGTGTAGTGATTAAACGGTGTGACAGTGACACAAATGAAACGGGGTGTGAATACATGAGAACAAAGATGAGGAGGGTCAAGTACAAGAGAGTACAGTGACCAGTGGCTGTTTTTGATACGGGCCATGTGGGCCATTGCCCTGGGCAGCATTTATGGAGGGGCGGCACCGTGGGGATGAGCACTTCAAAAAAAAAAAAAAAAAAAATCATGTCCACCACAAAATGGTTTTCTTGTCACTCTGTGTAGAATTGTCAAATTGGCGCCTCCTGTAGGCAGCTGCAGGTGCCTCTGCTTGCTGAAGCAATGCGATGGTGAGATGGCACACCACACGAGGAGGACAGTTCACCTCTGGGAGGCACAAGTGTGTGTGTGTGTGTGTGGGGGGGGGGGGGGGGGTGTTTGTGGGCTAAAGTCAGTTACACCTCAACTTTCTTCCAAATAATGCACATCTCATTCATAAATACAGGCTTATAATTCCTGCACGTTTTTCTGAATTGTGTGACATGTCCTGCCACACACGGAGAGGATTCAGCTTTATCCCAATCTGGGCGTAGCCGAATTCTCTCCTTGTGCAGCAGGAAACCAGGGATAGGTGGTCTCCTCCCGTGTGCTCTGCTCCGCTTTGGCTTCGTCCACTTAGGATGCAGCACAGAACCAGAACTCTGCGCCTCATTTCTCTGCGGATCACGCAGCAAACGACGCAGGCAGCCAGTTTATGAAATAAAAGGCGTTTGAAAGCAGACAGACACGGTGTAAGAACGGGTTTGAATCTGCCCACTTGTGGAAAAAAGTTTGCAAAAAGGAGAGCCTGCCTATTTGTCAAGACGGCATAGAACTTGTGTTGTGTTCACATTACAAGCTGAAGTGACTGAATCTGACCATTTTTTGTCTGCAAGAGTGTATTTTTACAGTAATTTTCCAGCAGCTGACAACTCTTTTTGTTGTCATGTACACTGACAAAATAATGATAATGAAATTTAAAATTAGGCTTTTCTTCATAATTAACTGGTTTATTCAATGGAGAAAAAGAATCACATTTGATTTCATTGGCATGTGAACACTAGTACCATTTCAGTTTAGATTTTTGTTTGATCCACAGATGAAGATCAAAAATTGGGAGAAAAAAAGGCAAAACACTACATGATCAAATTTCTGTCAAACCTAAAACTGAAGGTTACATTATCTGGAGAACAAAAATAAGAAAATGAGAGAATCAACTCAGTTATTACTCCAAATTGTTGACGTTCTAATAAGCTAGCTATGTGCGGTCTGCATACCTTGCGAGTGGTAAGATGGCCGCCGGTTTGCTTCAGCAGTTTGTATGGAGTGTGCGGGCCAATGAGCTATCCAGTGTTATATTCAGATCAGTGATGTCAGTGGAAAATGGATTACATGTCTCATGAGGCAGGTAGGAGGGTGCCTTAGCACAATTTTGCTTGGGGCACCAGAGATATTAGGACTGGTCCTGTTCTTTCTGTGGTCTGGTGGATTCTTTGCACTATGTGTTGATCATTGCAAGAACCATTTTCCTGAACAAGCCACCAAAATTCCCGCCACTGAGATGTAGTATTCATGCATATTCCTCAAGAATGAATGAATGACTGTCACAGTGTGACTGGTCAGATCAGTTCCATTCCAAAATATACAGTGCATCCAGAAAATATTCATAGCACTTCACTTTTTATACATTTTATGTTACAGCCTTATTTCAAAATTAAATTAATTTTTCCCCTCAAAATTCTAAATACAATATCCATTAGTAACAATTTTGAGAAAACATTTGTTTTTGATTTTTGCAAATTTATTAAAAAAAAACAACAGCTAAGAAATCACATGTACATAAGTATTCACCGTCTTTGCCATGAAGCTCAAAATTGAGCTCAGGTGCATCCTGTTTCCACTGATCATCCTTGGTATTTTTCTACAGCTTATTTGGAGTCCACCTGGGGTAAATGCAGTTGATTGGACATGATATGAAAAGGCACACACCTGTCTACTGTAAAAACAAGGGTGTGGAAAGTTGCACAAGACCTCAGGAGTTTGCATAGAACCAAAGTGGGGTTCAAGGTTACTCCCAACGCCTGTGGAACATCAAAAGTGACACCAAGCTATTTTTTTTCTGAGCCCACAGCATCAAGATGTCAAATATCAAGTATCCTCTAATCAACTTAGACACCTAAAAGCATTATTTTGGGGACTCTGGTCTGTTATCAGTCATGAATCAGCAAGTTGCTGTGACCCCCTCCCATATGACCCACAAAAACCCAACAGATTGAAGACTGAAGAAACTCTACCTATGAACCCAAAAATTCTGGTTAAATGATGGAAAACCAAATAACTATTTCCACATACTAACTGTACACCACTTGGGGATCACAATACTTTTTGCCCGGTTGAATTCACTTTTCATTGGCCATTTAATGTTGCCAGGGTTCTCGAAAGGATGGTACAACAGTGACTATAAGTGGATCAGCTTGGAATTGACACAGACTCTACTACTTATGACTGCACTTTTGAACAAAAGGAAAACAAAGGAATCCAGTCTTCTGTCTTCCTTTTTCCCTTTGCTTTTCTGTTGTTTGAAAAAAGAAACTTTTTGTGGTGAATCAACCAAGGATGGAATTGTTAATCCACATTATCTCTGAATGTTTTATTATTGAATGTAGCTAGAAGTTAGAAAGCCTTATCAAATGTTTTTTTTTTCTCTTCGTGCTATGGTTATCATGCATTGTTTTAAGTGTGCTTATATTACATAAGCCTCATTTGCTAGAGGACAGTGTTGGTTTTAAGGGTGAATTCAAGGATGCGATATAATATTGTCACTGAGACAAAGAAATGTGGTTAAAACTAAGCTACCCACAATACTTGTGGGTGGAGTTAAAGACCCTCTAAAAGCCAGAGTCTCTTGGGAGATGCCCTTTTTTGTCTCTTTGGTTCCTCTTCTGCTCTTCATCTCCTTCAGCTCTGTTTGTCTGTCGTCTTGTTTTTGCCCCTTGTCTTTGCCCACGTCCATGTGGGTTTTGATTTCTTTGTACTTTGTGCTTAAGAAATTACTTTTCTTCTTTCAAGTGGTTTCAACCTCAACCTTTGGTAAAGCTAACGTTTGTTGGTGCATTTCACTTCTTTGTGCGACCTTCCAAATTAAACTACTGTTTTTTTTATCAACTCCAGATCTACCTCGTTGAACAATTTTGGTTGTAAAGTTACTTTTTTGCTGAAAGTTATTTTTGGATCCGACTGCCCAGACAATGACAGAAAATGCAATTTTCATTTTTGGCGAATAGAGAATAAAGACACTAAACCTTAATCCTGATAAGCCGAGACAACAACCTCTCAGCACGTCTATCCATCCGGGTCGGCCTGAGCTGCACATCGATTCGAACCACTGTCAGAAAGACGGCAAAACTCTGAAGCACTGAAAGCTACTCCTGGTGAACAATCTCAAGCCAAGACAGGTGGTGACTGGCAGAAATCCTCTCTCAAGGTCCATCAAGACAAGATGTTGGAGACGGACAGACGAACAATGTAGACACCGACAGCTGTTGGCGTCTGACCTCAGAGGCATCCCACACTGCTACAAATCTAACCCATCCAGTTCTGTCAGAGTCTAGCACACGGGTGGGCAACAGGGTCAAGAGAGTGCAGGTTTTCCTTGCAACCAATCACCTCAGCAGGTGTGTTTGCTGATGAGCTTCTCCCCTGAACATAAACACCCAATGAAATCACATGCTGAGACACCTGATCATTAATTAAATCACCTGCTGAGGTGACTGGTAGCAAGGAAAACCTGCAGTGTCTTACCCCTTTGTGACACATGATTGCCCACCCCTGGTCTAGCAGAAGTGGTTTTATTTAATGTATTCACCCTTATTACCACTATATCACTATATATATACCACTATTAACAAATACCAAAATAATTCCTTGAAGATTATGAAGTATTCATAAATCTCCCACAGATATTTCAGCCCAGTCTCATGATTTTTTTTTCGTGAACCCGTCATGACAAGCAACCGCTTTTCATCACGTTTTTTAAATTTTACTATTTATATTCTTCCTCTTCTCCTTACTCTAACCATAGTGTATGTGTCTACCCTGTTGTGTGGGCCGCTGAAGAGGAGGTACTGCTGGCCCACCACCAGAGGGCGCCCTGCCTGAAGTGCGGGCTTCAGGCACAAGAGGGCGCCGGAGCAACCGGGAGTGACAGCTGTCACTCATCATCACCAGCACCATAAAAGCCAGGCAGCAACTCCACCTCGCTGCCGAGATATCATCTACTAACTCGGTAATATTCTCTGCAGTATCTAAACTGTGACTTACGTCTGATCTGTTTGCAGCCATTGTCCTGTGGTGCCCTTTCAGCTGGGTTGGCGGTCAGTGAGAGTGCCAGCGTCTTTGTCTCTCACTCCAACCAGATAAGTGGTTTAACAGGAGCTGCAATTTTGTTTCCTATTTCTGAGGTGGAGGTGCTCCCTCCCGGAGGAACTGTTTCTGTGAGTGAGGATTTACTGGGTGTGTATCCACACAGCCACCATTAACTGTCTCTGCTTCCTGCCAGCAGTACCAGGTCTGACAGCTGGAGACGGTGGCCACCTGGAGATTTAGGACTTGTTGGCTCCGGTGTTCTTCAGATCCGTTGGCGGTGGAAGCCGTGTGGGACCCGGCTCTTCTCTGGACGGACGTCTTCTATCCTCGAGCCTGCCCATACGTCACTTTTCGTATAATTGACTATCATTCTCAAACTGCATTTGTCTGTATTCCGTTGTGCACAGTTTGCAACATTAAATTGTTATATTTTGGCTTATCCATTGTCCGTTCATTTACGCCCCCTGTTGTGGGTCCGTGTCACTACACTTTCCCAACATACCCTCCCCAAATGTTAACCATAACTCCCCCAGACCCCCCCCCCCATCCATCACCCCATATTTCTTGCCCCTGTCATGAAATGAATTTGTGCCCTGTTACGAAAGCGCCCCATTTTTTGTGCCCCCATCATGAACCCATAGATTAATGTACTTTTCATAACCCTGTCCAGCGGACTGCCGCGAGACTGTGTTGTATTGCACAACCCTTATATAATAATCATTCACTGAACTGCATTGTTATCATCAAAGTACATCACTGTGATATGTCTTGTCCGATTTAACCCCTGAATGAGTTAAATAAATGCTTAAACGTGTAATTGTCTGTGATTTATATGTTTAAAAGAGAGGATAAAATAGAAGATAAATACTGATATTTTATTTCCTGTTGGTTGATATGCCATATATTGACATTATAACCTTGTTATAAACCCTCAGACCAACAGGTGGTGCCCCAAATTAATTAGAAGTAAAAATAAATATTCAAATTTGTTACATTATTCATTGGCCTGTGTGAGGCAGCACCTGTCCGATTTGATCTTCTGTTTAATCATATGAAAAAATATATATAGTTGGAAGAGTTATAAAGCCACCAGATTTTTTTCCCCTCCTTCTGAACTCTCTCTCTCTCTCTCTCTCTCTCTCTCTCTCTGTGTGTGTGTGTGTAAACAATAATAAAAAGTGCTGTGTTGTTGATGCATTCCACATACTGACATTGTAACGTTGTTATAAACCCTCAGACTAACGGGTAGTTCCCAAAATTATTTTGAGGTAAAAATAAAAAAACTCTGTCACACTACGTATAAGGTCCCACAGTTGACAGTGCATGGACAACTCTATGAATGTCCTTGAGTGGCCCAGCCAGAGTTTAGACCTGAATCTGACTGAACATCTCTAAAGAGATATGACAATGGCTGTGCGCCAACCCTCAACCTGATGGAGCTTCAGAGGTGCCGCAAAGAGGAATGAGGACAAACTGCCCAAAGATAGGTGCACCAACCTTGTGGCGTCATATTCAAGAAGACTTGAGGTTGTAATTTTTGCCAAAGGTGCATCAACAAAGTATTGAGCAAAGGGTGTAAATATTTATGTACATGTGATTTCTTAGCTATTATTTTTTTAATAAATTTGCAAAAATAAAAAAAAAAACAACTTTTTCATGTTGTCATTATGGGATGTTGTGAGTACAATTTTAAGGGAAAAAAAATTATTTAGTCAGTTTTGGAATAAGACTGTTACATAACGTGGAAAAAGTGAAGTGCTGTGAATACTTTCCTGATGCACTGTACCATAGATTGTAAAATAGCATTGGAAAAGAGCAAATGGAGTCCTGTGTGTCAGCAATACAATTCTCCAACCATAGGAGACCTAGTGCTGATTATATGAAAATTCCAACCTGTACAGGGAGTGGAGAAAGAGGACTGTGATGTCCCTGGTGGTAGACAAGGATAAATTTATTAGACGAATATGTCGGCAGAGTACTCGCTTACAAAGGAGGCCATTCGAACATCTGGCAACATTACACCAATTTGTTATTATTAATTGATTATCTGATCACAATAACTTCATCAGAGTGAGTAATTCTGTGCAAAGCTGCCCTTGCTAGACTCCAGTTATATTGGAACTGCATTTGGATACAAGCTGTATTGTACTGTAATGCATTACCAGCACAGATTCGCTATTATTATAACAATAATATAATAATAAATTTATTTGTACAGCACTTTACCTAACATTCAATGCATGATTTTCAACAACATTTGACCTGTGGCTTATGTCATTAAAGGTCACTGTACATAATCAGAAAGATGCAACAAAAATGGGAGCATGTGAGATGAAAACTACTTTTACCATAGAAGAATTGAAGCATGAATTAATGCTTATCTGAACTTTTCAAAACTCAACTTTATATCCTTCGCAATGTTTGGGACAATGGTCTTTGGTCTGATGAGTCAAAGGTAGGATAAATCAAAGGTTTGGATAACAGGAGCCTCTGTATATCTGGTATAAACTAAACATAATACTGCATACTTAAAACTCTAAAATCCTTAGCTATTACCAAAAGGAAGCAACACTTCGAAATGTCACATTATAACCCCAGAACATAGCCTCAATAGATGAAAATACATTTATTTATATGTGATAGGTGCCCTATGACTGCTGGGATAGGCTCCAGAACCCCCGTGACCCTTATTTGGAGTAAACGGGTATACAAAATGAATAGATGTATGGATACATGCGATTGATTTGCATTGTATTAAGAATAGACATTAAAAACCTTTACACTCTCATTTTGAGGCAAGGCAGAAGAATGAGGACAGCTCAATAATCCTACGGGTTATTGGTCATGACACTGAGGACGTGAGTGCGAAACCCTACTTGTTCAAGCATGACAGCAATGAACGTATTTCCTTATTTGAAAAAAAGCCTATTTTATTTAGTTTGTTTTTTGTTTCTTTGCCATTTCTTCAGACATCTAATCCTGAACATGATGTGGAATATCTTTGCAGGTTGCTGAAATTAGTATTTTGCTTCTTCAAGTGAAATACAGAAATACAGGATACAATAGGTGTAATGTGATGATAAAAGACCAAATTCTTCCAGCGCTGACTTTTCCCCTGGCCGACTTACCCAGGCTGACTCCCGCTTGGGTTGAGTTCGCCCGGGGGCCGAGATCTTATCAGTGCTGCAGCTGGAGTCCTGGTCTGAACTGCCAGCCCAGTTACATCCTTTTTTTTTGCCACTGATAGAAATTAGTCACATTTTTGTGATGTGTTGTTTTACTTTATTTTATTATTTCTAACTCTGCCCCTTCCTCTAGCCCTGAACATAACCCCAACAGCCACCCCCCCACCCCCCCCACACCACCAATGTCACACCACATTTCATGATACCATCACAAAATAGACTTGTGACACTGTCATGAAAATGTGGCACATATGTGAAAAGTTAATTCACTTTTTGTGATGCCATCATGAACCCCTAGCTCATGATGGCATCACGAAGATGAGGTTGGAACTGCAGCAACGTCTGCAAGGGCTTCTGCACTTCCTGAACACTGCTACATCGTTGTGGCTGGCAATTTTGTGGTTTCCCTAAAGTTCCACCACATTGCTGAATGTGGTGGAACTGGCCTCTCTTCATTGGCTTCCTGTTAATTCTAGAATAGAATTTAAAATTCTTCTTCTTACTTATAAGGTTTTGAATAATCAGGTCCCATCTTATCTTAGGGACCTCGTAGTACCATATTACCCCATTAGAGCGCTTCGCTCTCAGACTGCGGGCTTACTTGTGGTTCCTAGGGTTTGTAAGGGTAGAATGGGAGGCAGAGCCTTCAGCTTTCAGGCTCCTCTCCTGTGGAACCAGCTCCCAATTCAGATCAGGGAGACAGATACCCTCTCTACTTTTAAGATTAGGCTTAAAACTTTCCTTTTCGCTAAGGCTTATAGTTAGGGCTGGATCGGGTGACCCTGGACCATCCCTTGGTTATGTTGCTTTAGACGTAGACTGTGGGGGGTTCCCATGATGCACTGTTTCTTTCTCTTTTTGCTCCGTATGCATCACTCTGCATTTAATCATTAGTGATCGATCTCTGCCCCCCTTCTCGGCATGTCTTTTTCCTGGTTCTTTCCCTCAGCCCCAACCAGTCTCAGCAGAAGACTGCCCCTCCCTGAGCCTGGTTCTGCTGGAGGTTTCTTCCTGTTAAAAGGGAGTTTTTCCTTCCCACTGTGGCCAAGTGCTTGCTCATAGGGGGTCGTTTTGACCGTTGGGGTTTTTCATAATTATTGTATGGCCTTGCCTTACAATGTGGAGCGCCTTGGGGCAACTGTTTGTTGTGATTTGGCGCTATATAAGAAAAAAGTTGATTGATTGATTGATTGATTGATTGCTGAACACTGATATCCAGTCAAACAAAGTGGTTGGTTGCAGTTATTGCTGATAAAGGTGGTGTTGGATAATAGTTTTGTGTCATTAAATACAGTAATAAATTACACATTTTATGTTTAGTGTGGGTACTTTTCATTTGTGTATGGATATTTGAAATAATGTTAAGTCAGTCCCATAATATTCACGTGATTCCATTTAGTATGGAGAGGTTTTGGTTTAAATGCGATGTGAGATCCTCCTATGATTAACATTCAGGTAGAAATGTGACAAACCATTGTCACATCAAAATGTAAAGATTACAAGCCTCCCAGACAATCGTCATCATTTCCCCTATCATTTCAGACCGCCTGCCTTTTCATTTACCAGTGACAGTAGAAAGCCTGTGATGACTTTTAAGGTCTTGCCTGAACAACTGTTATTGAGCTCCCACCTGCAGATGTACATCGGACCAATCCTAACATTTTCATTTTAAATGATACAGATGTGCTTCCTGTCTCACCAGGATGCAACTCAATTTCACTGTGGCCATAGACTTCACAGCGTCTAACGGTAGGACAACATTACATTTGTGTGTATTGTGTGTTGTGGAGGAGAAAATGTACCTGCACATTTGTAATTGCCACAGTTTTTACTTTCATCAAAGATCTGGGATTTTTTTTTCCCCATCTTTTCCCATCTGCCTTTAATTGAATGTGGGCTAATGCCAGATCCATGTCTTCATCTATTATTTGATTTAACTTCACAGTAGCCTAAATTAATCAAATATTCATTAGGGTCTCACTGTTGGATGATAGACTATATATCTGAAGCAGCACTAATTGTACACAAGGACTATAATTCTCTTGCTGAGTCTATGATGAAGCACACTGGAATAATCAAACCTTGCTGAAAGAAGGGAATGCATTAAAAGTAAATCGCCAATGAACTAAAACACAAACAGAATCTATCAAATGGGTACAAAATTTTTAAAATGCACATTAAGCAGCACTTAACAGGTGCAATATCAGATGAATGGTTTGGTCAGGTCTGTGAGCGTGTGCCAGTTGTGCGCATCTAGATTCATCACAAAATGAGTCCCGAATGGCAACCACCCAGGCAGACAACCGCTCCATCGCCACCTCTTCAAGAAACCACCTATTTGCCATGGCCAGGTGAAATGTAGTTGTCCCCTTGGCCTTCTCCACCCACTGGGATCCTCAACAACTGTGCGTTGAATCATACACAGAGGAACATGCCACATGGCTAAAATATCATAGCAGATGCTCCCTCACCATACAACCTATACTCCTCACCTGAGTCTCCCTAAGCAAGTGCATGTTTAGCACAAAGTCACTCCAGTGGTACCCAAGGAAGACTTGGACCCAGAGATGAGAATATGAGTACTGAGATAAGTACATGTGCAAGTTCAACACTTTCACTACATACAGTCAGCTTCTCAAATGCTGCCTTCAGGGTATTCATTGATTCCACAAAGATCACAGCATCATCCGTGAACATCATTAAGGGCCCGTTCACACATAACACGACGTTGGCCAAAGACGCAGAAACTGGAAGAAACTCCGCAAACCAAAAATGTAATGGGGAACTACGAAATATTCCACCTGCTGTCGGGAGGGAAACACAGTCGGACAGGCATCCACAATACCACGGTGACGGTATCGTGCACGCTCGTGTTTGCGTGCACAAACACAGTGCGAGCACGTGGAAAGTCACACACACAGTAGCAGAGCAAAAAAAAAAACACAATTTATAATACTTAATTCCTGTTATAAAGAGCGGATTTAGTCTCCGCTTAGACATTACACCAGGAAGTAATGAAATGATGTAGATTACTGTTCTCCCTTTTATTACCTCCGCCAAGGAGGTTATGTTTTCGGTCGCTTTTGTTTGTTTGTCTGTTTGTCAGCAGGATAACTCAAAACGTTTTGAACGGATTTTGATGAAATTTTGTGGAGTGGTTGGAAATGACAAGATGAACAAGTGATTAAATTTTAGTGGTGATCCGGATCACGATGCTAATGCGTTAGCATGTCTATGGCATTTTCAGTGTTAAAAGTTAGCATTAAGCAGTTGCAGCTGTCATCACATTCGGGTGCATTTGTTTTCAAATTGTAATATTTCTTAAATTTATTTTTGTTCATATATTAATAATCTAATGATTATTATATACAATTTTAGAGAAAGACAAAAAGAAATAGATCACTGCGCCAAGGAGGGAATCTCTTTAGGGTCAGTGACCCTATGGCCTTGTTGAGAGAAGTGTTTCATAAATGTTAAAAAAAATTCATATATTTGCAGTTTAGTTGAATAATAAATTGAATTTTGTCTCTTATTTGTTTTTGTCTATAAGCACATGCAATATCAGTATCAGTGCTCAGATGACAGTAGCTTCTGGGAAAGGTGCAAGTTGCAATAAACTGTGATGCCAAGCGCTAAGGATACATGCTATGCAGTCACAGCAGATGAATTTTTTTTTACTACTGAGCAAACATCGTTAGACTTTTTTAGGTTCAGTGATTCCACGGCGTGTAGATGTTATGGCGTCAGTGACCCCATGGCCTTGGCGGAGGTTTGCACTCTCTTGAGTGCTTCTAGTGTTTTACATGAATTACCTGATGCACTCGTCTCATGAATAGCTGTATGTCAGCTGTATGTAGTTATTGTAGTATTTATTTATATACATGTCATGGCTGTGCTTTCTGTGTTTATAATGTAACATGTCGTGTGCACTGAGCTGTCATTTCCACCTGTCAGTGAGTGGCTGGGTGTGATCAGCTGAAATGTGCCTTGCCGTGCTGTGCGCGCTCATAGATAGCTGGCTGGTCCCCATGTGATCTTGTCTGTCCATAATTATCAGCATGTCATGCAAGTGTCCCCCCCCCCACACACACACGCCACGTGTTGTGGTGGGGAGCCGACACACTGGCATGCCACGTGTTGGGGGGTGGGGGTTTGCCACAGCCACACCCCATGTGTTCTGCTAGGTTATGCCACACTCGTGGCTTAGACTTAGACATTTTTCACAGACAGCTCGAATGTGATCAGCTGCTCTCTCTTCTCGTACCAGGAGCGCAATTAGCCCCGCATTTTCTAAGTGTTCAGCGAGAGGTGTTGGATGTTTGTGTGTAGCACCTGGAATTTGGCCGACACCTGCAAAGAGGGGAATTGAACGGTCACACGCAGGGCCCTCGCTGTCTTTCGGCTGCTGATGTAAGAGGATGGTTGTACCGACAGCTGTACCAGGCAGTTGACCCAGCTTTGATTTTCTATGAGTGGCATGCAATTCCTCCTTTGTGCGCTAGTCGGCTTCAGTCGTGTTATGTGCGAAGGGGCCCTAAACCTTTCCTCGCCAACAAAAGTACCTAAACTGGTGATTTCCACAACCCATTCTCAGTCCATGCAAGAACTGAGCATTTTGATTCTGCCCCACTCCGTATACCACTCACAATACTGGCCATGGTGTGTAGCCCAGCTATGATGTACAGGAACATCTCAGGAATCCCACAAACCGTTAAGATGTCCCAGAGAGCAGCCCAACCAACGGAATCAAAAATGTTGAGAAAATCCATATAGGCTGCAAAGATGCAGTTGCTGTATTCACGCTTGCATTCAAAGACAGGTGCAGTCAATGACTGTGTTCTTGGATGTGAATACAGACTGTTATACTAGTCACAGAGAGCAGCATAATACCCCTGTAGTTGTTGCAATCCAGGTGATCACCCTTTCCCATTCAGAGTGGGATAACAAGTTCTTTCTTCAAGTCTGTAGTGATGATACGCTTGTTGAGGCAAAAGGATTTTAGACCAAGCTATCTGAAGTTGTTTGTGGAAATAAAGTCAGAGAATTGACAGATTGTCAAAATAACAGGCTTCTAATTCAAGGCCTCAAAGACACACTCAAAGTCAATCACACAAATGAGTCAAAATTATAAAACAAAACAAGCACACTCTTATTAAAAAAAAGGAAATTAAACATTCCAATAACATCAAGCATATGCGGGTGATTCTTTAACTACGGGCACTATTGGCCTTGTAAATGTAATTTCCACCACACCATTGCCTTACAATATAAAGCGCCTTGGGGCAACTGTTTGTTGTGATTTGGCACTATATACATGTGCTCTGATGTCACTGTTTATCTCCATAGAAACTACCCAAACAATCTTTCATACAAACTGTTTAAAGGGACATTACAGTGTTGTGGTGGAAATTACGGCAATAGTGTGGGACAACTACATTTTGTTTAAAAAAATCACAACAGTTGTATGACATTGAATACCCCAATTATGTTTTGATTATTTTACTGATATTCAGAGATATTTTAAAACATTAGAAAAAACGTTTCTTTACCATTCATTTTTATCATTGAAGATCAAAAGTCTGGGTGTGGGACAAGCACAAAACAGCAATATTTGCATATAATGATGCTGAAAAAAGGTGAAAAAGTCATCATAGACTACTAGAACAAATTTCTTAACACACTTTCATTGTAAAGATAACTATAAAAATGTGAAATTTCCCCTTTTTTCTGTTTTTCATACAATATGATCAAAGGACATAATAAGTGCCCGTAGTCTAAGAATCACCCATGCACAAAGGAAACACTGATAAAAACATCAACATCATCATTTGATTTCAAATGACGCATCATAAACAAGTTTGTGGGCCTTTAGGAGACCAGCAAAAAAAGAAAAAAATGGCAGAATAGGAGGAATGCAAAAATACAAAACATCATCAACAAAAATAAGGAGCCAGCAGGTTTGTCATCTGGGCCAGATGTTGTGGAGTAGTTCTACAGCCGTCAATGGGAGAGCTTCCTTCACATGAGACCTGCACACAGAAAGAGCTTGTGAAAGCTTAATGCAGTAAGACACAAGATTGTGATCAACAAACACAATTTCTTCCCTTGTCAACACCTTTGCATAGAGCCCTGCGTGAGGAGGTCTTCCAGGATCTCAAAGGGTGACAGGTTATTTCTCTGTCGTGTGCAAAAGCCTTTTGTACAACCCCAATTCCAATGAAGTCAGGACGTTGTGTGAAATGTAAATAAAACAGAATACAGTGATTTGCAAATCCTCTTCAACCTACATTCAACTGAATACACCACAAAGACAAGATATTTATTGTTCAAACTGATAAACTTTATTGTTTTTGTGCAAATATTTGCTCATTTTGAAATGGATTCCTGCAACACATTTAAAAAAAAAAGCTGGGACAGTGGTATGTTTACCACTGTGTTACATCAGATTTCCTTCTAACAACACTCAATAAGTGTTTGGGAACTGAGGGCACTAATTGTGAGTGTCATGATTGGGTATAAAAGGAGCATCCCCAAAAGGTTCGGCCGTTCACAAGCAAAGATGGGGCGAGGATCATCACTTTGTGAAAAATTGCGTAAAAAAAAAAATAGTCCAACAGATTAGGAACAATGTTTCTCAACGTTCAATTGCAAGGAATTTAGGGATTCCATCATCTACAGTCCATAATAAAATCAGAAGATTCAGAGAATCTGGAGAACTTTCTACACGTAAGCGGCAAGGCCGAAGACCAACATTGAATGCCCATGACCTTCTATCTTTCATTAAAAAAACTGACATCACTGTGTAAAGGATCTTACTTCATGCGCTCAGGAGCACTTCAGAAAACCATTGTCAGTTAACACAGTTCGTCGCTACATCTACAAATGCAAGTTAAAACTCTACCATGCAAAGCGAAAGCCATACATCAAAAACAGAGACCACATTTCAAATTGTTTTTGGAAATCATGGACATCGTGTCCTCCAGACAAAAGAGGAAAAAGACCATCCAGACTGTTACCAACGCAAAGTTCAAAAGCCAGCATCTGTGATGGTATGGGGGTGTGTTAGTGCCCATGGCATGGGCAACTTACACATCTGTGATGGCATCATCAGTGTTGAAAGGTACATCCAGGTTTTGGAGCAACACATGCTGCCATCCAAGCAACCTCTTTTTCAGGGACGTCCCTGCTTATTTCAGCAAGACAATGCCAAGCCACATTCTGCACGTGTTAGTGGTGCATTGAATTGAATATAGGTTGAAGAGGATTTGCAAATCATTACATTCTGTTTATATTTACATTTTACACAACGTCCCAACTTCATTGGAATTCGGGTTGTAAATCCACATTTTTGAACATCAGCACACATCCCCCGGAGTTACAAAAGACACAAGAGCAGAAGCAGAAATGAGGGTAAAAGAAGCAAGCAAACTCGCATTTAATAGTGTTGAGGGTGCCAAAATCATGCACACCACCAAAAGCATAGGCAGAATCATGTATAAATCGTGAACATCAATTACACAATTAACAATTTAATTGACAAAGTAAACTAAAGTAAACATCAGTTACAGTCAGGCAGCACAGACTGACACGTGTCTTATCCCCAGGTTCAAGACCTTTAAAATCAGAACTCTGTATTAAAAATTTGGTGGTTCCAGTGTCAATCATGAATTTTATTTTTCGCTGCTGTAGGCAAAATTTAAAAAGTTGAGGTTTTGTTTGTTTGTTTGTTTGTTTTTAAACATATGATATGGATTAGAAAATTTCCCTGAGTCTGCAATCTTATTAAAACCCAATTGTTGCACCTCCGGGGGGATTTGCGTTTGTTTTTTATGCAAATAATCATTTACTTTGTCTTCAAAGCTTGTGTGTGTGTGTGTGTGTGTCATGTCCCACTCGGGGGGGGGGGTTCTGTGGTGTAATGTCTGATTCACCATTTGCCGAGCTGGCCATCCGTTGTGGTCAGTCCAATAGGGTGTCCTGGGTCTGCTGAACTGGATCCTTCACCGCATCTGTCTCACCCACGAGAGAATCTTCCACATCCGCGTTGTGCTATGGATGGCGTTGTGGGCACCGAGAGGACCAGTGGTCAAACGCTTCACAAATAAAACAGCCGTCTGGATCTTCAGTGTCTCTGGGTCGGGGGCTGGTTGTCGGCCTCCGATCAAAGTGCTGTCGACCACGTTGACACCCTCTTTCGACAGACATCATGGCAAGTGCAGCAGTGGACCTTTCAAGGGCATTCATCAATGGTGATCATTGCCTGTCCTCTTGGTGGCTTTCCTCACCTCTCTTGTTTCAGCATGACGTGCATATTTCAGGATTTCTTTCACTCGGTTGTCAGCCCATCCTCCATTCAGGGTTTGTTCAGCTCCCTGATGGACTTCTGACCTCAGGCCAGGGACCAGACAGGACATTAGGACAGCTTTAAATGGTGTCTCCCATCTGCATCAAATTTTGAATAAGTGTGTGAGAAAAGCAGTTCTGAAAGTGCTTTTTTGTACACCCAGCCAGGTCGGGGTTACACAGCAAGCAGACACATAGACATGAATACATTTACCAGCAATTCAGCTTTTCTCATGAAAACTCTTGGAAGAATGAATGTTATCAAAGTTTCTGCTTGGGAGGAAAGGAGTATCATAAGGCATTGACAAAGTGGTTATTAATGCAGCTGCCCACCACATTAGGTTAAGGTTGCTTAAGGGCATTTTTAGTACAGAGTTACAGAGTTTAGGCTATCTGTAAGGCAAAAAATGAATAATTTTACATCACACCTCTAATACAATACCAGTCAAACATTTGGGCACACTTTCCCATTCAAGTGAGTGGGAAACATGTCCAAATGATTGACTGGTACTGTAGATAAAACAGATTGTTTGCAGTGCCGGCAGTATCTCTGTCCATCTGGAGGAGTTCTGCTTTCAGAGTTCAGCCTTGAGCCGTTCATTGGCCTTTCTGTTCTCAACATCATTTGATGGTTTGCAGTTGACTGGAGACTCATCACCAAGAACCCAAACACGTGAGATGTCCAACATTCCAGCAGGAGCATTAGCCTTGTACAACTCCTTAAATTTGCTGCCCCAGTGGGATAATAGATCAGCAGCATCTGTCAGGACTGAATAGTCAACCATCATACATAACTGCAGTGGGATGAGGTGAAGTGATTGCCGCTGTAAGAAAGCTGTTGGCCAATCGAATACAGGTGGTGAGTCACTTGATCAGATTCCTTGAACAACACCTCCTTGTCTACTTTCGGGGCCATGCTGCCTACTTACTCAGCTTCCTGTACAGATGATATTCAGAGTGTCATCAGATATAAAACATCTCCTGTGGACATTGGTGACTCCAGTACAATCCTCAGCAACTTTCAATGTCTGCCTGCAGAAGAACTTACACAGTCCATTCAGATTGCCAATTGTGTCCAGATTTACTCTTCAGGACTGAAGAGACGGTAGTCTGCAAGACTTCAGTTGGATCCTTAAGGAAGTCACAACAAGTCTGTCTGTTGCCAGAATTCACATAATGGACATGTCTATAGAGCAAGGATATTCAAATCATTCCAGAAAGGGCAGAGAGGGTGCAGGTTTTCTTTGTAACCACCCACTCCACCAGGTGATTTCACTGATTAACTGATTCCATCTGCTCAAAGTGATGTTAATGAGTAGAAATAACGGTTGAATACCCCTGCTATAGAGCTTACAATTCTGCAGAATACCCCAGCATTCTCCCATGATGACATGATCAGTCTCCTTGGCAGTTTGGTAGATATTAGAATACCATGTCCAGTTGTGTGGCTGTGGACATTAAACCAGGATCCAGAAACTTGGTGCCGCCAACTTTTTACCAAGTCAAGGGGCATTGAACAATTTTGGTCATATTTGCCAGATCCATAACGACTTGCAGTTTTCATAATCAGCCCCAGCAGAGCAGACCAGTAGTGTGTCACCTCTGAGGCAGTCATAAATCACTGAGAAAAGGTGAGAAAAAATGTCTCCCTCACAGAAACATCACTCACTGCAGTCAGAGCATAGACTGAGACAGTAAACAAAATAATCAGTGAATGCTGTGGTTGAGCCTCATCAAATGCTTACTGACTGAGGTGATATCTGACACCTGGAAGGAGCCAGTCTACCACAACAATTGCCACTTCCTCAGTACACTGACCATTGGGGTGCCAGACCAGACGCAGATGTATTCACCCACTTACATCTGGCCATTTCCACATCTTCACACCTAAGATACAGAGTTTTTCAATCTCCCTTAACAGCATTAGAATATGGTCATCCTTGTTCAGGGAAAGGATCTTCCAGGTGCCCACCTGAATGAGCCACCTCACTTGGGCTCCATCGTGAAATGGATGATCCGTCAACACTGCAGCAGTCTCCTCCCTTCAAAGCCAAGACCCTCGGTGCTCTCCTGTGGTGTCTTCTTTTTTGGAGATAAGGCTCCAAACAGCTTTCACCCATCCACCCTACTCTCCAGTGGAAGGCAGCTCCAGAGTTACTCCCATAGAGTGTGGAGTCAAGAATTCTACTCTTTTGGTGTCAAGCATGTTTTATAGTGGACGACTTGCTAATCCAACCACCAACCCACAAAAAGGATTATCTTTGGGATGGAGGACCACCCATAGTACCCATATGGCGCGTAATATCATGTGTAGGTACACACAAAGAAAATACATAAAATACAGTGTAACATCAGAATTGGTTTAAAATATAAAAAAAAATCTAAACATTAAAAAAATAATTAATAAAAGATTAAAGTGGCATGCCATTTATTGAGTATAAAGGCAGTCTCTCCTCAATCCAGGATTTTATTGCTATAGCACTGTTGTTTTGTTTGAAATGGTGATCAACATTCTTTCTCAACAGAAAATGCTGTGGGACTGGAAATCAACTTATGGAGGGTGTTGTTTTGCATTTGAGCAATTATAAAATCTCCTTCAGGGTTTTCGGCCTTCAAGGGGTCCTATTCTATTAGGGGTCTCCAACCTTGCTCCTGGAGTGCACCTGACACCAAGTTTTGTTTTAGATTAGATTAGATTAGATAAACCATTATTCATCCCTCAATGGGGAAATTTCAGATTTCCACACTCACATTCCACATACAAACAGCAATTGATCTACAATTATTACTTGTTTACCGTAATAATGGCACACATCAGAATTAGGACAACACATATACATTTGACATTGTTTATGTGCACTAAACTTGAAACAGTCCGTTTTCCAATTGAGGTGATGTGAGTGTGTTGGTAGCCGCTGCAACTATCAAGTCGCGCTGCCTGCCAGCTTGGGAAAGAACGGAGGCCAGCCACAGGAAGGGAGGGGCAGGAAAGAGGTGAGAGGAGAAAACTGGAGCATGCTTCAGTCCATGTGTAAGTCCGTCAGTTTATTGTCCTTGTGGGTTGAGATAAGAATGAAGCCGAATAATCTCACCAGAGCCTGGATAAATTCCTCTGGAGGTAAACAGTGGGCAATTGACCTTGATGCTAGATAGCCTGTAGTGTTGCAGCCGAGCAGTGAAAAACACTATTAACAGTTCCACTCGCACAGCCAAATCCCAATTATGAATTAAGAATATTCACCAGCCTCCGAAACCTTCAGCTTCAACTGCAAGGCACGCATCAGCTCCAAGGTGTCATCCAATTTGCATCTGAGTTCAAGAGTCAAAGCAGTCTGAGAATGCACTGCCTTGCCAACCTCGTTAATCATGACGGACAAGCAAGGGCCTGTGGTTCTTGATGCCGCTGTCTTGCCAATTTTCCGGTAGATCAGGGCAGCACATAAGCCAAAAAGTACCAGCCCTGCTACCATGAGACCAAAAATGAATAAATCCTCGACATCCTCAATGGAGAAAGGCGCCAAGCATGCCACACGCCAGGAACTCCAGGAGTCGAGGACATATCCCACACGATACGTTCCATCTGGTCAGGCAGGATCCCCCGGTCCTGACCTTCTTGTAGAAAAAATGGTGTCAATAGCATTCAGAGACCAGCTGATCAATTCCATGGTTAATCCAATAGTAGTCCAATAGATCCAGAATCCATTGTTTGGGTGACCACACCTGAGTTTACTGGCTTTGGGTGAAGCAGGGAAAGTTAGAAATGAAGCAGGATAGGTGTTTTGCAGGAGTACAGTTGAAGACATATGTCACAGATATCCAACACAAGCTGTTTCATAAAGAAGACTGCCCATAGCAGGGTAGTTTCTACATGCAGACAAGTAGAACTGCACAACTTTGAGGATTTTTAGCTTGAAGGCACAACTATAAAAGTAAGACAAAAACCAAATTCCCACAGTATGACCCTTTTAATTCTTTAGAAAGCTGATCATGCATGTGCTACTGCACCCATCATATCCACACAGTATAATCAACAAGTCAAGTGCAATATAATGTTCCTTTGTATATATGTTGGGTGTATCTTTCTCCAGGTAATCCATCCCAACCAACCTCACTACACTACATGAGTCCATACCAGATGAATACGTACGCTATGGCCCTGAAGGCTGTGGGGGAGATTATCCAGGACTATGACAGTGACAAACTCTTCCCAGCATATGGATTTGGAGCGAAACTTCCTCCAGATGGCAAAGTCTCCCACGCTTTCCCTCTGGTAAGAGGTGTAGTAGGTCAACACTTTACTGTCATAGCGTTCAGTCCAAAATGTTAGTTCCTTTGTGAGATTACTAAATACTAATTTAAATCAACAAGCTGTTTTTACATTTAAAGTATCCTTTTGACCACAGCAGCACTGAAACAAGTTGGCAACTTGCTATGATTTTATTTATAGCAGACTCATGCAGACTGTGATTAAACCACAGCCAGGGTGTGAACTGTGTCCATCTGTCAGAAGTAAGGTTTTACTGGGCTGTTGATATTGAATGTAATTCCTTTTTGGACTTTTTTCATAACTTTGGCCAAGAAAAAAAACCCAACATCACAAAATTCTGTCAAACCAAGCACAGCAAAAGAGATGCATCAAGTAAACAATGCATAACTGTAATGGCTTTTATTCCTCCCTGCACACTGCGATTGATGTTGAACACTAATTTTAGTCAGAACCTATGTGAGTAAAATTGCTGCCGTGTGCTTTGCGTGACACAACTCAACATTTTCATCATGATTATTGGCTCTCATCTGGTAGTCCCCAAGCGTTTTCTTTCCCTTTGGAAGTTAATAGCCAGGATGTGGTCAATAGAATCAGAATCAGAATATCGTTAATTCCCCAAGTATCCACAGAAAACAAGGAATTTGCCTTCGGTTTGAGCTGCACTCTCTCAGTACAGCATGCATAAATATACACTAAACTGAATAATTTACATTAATAAAATGTGCAAATGAAATGTGCAAGTAAAATAAAATGTGCAATAAGAGAAAAGAAAAGGATATGTGAAAAATGTGTGATAAATTGTACATGAGGTACATGTGGTATATGATTTAGTGAGTTCATCAGTGTGATGGATGATAGTTGTCTTGGATGTGAAGACGGACTGGTTTGATCACTGAGGGCATACACGTAACTGGAACTGAATCCTGTAAAGAACAATCTTTGCAATCCCTTTGGTGTTTGGGGTGGGGGGGGGTTGGGGGATTCTGCTGGCTGTGCTGGGGGAGTCTTGGGTGTTGGGGGGGCCTTGTGTGCTTCCTGGCCCAGGGGATTGGGTCTCACCTCTTGTCTGGGGACCGGGCCCCACCTTCATATGGCTCAGTGATCCTGCCCACGCTTTGGGTTTGGTTGCGGTGGCTCCTTTGCCCCCCGTCCCTGTCACTGCTCGCTCCTCCCTTTAGGGGCTATGGTCCGGGTGTTGTGGTTCTGGGGCCCCCCTTTTGTGGGCCCATGCCGGCACCCTGTGTGCTTCTCTTGGGTATGGGGTTGCTTCCTGTGCCTCTTGGGGGGGGGGGGAGTGTGTTCCGGCGCCGCCGGGCCGTTCCCCTGGTGATTCGTAGGGCTGCCACGGTGGCTGCCCTTCCTGGCCCCTGTGCCCTTTTGCTACCCTTCTTCTCCTGGTTTCTCCTGGGGCCCTGCGTCCTGGACCCATTTCCGTCTGTTGCGTGTAGTCGGCCATATGGCTTCTGATGTGCCAGAGTGGTCCACGTCATATTTTAAGGTTCTGTACTTTTCTGTACTTGGCCCAACACACCAGTCACAGCAGTGATCGGATATTTAGCTGTGATCTGAGTCTCTGTGCGTGGATGGTTGTGTGTTTGTGGCCGTCACCACAATTCGGTTTTGGGTGCTCTCAAGGGGATCAAGACTCTGGTGTCCTAGATTAGGGTATGGATGCTCATTAATTAGATAACAGACTGTTGCTGTCACTACTTGTTCATGTGTCGTCGTTTGTCCTGGAAAGTTGTATGGTAGGGGCCCCGTCAGCTCAGTGTCTCACTTCTCATCACTTCACAGTTATTGCCTTCACCACTTGTCTTTAGTTCTTGTCTGTCTTCGTGTTGTTTTGGTGGTCGGCTCTTTCTGATAGAAGTTGTTGGTTGGCTTTGAGGTGCAAGCTGATCGGGAAGGGCGGATGGGGTCACATATGCACATCACGTTCACTGACACACTACATACCTACTGTCTTGCAAGAATAAATTGCATATAAATTGCATATGCGTATGGCGTAAGCATTGAATTTGTAGAGGGCTGCTGTATGTTGGTAAGACTTGAAGCTCGCCACTGTCTTCAGGTAACTTCTGGGTGTCTTTGGTGCGGGGCTGGACTGGGACAAAAATTCAACCCTGGACCTTTTGGTCCAGACTAGCTCACCACTACAATCCATGTTCAGATACTGCCCCCCCCCGTTGAACTACATAACTACATAGAAACGCATAAGCCCTTAATAACAGCACTATACTATACTATACTATACTATGCTATATGGAGCCTTGAATAAAATACAGTTGTATGCAAAAGTTTGGGCACCCCTGCTAATTTTCATGATTTTCCTTTATAAATCATTGGTTGTCTGGATCAGAGATTTCAGTTAAATATATCATATAGCAGACAAGCACACTGATATTTGAGAAGTGAAATGAAGCTTCTGGTATTTACAGAAAGTGTGCAATAATTATTTAAAGAAAATGAGGAAGGTGCATAAATTTGTGCACCCTTGTCATTTTATTAATTTGAATACATTTAGCACTAATTATTGGAACACAAAATTGGTTTGGTAAGCTCATTGACCCTTGACCTCCTTACACAGGTGAATCCAGTCATGAGAAAGGGTATTTATGGTGGCCATTTACAAATGTTGCTCCCATGACCAGTACAAAATCAAGGACTGAGACGTCGCCCGGTATGGCGGAGCCGGGGCCCCACCCTGGAGCCAGGCCTGGGCTTGGGGCTCGCGAGCGAGCGAGCGCTTGATGGTTGGGCCTGAGCCCACGGGGCCCGGCCGGGCTCGGCCCAAAAGAGTGACGTGGGCCCGCCCTCCTGTGGGTTCAGCACCTGCCGAGGGGGCCATGGGGGTCGGGTGCAGAGAGGATTGGGTGGCGGTCGAGGGCGGGTGGCCCAGCGGCCCGGTCCGTGCTCACAGCCCCTGGCTGTTGAGATGTGGAATGTCACCTCCCTGGGGGGGAAGGAGCCTGAGCTTGTGCGGGAGGTTGAGAGATACCGACTAGAGATAGTCGGACTCACCTCCACGCACAGCTTGAGCTCTGGTACCCAACTCCTGGAGAGGGGCTGGACGCTCCACTTTTCTGGTGTTACACAGGGAGAAGCGGAGAGCTGGGGTAGCATTGCTTATGGCTCCCCAGCTCAGTCACCATGTGTTGGAGTTCACTCCGGTGAACGAGAGGGTCGCGTCCCTACGCCTTCGGGTCGGGGACAGGTGTCTCACTGTTGTCTCGGCATATGGGCCGAGCGGCAGTGTAGAGTACCCGACCTTTTTGGAGTCCCTGGGAGGGGTACTCCATTTTTCTCCTGGGGGATTTCAGCGCCCACATGGGCGGCGATGGTGAGACCTGGAGGGGGGTGATCAGGAAGCACGGCCTCCCCGATCTGAACCCGAGTGGTGTTCAGCTGTTGGACTTCTGTGCTAGTCACAGTTTGTCCATCACGAACACCATGTTCAAGCACAAGGGTGTCCATCAGTTCACGTGGCACCAGGACACCCTGAGCCGGAGGTCGATGGTCGACTTTGTAGTCGTATCATCTGATCTTCGGCCACGTGTCTCTGACACTCGGGTGAAGAGAGGGGTTGAGCTGTCAACCAATCACCACCTGGTGGTGAGTTGGGTCTGCTGGGAAGGGAGGAAGCCGGTCATACCTGGCAGGCCCAAACGTATCATAAGGGTCTGCTGGGAATGCCTGGCAGAACCCTGTGTCAGCGAGGTCTTCAACTCCAACCTCCGGGTGAGCTTCTCCCAGATCCTGTGGGAGGTTGGAGACATGGAGTCTGAGTGGACCATGTTCTCCACCTCCATTGTTGATGCGGCCGCTCGTAGCTGTGGCCACAAGGTCTCTGGTGCCTGTCGCAGCAGCAATCTTCGAACACGGTGGTGGACGCCGGAAGTAAGGGATGCCCTCAAGCTGAAGAAGGAGTCCTACTTGTCTTTGTTCGTAAGTGGGACCCCGGAGGCAGCTGACAGGTACTGGCAGGCCAAGCGTGCTGCAGCCCATGCGGTCGCAGAGGCAAAGACACGGGTCTGGGAGGAGTTCGGGGAGGCCATGGAGGAGGACTATCGGTCGGCCTCGAAGAAATTCTGGCAAACCGTACAACACCTCAGGAGGCGGAAGCAACTCTCCACCGGCACTGTCTGTGGTGCAGGTGGGGAGCTGTTGACCCTGACTGGGGATGTTGTCGGGTGGTGGAAGGAATACTTCGAGGATCTGCTCAATCCCATCGTCACGTCTTCCAAAGAGGAAGCAGAGTCTGGGGACTCAGAGGCAGACTCATCCATCACCCAGGCCGAAGTCACAGAGGTGGTTAGAAAGCTCCTCGGTGGCAAGGCTCCTGGGGTAGATGAAATCCACCCTGAGTACCTTAAGTCTCTGGATGTTGTGGGACTGTCTTGGTTGACATGCCTCTGCAACATCGCATGGCAGTCGGGGACAGTTCCTATAGCAGGGGTAGGCAACCTGTTCCAGAAAGAGCCATGAGGGTGCAGGTTTTCTTTGCAGCCACTGACTCCACCAGATGATTTCACTGATTAACAGTTAATCAGTTGTGGGACTGTCTTGGCTGACACACCTCTGCAACATCGCGTGGTGATCGGGGACTGTGCCTCTGGATTGGCAGACCAGGGTGGTGGTCCCTCTGTTTAAGAAGGGGGACCGGAGGGTGTGTTCCAACTATAGGAGGATCACACTCTTCAGCCTCCCCAGTAAGGTCTATTCCAGAGTACTGGAGAGGAGAATTCGACCGATGGTCGAACCTCAGATTCAGGAGGAGCAGTGTGGTTTTCGTCCTGGTCACAGCACACTGGACCAGCTCTACACGCTCCATCGGGTGCTTGAGGGTTCATGGGAGTTTGCCCAACCAGTCCACATGTGTTTTGTGCATCTGGAGAAGGCGTTCAACCGTGTCCCTCGGGGCACCCTGTGGGGGTGCTCCGGGAGTACGGGGTCCGGGGTCCTTTGCTAAGGGCTATCCAGTCCCTGTACGACCGCAGCAGGAGCTTGGTTCGCATTGCCGGTAGTAAGTCAAACCTGTTTCCAGTGCATGTTGGCCTCCGCCAGGGCTGCCCTTTGTCACCGGTTCTGTTCATTATTTTATGGACAGAATTTCTAGGCACAGCCAGGGTGTAGAGGGGGTCTGGTTTGGGAACCACAGAATCTCGTCTCTGCTGTTTGTGGACGATGTGGTTCTGTTGGCTTCGTCAAATCAGGACCTTCAGCGTGCACTGGGGCGGTTTGCAGCCGAGTGTGAAGCCTCCGGGATGAAAATCATCACCTCCAAATCCGAGGCCATGGTTCTCGACCGGAAAAAGGTGCTTTGCCCTCTTCAGGTCGGTGGAGTGTCCTTGCCTCAAGTGGAGGAGTTTAAGTATCTCAGGGTCTTTTTCACGAGTGAGGGACGGATTGAGCGTGAGATCGATAGATGGATCGGTGCAGCATCTGCAGTGATGCGGTCGCTGTATTGGACTGTCATGGTGAAGAGACAGCTGAGTAGGGGGGCAAAGCTCTCAATTTACCTATCGATCTACGTTCCGATCCTCACCTATGGTCATGAGATTTGGCTCATGACCGAAAGAGCGAGATCGCGAGTACAAGCGGCCAAGATGAGTTTCCTCCGCAGGGTGGCTGGACGCTCCCTTAGAGATAGGGTGAAGAGCTGGGTCACTCGGGAGGAGCTTGGAGTCGAGCCACTGCTCCTCCACATCAAAAGGAGTCAGTTGAGGTGGCTCGGGCATCTTTTCCAGATGCCCCCTGGATGCCTCACTGGAGAGGTGTTCCAGGCACGTCCCATTGGGAGGAGGCCCCGAAGACCCAGGACATGCTGGAGGGACTACATCTCTCGGCTGGCTTGGGAACGTCTTGGGGTTCCCCTGGAGGAGCTGGGGGAGGTGTGTGGGGATCGGGAGGTCTGGGCAGCTTTGCTTGAGCTGCTGCCCCCGCGACCCGACTCCGGATAAAGCAGAAGAAAATGGATATACGAGGTCTGTCCATAAAGTATCGTACCTTTTTATTTTTTTTTTAAACTATATGGATTTGATTCATATGTTTTCACGTCAGACAAGCTTGAACCCTTGTGCGCATGCGTGAGTTTTTCCACGCCTGTCGGTGACGTCATTCGCCTGTGAGCACGCCTTGTGGAAGGAGTGGTCCCGCCCGGTCGTCGGATTTTCATTGTCTGGAAATGGCGGAATGATTTGGGGTTTTTTTCCATCAGAATTTTTTCAGAAGCTGTTAGAGACTGGCACCTGGAAAGTATTCGAAAAATTTATCTGGCTTTCGGTGAAAATTTTACGGGCTTCACAGAGAATAAGGTCTGTTAGTACAGCTTTAAGGACCCCTTTAAGGAAGAACAAGTTTGGACATTTCACTGATACTGGACTGGTAAGCATTGAAAGCCGAGACAGACATGTCCAAACTTGTACTCTGACATGCCGAAACAGAGGTGTTCCTTTGTCTCGCTTCCAAAGCGAATCGGTCGTGACGCGCGAAGCCTCTGCGTGGCTTTCCATGACAAAATCTCTTGTTAAAAGTGAAATCTGCCAGAAAATGGCTGATGTCCAGCTCTTGTGATAACCAGAGAAAGAGCACACGACAGTCTCGTATCCACAGAGCCATCAGCTCAGAAATGGTCCCGTGGCTTGTGCCGTGTCGTCACAGCTCGGAGCGCGGCGTGCTGAGCGTCCTTAAAGGGGTCCTTAAAGCTGTACTAACAGACCTTATTCTCTGTGAAGCCCGTAAAATTTTCACTGAAAGCCAGATAAATTTTTCGAATGGTTTCCAGGTGCCAGTCTCTAACAGCTTCTGAAAAAATTCTGATGGAACAAAACCCCAAATCATTCCACCATTTCCAGACAATGAAAATCCGACGACGAGGCGGGACCACTCCTTCCACAAGGCGTGCTCACTGGCGAATGACGTCACCGACAGGCGTGGAAAAACTCACGAATGCTCACAAGGGTTCAAGCTTGTCTGACGTGAAAACATATGACTCAAATCCATATAGTTTAAAAAAAAATAAAAAGGTACGATACTTTATGGACAGACCTCGAATATATATATATATATATATATATATATATATATATATATATATATATATATATATATGTATATATATATATATACAAACGCAACACTTTTGGTTTTGCTCCCATTTTGTATGAGATGAACTCAAAGATCTAAAACTTTTTCCACATACACAATATCACCATTTCTCTCAAATATTGTTCACAAACCAGTCTAAATCTGTGATAGTGAGCACTTCTCCTTTGCTGAGATAATCCATCCCGCCTCACAGGTGTGCCATACCAAGATGCTGATTAGACACCATGATTAGTGCACAGGTGTGCCTTAGACTGCCCACAATAAAAGGCCACTCTGAAAGGTGCAGTTTTATCACACAGCACAATGCCACAGATGTCGCAAGATTTGAGGGAGCATGCAATTGGCATGCTGACAGCAGGAATGTCAACCAGAGCTGTTGCTCGTGTATTGAATGTTCATGTCTCTACCATAAGCCGTCTCCAAAGTCGTTTCAGAGAATTTGGCAGTACATCCAACCAGCCTCACAACCGCAGACCACGTGTAACCACACCAGCCCAGGACCTCCACATCCAGCATGTTCACCTCCAAGATCGTCTGAGACCAGCCACTCGGACAGCTGCTGGAACAATTGGTTTGCATAACCAAAGACATTTTGCACAAACTGTCAGAAACCGTCTCAGGGAAGCTCATCTGCATGCTCGTCGTCCTCATCGGCGTCTCGACCTGACTCCAGTTCGTCGTCGTAACCGACTTGAGTGGGCAAATGCTCACATTCGCTGGTGTTTGGCACGTTGGAGAGGTGTTCTCTTCACAGATGATGCAAAGGAGATGTGTTGCACTGCATGAGGCAAATGGTGGTCACACCAGATACTGACTGGTATCCCCCCCCCCAATAAAACAAAACTGCACCTTTCAGAGTGGCCTTTTATTGTGGGCAGTCTAAGGCACACCTGTGCACTAATCATGGTGTCTAATCAGCATCTTGATATGGCACACCTGTGAGGAGGGATGGATTATCTCAGCAAAGGAGAAGTGCTCACTATCACAGATTTCAACTGGTTTGTGAACAATATTTGAGGGAAATGGTGATATTGTGTATGTGGAAAAAGTTTTAGATCTTTGAGTTCATCTCATACAAAATGGGAGCAAAACCAAAAGTGTTGCGTTTATATTTTTGTTGAGTATATATATATATATATATATATATATATATATATATATATATATATATATATATATATATATATATATAGTGGGGTAAAAAAGTATTTAGTCAGCCCCTGATTGTGCAAGTTCTCCTACTTAGAAAGATGAGACAGGTCTGTAATTTTCAACATAGGTACACTTCATGTATGAGAGACAAAATGAGAAAAAAAATCCAGGAAATCACATTGTAGGATTTTTAAAGAATTTATTTGTAAATTATGGTGGAAAATAAGTATTTGGTCACCCACGAACAAGCAAGACTTCTGGCTCTCACAGACCTGTAACTTCTTCTTTAAGAAGCTCTTCTGTCCTCCACCTGTTACCTGTATTAATGACATCTGTTGGAACTTGTTATCTGTATAAAAGACACCTATCCACAGCCTCAAATGGTCAGACTCCAAACTCAACCATGGCCAAGACCAAAGAGCTGTTGAAGGACACCAGGAAGAAAATTGTAGATGTGCACCAGGCTTGGAAGAGTGAATCTACAATAGTCAAGCAGGTTGGTGTGAATAAATCAACTGTGGGAGCAATTGTAAGAAAAATTGAAGACATACACCGTTAATAATCTCCCTTGATATCAGGCTCCATGCAAGATGTCATCCGGTAGGGTCAAAATGATCATGAGAATGGTGAAGGAAAATCCCAGAACCACACGGAGGAACCTGATGTATGACCTGCAGAGAGCTGGGACCAAAGTAACATAGGCTACACACTACGCAGAGAAGGACTCAAATCCTGTAGTGCCAGGTGTGTCCCCCTGCTTAAGACAGTACACATCCAGGCCCGTTTCAAGTTTGCCAGAGAGCATATGGATGATCCAGAGAGGATTGGGAGAATAGCATGTGGTCAGAGGAAACCAAAATAGAACTTTTTAGTAAAAACTCAACTAGTCATGTTTGGAGGAAGAAGAATGCTGAGTTGCATCCCAAGAACGCCATATCTACTGTGAAGCATGGGGGTGGAAACATCATGCTTTGGGGCTGTTTTTCTGCAAAGGCGACAGGACGACTGATCCTTGTTAAGGGAAGAATGAACGTGGCCATGTATTATGAGATTTTAGGCCAAAACCTCCTTCCATCAGTGAGCGCATTAAAGATGCAACGTGGCTGAGTCTTCCAGCATGACAATGATCCCAAACACACCGCTCGGGCAACGAAGGAGTGGCTCTGTAAAAAGCATTTCAAGGTCCTGGAGTGGCCTTGTCAGTCTCCAGACCTCAACTCCATAGAAAATTTGTGGAGGGAGTTGAAAGTCCTTGTTGCCCATCGACAGCCCCAAAACATCACTGCTCTAGAGGAGATCTGCATGGAGGAAGGGGCCAAAATACCAGCTACAGTGTGTGCAAATCTGGTGAATACTTACAGGAAACGTTTGATCTCTGTTATTGCCAACAAAGATTATGTTACAAAGTATTGAGTTGAAGTTTTGTTATTGGCCAAATACTTATTTTCCACCAAAATTTACAAATAAATTCTTTAAAAATCCTACAATGTGATTAACTGGATTTTTTTTTCTTATTTTGTCTCTCACAGTTGAAGTTTACCTATATTGAAAATTACAGACCTCTCTCATCTTTATAAGTCGGAAAACTTGCACAATCAGGGGCTGACTAAATACTTTTTACCCCACTGTGTGTGTGTGTGTGTGTGTGTGTGTGTGTGTGTGTGTGTGTGTGTGTGTGTGTGTGTGTGTGTGTGTGTGTGTGTATACATATATATATATATATATATATATATATATATATATATATATATATATATATATATATATATACGAGGTCTGTCCATAAAGTATAGGTCAGGGGTAGGCAACCTGTTCCAGAAAGAGCCATGAGGGTGCAGGTTTTCTTTGCAGCCACTGACTCCACCAGGTGATTTCACTGATTAACTGATTCCATCTGCTCAAAGTGATATTAATCAGTAAAATCACCTGGTGGAGTCAGTGGCTGCAAAGAAAACCTGCACCCTCATGGCTCTTTCTGGAACAGGTTGCCTACCCCTGGTATAGGTCCTTTTTATTTTTTTCAAAAACTATATGGATTTCATTCATATGTTTTTACGTCAGACATGCTTGAACCCTCGTGCGCATGCGTGAGTTTTTCCACGCCTGTCGGTGACGTCATTCGCCTGTGAGCACTCCTTGTGGGAGGAGTCGTCCAGCCCCTCGTCAGAATTCCTTTGTCTGAGGAGTTGCTGAGAGACTGGCGCTTTGTTTGATCAAAATTTTTTCTAAACCTGTGAGACACATCGAAGTGGACACGGTTCGAAAATTAAGCTGGTTTTCAGTGAAAATTTTAACGGCTGATGAGAGATTTTGAGGTGATACTGTCGCTTTAAGGACTTCCCACGGTGAGAGACGTCGCGCAGCGCTCTCAGGCGCCGTCGTCAGCCTGTTTCAAGCTGAAAACCTCCACATTTCAGGCTCTATTGATCCAGGACGTCGTGAGAGAACAGAGAAGTTTCAGAAGAAGTCGGTTTCAGCATTTTATCCGGATATTCCACTGTTAAAGGAGATTTTTTTAATGAAAGACGTGCGGGCGGATTGCAGCGTTGGCTCGCAGCCGCCGCGACGCTCCGCCACAGGAAAAACACCTCTGTTGGAAGCCTTAAGGACAAGTTGGAACATGTCCAGCTGGTAAACAATTTCTCATATACTCACTCCACTGAAAGCCATCAAAAGCTGCCTGGATTTTACAAATGGTTATCAACACGGAGGTGTTTTTCCTGTGCCGCCGCACCGCGTCGGCTGCGTCCCGACGCGCGGACCCGTCCGCATGCCTTTCATTATTAAAATCTCCTTTAACAGTGGAATATCCGGATAAAATGCTGAAACCGACTTCTTCTGAAACTTCTCTGTTCTCTCACGACGTCCTGGATCAATAGAGCCTGAAATGTGGCGGTTTTCAGCTTGAAACAGGCTGACGACGGCGCCTGAGAGCGCTGCGCGACGTCTCGCACCGTGGGAAGTCCTTAAAGCGACAGTATCACCTCAAAATCTCTCATCAGCCGTTAAAATTTTCACTGAAAACCAGCTTAATTTTTCGAACCGTGTCCACTTCGATGTGTCTCACAGGTTTAGAAAAAATTTTGATCAAACAAAGCGCCAGTCTCTCAGCAACTTCTCAGACAAAGGAATTCCGACGAGGGGCTGGACGACTCCTCCCACAAGGAGTGCTCACAGGCGAATGACGTCACCGACAGGCATGGAAAAACTCACGCATGCGCACGAGGGTTCAAGCATGTCTGATGTAAAAACATATGAATGAAATCCATATAGTTTTTGAAAAAAATAAAAAGGACCTATACTTTATGGACAGCCCTCGTATATATATATATATGTACGTGGTCTATTAGAAAAGAAACCGACCTTTTTATTTTTTTCAAAAACTATATGGATTTGAATCACGTGCGATTACATCAGACAAGCTTGAACCCTCGTGGGCATGCGTGAGTTTTTTCACGCCTGTCTGTTGCGTCATTCGCCTGTGGGTAGGCTTTGAGTGATTCAAATCCATATAGTTTTAGAAAAAATAATAAGGTCAGATACTTTTCTAATAGACCTTGTGTGTGTGTGTGTGTGTATATATATATATATATATATATATATATATATATATATATATATATATATATATATATATATATATATATATATATATATATATATATGTATATATATATATATATGTATATATGTTCTGGAATTGCCCAGGCAATGTCAGATCTACCAAACATCAATCTTTGGGGTGAAGGTCATATCTGTTTGTCTTGTCCGCCCAGGCCCTTCTGCTGATTTCTACTAAACTTGGTATGTCAGTGAAGGTTGGCCCCAGACTTGCTTTTTAAATAATTCATTCTGGCAACGGTTGTGGTCAAAGAATTTGATTTTCAACTTGATTTGACCAAATTTGACACACAATTAGGCTGATTCCAGGACTGTCCTGGCAAGGCCAGCCAAAGGGTAATCTTTTGGGTGGAGGTAAAAGTCAAGTGTTGCCGTAGCTGTTGCTGTCTTCATGCCTACAGGTACTATTACCTCATAATTTAAATTATGTATTTAATGTCTTGTGTGCCAGTCATTCTAACCGGGATTATGCCATTTGATGATCACACTGGGATTCAACACCACCTGCACACAGAGTGATGTGATCCATGGATGTGGTGGAGAAAAACAGACCAGACCCATCGCTTCATATATCTTTGTCAGCAAATATGTCAATAGAAGTTAGTAAAAACATTTCAAACAGCTGCTCTGTTATCAGTCACCAAAAGGAACTATGAGAAAACTGTTGTGATTACCACATTTAAGTAATGAACAGATAAGTAGATAGTAGGGGGGCATAAAGTGAAGAAATCTTTTGGAACTGCTCCAAGGCTGCAAGATAACATTAGTAGCAAATCTTCAGGAAAACATTATGGTCAGGGCTTTTAAACATTTTAATAATGTGCCTCAGGTCTTACTGGAAAGGAAAACTTCTTAGTCAAGCTTGTCTGACCTGAAACTGTCGTTTTCAATCAGCTATTTCAATCAGCTATTTCAAATCCCTTGTTCGTCTTAGCCTCCTTTCATTGAAAGTCAGTATTTGTTGAGTCTGTCAGCTGGTCCACATTCATTACTTTGCATAACTTTGCTCATTTCCATATGCACGGATGTTCAATCAGCTTTCCCAATTAGAGTTCACCTCAGTGTGACAGATCCCTGCACTGTGTCATGCCATGGCAACTCTAATAAGAAGTGTGTTGTTGGGAAGTACTTAACGCAGTGCAGGAAATGTACTGTAAATTAAAGTAAAAATTTTGTTGTGGCATGTTTGTCTCATGACACATGGCTCAGAACGGACAAATCATCGTGTAGTACCAGGAAATGCCACACACAGGTGAGTGTGTCATATTTTTTTTATCAACACATACATGTAACTGGCAACGCCCACAAAACCTTCACTGTCTTCTTACAACCCCAATTCCAGTGAAGTTGGGACATTGTGTAAAATGTAAATAAAAACAGAATACAATGATTTGCAAATCCTCTTCACCCTATATTCTATTGAATACACCACAAAGACAAGATATTTAATGTTCAAACTGATAAGCTTTAAGTCTATCAGTTTAATCGTTAAATATCTTGTTTTTATGGTGTATTCAATTGAACAGAGGTTGAAGAGAATTTGCACATCATCGTATTCTGTTTTTATTTACATTTTACACAACGTCCCAACTTCATTGGAATTGGGGTTGTAGATACATTCCTTGTTCATAAAAAATCAACAATACATTAATTTAATATATTTTATTTTTTTATGACACGGTGGAGACTTTTAAATCAAGACTGAAGACCCACTTATCATTAATTTAATTTGCTTGTGTTTGCTTTGTAATTTCTTTTTATTCTACTGTGTTTTATCTTTTTATTGTGCTTTTCTTGCTTTTATTTTTGATTTTAAATTAATTTGTGTTGTTATGAATTGTATGAAGCGCCTTGGGGTGACTTTGTCGTGAGTTGGCGCTATATAAATTAATAAATTGAATTGAATTGAAATTGTATTTCAAACAAGAAGTAATACATATAAAATAAATATTCAGCAACATGAATTAACTTTTTTGTCCAAAAAGGAGTAGGAAGAAGTCATGTGCTTATCTAGTCCTGCCCTGATCCTATACTAAAACAACAATAATCACACAATTGCAAAATTCAGTCAGACCTCCAGAATTCATCCACCACTAAATCACTGTAATACTTTTCTCACTTTATCAACCAGCACTTTATTAATGGCCCATAACACGTAGCACGAAGTTTGGCGAATGAGGCCGAAAAAGGCCAAAAAAACCTAAATTGGGGAACCTCAAAAAATTCCAGCCGCTGTTGGGAGGGACAGATGGATAGACAGTTGTGTACAGATGCCGTATGATCCTGCGGCAGTGGTTTCGCACATGCTCGTGTACACACGCATGAACACAGTGTGACCACGTGAGAGGTGTGATGCCAAATCGCACTCACACAGCAGCGGAAGCAATTAAATGTTGTACAAATGTACAAAAATCAAAGAAAAGGTGTAAGGACCAAATAATGAGAGAGCACAGAACATCATAAGAACAATGAATCTACTGTTTAAATGTAAGACAATCATGTTACTAGTAATGATGTGTAATTGGTACCTGATGACTTGATATGTTTATGTGTGTGTGTGTATGTGTGGGAGGGGACACGCATGCCATTCTGTTGCCTGGAAGGTGACATGACACACACACACCATTCATGTTGCTGGGGGTGGGGAATGACACACTTGCACGTCATTTGTGGTGCTTGTGGGCTGACACCACATACTGACCACACTTTGAAACCTCAGTAGGGTGAATAGGACAACAATTAACTCAAATCAAGGCACAAAGTCTCCGGGCTCTAAAAATGTGCTTACGGAGAATTCGAAGGGAGAAAGAAAATGTTTTGCTGCAACATGACAATGCTAGGCCAAACACTTCTCATAGCACCATAAAGAGTTAAGGAAGATGAAACTCAACAGGTGCAGGTTTTCTTTGCAAACACATATTCAGCCAGGTAATTTCACTGATTAATATCACTTTGAGCAGATGGAATCAGTTAATCAGTGAAATCCCTTGGTGGAGTGGCTGGTTGCAAAGAAAACCTGCACCCTCTCGGCCCCTTCTGGTAGGAGTTGAATACCCCTGCATTACCGCATCCACCATACACTCCAGACTTGGCACCATGTGATTTCCATTTTTTCCCTAAAATGAAGGAAGAACGTCGTGGAACTCACCATGACTCCAATGTTGAAATTCAGACGGCAGTCAGGAACTCGTGGTGGAAACAGAAAGTGGCGTTGTTCTATGACAGCTTCACTAAACATGTTCGTCATTGGCAGAAATTTATTCAGCTAACTGGTGCCTTTTTGGAAAGTGAAGGTATGTAATTACTGTAAAGTGCACATTCTATGGAAATTTTTTTGTTTCGTTCCCTAAAACATTCCCATCGAGTCACAAGGAATTTTCTTGGAGGCATTACTTTTCATTCAGCCCTCATATATATAAGATTTCATTCTTCTGCAAGAAGCCATCCAAGCAACGTCTTTTTAAGGGACGTCCCAACTTATTTCAGCAAGACGATGCCAAGCCACATTCTGCACGTGTTACAACACTGTGGTTCCGTAGTAAAAAAATGTGGGCACTAGACTGGCCTGCCTGCAGTCCAGACCTGTCGCCCATTGAAAATGTGTGGCGCATTATGAAGCGCAAGATATGACAATGGAGACCCCGGACTGTTGAACAACTGAAGTTGTACATCAAGCAAGAATGGGAAAAAATTCCACCTACTGTCAGCGATTGGGCCAGGTCAGGGCACTGAGCCCTTATTTTTCCCCTTTTTATGGTTTCCCGTTTGCTGCGGCTTTGATTTATTAGTAATTATTTTCATCATGTTTTATTCTGTCTTGTTTTTCTTGTCACTTGGTTCTTGTTTTGATTCACTAGTTATATTATTTTCATCTTATGGTTATTCTCAGTTCTGTTTGCTTTGTCACTTTCTTTCCTTGTTACGTTAATACTTTGGCCATGTCTCAGTTCCATTCTATCAGTCTGTGTTTTCATGGGTTATCATTTAGTTATCGTTTGCCTATTTTTGCTGTTCTCATTTCTGTTTGCACTTTGTCAGGAGTTTGTCTGCCAGTTCCAGTTTAGTTTTGTCATGGTGTTTAATTTCTTATTATTCTCTGAGCTGTGTTATCTAGTTTATCTCTGGTCTGCTTTTCTGTCCTGTTAAGTCTCTCGCCAGTTCATGTTTAGTCCAGTTCTCATGTTCATGTCTGATTCCTGTTCAGTAATATTATATTCAATTGTAGCTTTGTACTTATTTCTGTTTCACTCCACATCCTGCACCTGCATTCCTGTCTTCATCTCTCACAGCCAGTTGATTAAGTTCTCTATGCACCTGCCATGTATCCCTGTCTCTCACTTTAACTCTGTCTGCTTTGTGTTTTCATTTAGTCACCCTCTTGACACCTGTTCACAAATCTTTGTCTTTTCTTCACTCCACCTTGTGTTGTCCTCCCTCACTGTCTTGCACAATGTAGTATCTTCGTTCACTAGCCACGCCCCTTCTTGATTGTTCCTCAGGTGCACCTTGTTAACACGTGTCTTATTCAATCTCCACCCAGCCACCACACCCTTGCTCGTTTGTTGTCTTTGCACGCTTACCAGCTCTGTTTCTAGTCCTGTTTTTGATTCGCTGTGTATCCAGACCCTGCTTTGTGTTTTTTGACTGCGCCTTTTGCCTTGCCCATGATGTCTGTGTCTGCTCGTGCCATTGAACCCTGATTGCCCATGACTGCGTTTTTGCCTGACCCTGTTTGCGCTTCTGTCTCGCCAACTGATCACCTGTGTACTGAACCAGAGCCTGTATTAAAGACCATGATTTCTTCAACATCCACACCTAGTCAGAGAGTTTGCATTTTGGGTCCTGACAATTCAGGTGCCTGCCACCTGCCCATCCTGACACCTACAAAGCTTCAAGAATTAGTGTCCTCAGTTCCCAAATGCTTATTGAGTGTTGTTAGAAAGAAAGGTGATGTAACACAGTGGTAAACATACCACTGTCCCAGCTTTTTTGAAATGTGTTGCAGGCATCCATTTCAAAATGAGCAAATATTTGCACAAAAACAATAAAGTTTATCAGTTTGAACATTAAATATCTTGTCTTTGTGCTGTATTCAATTGAATATAGGTTGAAGAGGATTTGCAAATCACTGCATTCTGTTTTATTTACATTTTACACAATGTCCCAACTTCATTGGAATTGGGGATGTAATATTTAATTCCTGTTATAAAGAGCGGACAGTACAAGTAGCATCCTCCTGTTCCTCTGTAAATAACCCATGGTGATGGACATCAGCACGCTAACGGACTGACATGAATGAAGCCGTGCGCTCATATCATGTCCACATCAGCCGATGCTGTGTGTCCAGGTGTCCAATGATGAGCGCGCCAAAGGACACTGCATCATATGAACCATAACTCATGTGGTGGACGTGATAGTCAGATTGCCAGCTAAGTGTTCATGTGATCAGACGGATCTTTTCACATGGGGCAGCCTACGTGATTATTTGTGCGCTGACGTGCTCACCACTGCTCACGTTGCGAAGGCAACATGTCTTTTGGTGTATTTCTATGTGAGGACAGCATGCCGATGCATGCGCCTCATGTTGCAGCGTTGTGATGTGATATCCTGCATAGCATGATATGTGTTCTCCAGCTGTGACTTGTGAGGACACAGGTCTCAACAGCTGCTGCTCACAGCGACACGCCCACCTCTGCGAACCAACTCACAGCTCACAGAAAAAAAGTCTCACTCGCTGTTCCTTTGTTCTGTTATTTATTTTATGTATTTGTTATGAAAATACTGTATGTATGTAGCTGTTGTTGTATTTATTTATTTGTCCTGCATCTGTCTGTTCTCTGTTTATGTAACACCTCATGTGCACTGTCAGTTCCAGCTGACAGTGAGTCGCTGGCCGGCAATGAGCTAAAACGCCCCGTGTGTCCACACCGCTTTGAGCAAAGCAATCACACATGAATGAGTTCACGCCTTTCCCCTTATCGTATGTTTTTATTTATTTTCCACTCTTTCTGTCTGTCATATGGATGACAGTTTACATGGTGGGACGTTCATTAGGCTAGCCAGCCGACTCACAACAAAGTTCACACCACGCCGTGCACGCTCAGACATGGTTGGCCAGTCCTCATGTGATCTTGTCTGTATGTAATTATCAGAATGCCATGAGAGCATGAGAGCCCGTCCACACTTGTGCATTGCGTGGAGTGTTTTTCATGTTGTTCATGGCATGATATGTGTTCTCCAGCTGAGTTGTGAATACACAGCGGTCAGCTGCTCCAGCTGGACATGTCAGCCATCAAAATGCGCACTGCGCTGGACAGTGATCACACTCCGCTCAACCTCAGCCGCAGTTTACAATGTTGGACCATGGTGTTGTGGGGGGGACACGCCTCACACGATTTGACTTGTGGGGGGGCACACTTGCATGACATTTATGTTGCTTCATAACGGCTCACACATGGGGCACTTAGACAATGTGGGGCCATTCGTACAGCCAGCTCGAATGTGATCGCCTGCACTCTACTCTCGTGCCGGGCTGCGTGAACAGCCCCGTGAGTGGTGTTGGATGTTTGTGGGTGGCACTTGGACAATGGCTGACTCCGACCAAGAGTGAGTCGAATGCCCATTTGTCCGGGATTCGCCAACATTTGGCTGCTGGTGTGAAGGCTACCTTGATCACGGCATTCAGCCACAGTTCAACATGGCCGATGATTTCGTTCAAGTCCATGGCTGCGGCTTGATATGTCCGACCTGCGTCTGACACACTGTGCGAATGCTGTAAACATGATCAGACAGCAGTGCGGACTCATCTTGCCCACTGATGGGTTTCCACGGTGAGCAACACGAGAATGTAGAGTGCATGTGCCCGAATGGTTGTAGCGACTGCTGCATGAGGTGTTCAAGGCAGCTCCGATTGCTCACGAGTAACATATGATTCCTCTTTCATGTGCCAATCTGCTTCAGTCATGTTGTGTGTGAAAGTGCCCTTAGAGGTGGAGCAATACATCATATCATAGGTCTTTTTTTTAAATGAGCATCAAGATACAACTTCAGTTGTTCAACAGTCGTAACAGTCTCCATTGTCGTATCTTGCGCTTCATAATGCACCACACATTTTCAATGGGTGATAGGTCTGGACTGCAGGCAGGCCAGTCTAGTGCCTGCATTTTTTTACTATGAAACCACACTGTTGTAACACGTGCAGAATGTGGCTTGGCATCATCTTGCTGAAATAAGTTGGGATGTCCCTTAAAAAGACGGTGCTTGGATGGCTGCATGTGTTGCTCCAAAACCTGGATGTACCTTTCAGCATTGATGGTGCCATCACAGATGTGTAAGTTGCCCATGCCATGGGCACTAACACACCCCCATACCATCACAGATGCTGGCTTTTGAACTTTGAGCTGGTAACAATCTGGATGGTCTTTTTCCTTTTTTGTCCGGAGGACACGACGTTCATGATTTCCAAAAACAATTTGAAATGTGGACTCATCAGACCACAGCACACTTTTCCACTTTGCGTCTGTCCATTTCAAATGAGCTCGGGCCCAGAGAAGGCGGCGGCATTTCTGGATGTTGTTGATGTATGGCTTTTGCTTTGCATGGTAGTTTTCCTGACATTCTTAGTTGTCTCCCTGCTCCAACACACCTGAATCCAATGAAAGACTCGTTAGCAGACTTTTAATGAGCCTTTTATTGGATTCAGGTGTGTTGGAGCAGGGAGACAACTAAGAGTGTCAGGAATTTGGCTCTCGAGGACCGAACTTGGCCACTGCTGCTTTACACAATGATGTCGGTTTTTAATGCAGTGCCGCCTGAGGGATTGAAGGTCACGGGCATTCAATGTTGGTTTTCAGCCTTGCCGCTTACGTGTAGAAAGTTCTCCAGATTCTCTGAATCTTCTGATTATATTATGGACTATAGATGATGGAATTCCTAAATTCCTTGCAGTTGAATATTGAGAAACATTGTTCTTAAACTGTTGGACTATTTTTTTCACACAGTTGTTCACAAAGTGGTGATCCTCGCCCCATCTTTACTTGTGATTGGCTGAGACTTTTAGGGATGCTCCTTTTATACCCAATAATGGCACTCACAATTAGTGTCCTCAGTTCCCAAGCGCTTATTGAGTGTTGTTAGAAGGAAAGGTGATGCAACACAGTGGTAAACATACCACTGTCCCAGCTTTTTTGAAACATGTTGCAGGCATCCATTTCAAAATCAGCAAATATTTCCACAAAAACAATAAAGTTTATCAGTTTGAACCTTAAATATCTTGTCTTTGTGGTGTATTCAATTGAATATAAGAGGATTTGTAAATCATTGTATTCTGTTTTATTTACATTTCACACAACGTCCCAACTTCATTGGAATTAGGGTTGTAGAAACTGCAGTGGGGTTTTTTTGTTTTTGTTTTTTTACAATGACAGCAGATTCATGAACAGTAACATGATTGTGTTACATCCAAACAGTACATTCATTATTCCTATAATGTTCTGAATCTGTGCTCTTGCATTATTTTGTGCTTGCATATTTTCGTTGATTTATGTACATACTGTATGTCTAGCATCTAATTGCTCCACTGCTGTGGGAGCGCAATGTGGTGTCACACTTTCCACGTGCATGCACTGTGTTCATGCGCGCTCACACGACCGTGCACGACACCATCGCCGCCATATTGTTGGCACCTGTCCGGAATTTTTCGCCATTCCACAAATTTTTTTTATCTGATTTTTGGTTCCTGCTTCGTCACCCAACTTCATCTTATGTGTGAAGGATCCATAATAGATGCATATTGTCTGATAAAAAGATCTATTGGCAGCAATTGCTATGGACAGTTTGATTAAAATAAAAGAATCTAAAACAGAAAATTGACTGTCAGAGAAATGCAGCTGGACAATGTTATTCTGCACGGTCACTCCAATACTACTTAAAAGTGAGCCCCAATAGATACACTAATAAGAAAATATAGCCTGAAGACCGGACTTTGTATTTGTGACTTACATCACAGGAAGTGACACACCGTGAACACGGCTGCCCGTGTCATTCCTGAACATAAACTGTGATGAATCTGAATCTGTTTTTCCATCTTTTCAAGACAGCATAATATTAACAAAAAAACTCTCAGAGGAAGTAATTAAAAGTAATGTGTGCAGGAGACAGAATCCAGCCTCAGAGCATGCACCCACCTTGTTAAAGTAAAGACGATTAAACATAAGCAGCTCCCGTGAAGGAACTATCACTGTGAAGGTGTGAGTGTTAAATTTGGTGGAAATCTGTTAACATGCATGTACACGTTCTATCATTGTTATGCTCCTCAGGAACCACAGTGAGCCTACTGTTATTAGCACAGGAATGCTAATGATAATGCTAAATAAACACTGTACCATTAATAATATGCAAAGAAAATTCATCCCTTACAACAACAGAGTCGCCATGGGAATGGAATGTGGTAAGCAAACAAGAATTATTAAGAGTTCATGGATATTCATGGTTTGCATAAATTGTCATTAATGGTTTGTGGTTAATTACGTCCGCCAAGGACGTAAAAAAATGGCCTGCGTTTATTTGTCTATCTGTCTTTTAGCACGATTACGTCAAAACTACTGCACAAATTTTGATGAAATTTTCACCACAGATAGATATTCGGCAATGGAATACTCCATTAAATTTTGGAGTTGGTCCTGATCCGGATTCTGAATCAAGCTTCACTTTATGCAGGCTTTCAAGGATTACTGTTAGCAGGATTACGTCAAAACTACTGCATGGATTTTAACAAAATTTTCAACACAGATACATATTAGGCCATGGAAGTCTCCATTAAATTTTGGAGGTGATCTGGATCCAGATCCGGATTCTGGATCAAGTTTCACTTTATATAGGCTTTGAAGGATTATGTCAAAACTAATTCATGGATTCTCACCATATTTTCACCACAGATGCATATTCGGCCATGGTAGACTCCATTAAATTTTGGAGATGATCTGGATCCGGATTCTGGATCAGGTTTCACTTTATATAGTCTTTGAAGGATTACGTCAAAAGTACTTTTCGGATTCTCACCAAATTTGCACCACAAATAGATGTCAGGGCATGGAAGACTCCACTGAATTTTGGAGGTGATCTGTATCTGGATTCTATATAAAGATTCACTTTATAGAGCTTTGAAATATTACGTCAAAGCTACTTCACAGATTCTCATCACATTTTCACCACCGATACATATTAGGCTATGGAAGATTCCATTAAATTTTCGAGGTGATCCGAATTCAGATTCTGGATCAAGATTTCACTTTATATATGCTTTGAAGGATTACGTCAAAATAATTTCACAGATTTTGACAAAACTTTCAACACAAATACATATTAAGCTATGGAAGACCATTAAATTTTAGAGGTGATCTGGATCTGGATCCGGATTCTGGATCAAGTTTCACTTTATATAGGCTTTGGAGCATTACGTCAAAACTACTTCATGGATTCCCACCAAAATGTTACCACAGATACATATTAGGCAATGGAAGACTCCATTAAATTTTGGTGGTGATCTGGAACCAGATTATATAGGCTTGAAGGATTACATCAAAATTACTTCACAGATTCTCACCAAATTTTCACCAGGGATACATATTAGGCCATGGAAGACACCACTAAATTTTGGAGGTGATCCGGATCTGTATTCTGGATCAAAATTTCACTTTATATATGCTTTGAAGGAATACGTCAAAACTGCATCACAGATTTTGATTAAATTTTCAACACAGATACATATTAGGCCATGAAAGACACCATAAAATTTTGGCGGTGGTCTTAATCCGGAGTCTGTGTCAAGATTTCACTTTATATCGTCTTTGAAGGATTACGTCAAAACTACTTCATGGATTCTCACCAAATTTGCACCACAGATAGATATTAGGGCATGGAAGACTCCACTGAATGTTGGAGGTGATCAGAAATCTCTGGTTGCTCTTGTTCACAAATTGCAGCAGATCCACATTTTGGGGATCAACAATTTTGTCGATGTAGGTGGCATTAAATACCATAAAATACATGAAAAAGTGAATTATAAACAACCATTAAATGAAATAAGAGTAAACGCTGATCAAAATAACATACAAAACCTCACGTCCCTGCTGTACTACTTCACCTCAGGGGCTTTGGTGTCTCCTATGCCCTCTGAGCTGGTGACAATAATTCGCTAATTTGCGAGAAATCTTTCCACCTGTGTCCACTTCCTCAATACCGCAACTCTGGTAAATCCAACGTTTTGCACTCAGCACCCAGCTTTCCCCCTCGGCTACACCATGAATGGATTCCTGCCCTATGTGCAGCTTGTTTTGTGTCCTCCACCAAAATAGGACCCAGTGTTTGTCGAGATATTTTGCTTTTTAACAGTGGCAGCTCCAGGTGGTTGCTTTTTTTAGTGGGGTGACAGAATTTGTTGTAAATGTACATTTTAAAATGATTTTTTTCATGTCTACTACTACATATTGTTCAAACACACACAACAAGTAGAACTAACAACAGCAGTTGTTTTAAAAAATCAAATCAAACAGTCTCCCTTTCTGATAGCAGACAAGTTAAAATTACAAAATTTGGTAAAACTTACAGGCTGAGCAATATAAATATAGTCAGGAAAGAGGAAAGAGACTTCTCTCCTTTAGGTGTCACAGTTCTCCTCCACTCTTCCTGACAATTGCTGTTCTTCATTTCTAATTTTCACCAGGTTCTGGTTCCCTGACAGAGTTGTTTGTGAATGAATGGATACATTATTGGTGTGAACTTGCTCACTTGTTCCCTGTGCAGTGCACAATATCTCATATCTTTTTACGTAAATTGGGGTGCTGTGAACCAGACCATTCGGATTGTGAGACAGTGAGATTTATCAAGTAGGATTTTGAATATTAAATGCAAATTTTGTGGTTGGATTATTGGATGGCTGTTGAAAACTTTGTCAGACAGTGAAGTCCGAAGTGAACAAGGAAGGTTTGTGACTGAGTGTGATTTGATTGGGATGAGGATCAGCACCTCCAAATCTGACGGCATAGTCCTCTGTTGGAAATGAGTGGATTATCCCCCTCTGACCCAGAATACGAGACATTTGATTTACCATTTGATTTACGCTTCTATCCACACCTATGGTCATGAACTTTGACTAATGACAGACAAAACAAAGTCATGGATACAAGCAACAGAAATAAGATTCCTCTGTTTGGTATCTGAACATACACTTAGGGAAAGTTGAGTGAGAAGCTTGAATATCTGGGAGGGTCTCAGACTAGACCGCTACTTCTTTGCATTGAAAGGAGCCAGATGTGGTGGCTCGGGCATCTGATGAGGATGCCCCCTGATCAGCTCCCTAGGAATGTCATCCGGGCATGTCCCACTGGAATTAGGCCCTGGGGAAGACTCAAGACATGCTGGAGGTATTATATTTCCCAGTTGGCTTGGGAACACCTGAGGATCCCCTTGAAGAGGTAGAAGAATTGGCAGAGGATAGGGAATGCTGCAACCTTCAGTGGGATTATTACCTTTTACTAGAGCCATCTATGCTATGAACAAAAATGGTTAGTCGACTGACTGACTGACTCGCACAGATTTTTCTTTCTCAGTTTCCCCTTCAACAGTTTATCACAACTTTTCATTAACAAGATGTTTTCTCTCCTGCAGAACTCCAAACCAGAGAACCCAAACTGTGTGGGCATTGAGGGTGTATTAGAGGCTTATTTCTACAGTCTGAGAACTGTTCAGCTGTATGGCCCAACCAACTTTGCACCTGTCATCAACCAAGTGGCCCGGTGAGATTCACACGTACTTCCTTCCTCATACAATACCATAAAATATAACTTCAACCTCATAGAGTGGGGGAAATAAGTATTTGATCCACTGTCAATTTTGCAGGTTTTTCCACCTACAAAGAATGGAGAGGTCTGTAATTTTTATTGTAGGTACACTTCAACTGTGAGAGACAGAATCTTAAAAAAAAAAAATAATAAAAAAAAAATCCAGAAAATCACATTGTATGATTTTTAAATAATTAATTTGCATTTGATGGCATGAAATAAGTATTTGATCCCCTAGAAAAACAGACCTTAACAATTGGTACAGAAACATTTGTGTGCCATTACAGAGGTCAGATGTTTTCTGTGGTTCTTGGCCAAGTTTTCACACACTGCAACAGGGATTTTGGGCCACTCAGCTCCCTCAAAAGATTTTCTACTGAGTTCAGGTCTGGAGACTGGCTCGGCTACTCCACGACTTTGAAATGCTTCTTATGGAGCCACTCCTTAGTTGCCCTGGCTGTGTGTTTGGGGTCATTGTCATGCTGGAAGACCCAGCCATGACCCATCTTCAATGCTCTGACTGAGGGAAGGAGGTTGTTTGTCAAAATCTCGCAATACATGACCCCATCCATCCTCCCTTCAATACAGTGCAGTCGTCCTGTCCTCTTTGCAGAAGAGCACCCCCAGAGTATGATGTTTCCACCCCCATGCTTCACAGTTGGGATGGTTTTCTTGGGGTTGTTCTCATCCTCCAAACACGACGAGTGGAGGTGATTCCCAAAAGCTCTATTTTGGTCTCATCTGACCACATGACCTTCTCCCATGCCTCCTCTGAATCATCCAGATGGTCACTCGTGAACTTCAAATGGGTCTGGACATGTGCTGGCTTGATCAGGGGGACCTTGCTGCCCTGCAGGATTATAACCATGATGGCATCGTGTGTTACTAATGTAATCTTTATGACTGTGGTCCCAGCTCTCTTCAGGTCATTGACCAAGTCCTCCTGTGTAGTTCTGAGTTCTCTGAGTCATCCTTACCCCACAAAGTGAGATCTTGCATGGAATCCCAGACCGAGGGAGATTGACAGTCATCTTGTGTTTCTTCCACTTTCTAATAAATAATCATAACAGTTGTTGTCTTCTCACCAAGCTGCTTGCCTATTGTCCTGTAGCCCATCCCAGGCTTGTGCAGGTCTACAGTTTTGTCCCTGGTGTCCTTAGACAGCTCTTTGGTCTTGGCCATGGTGGATAGATTGGAGTGTGATTGATTGTCTTTTATAGAGGTAACAAGTTCAAACAGGTGCAGTTAATACAGGTAAAGAGTGCAGAATAGGAGGGTTCTTAAAGAAAAATTAACAGGTCTGTGAGAGCCAGAATTCTTGCTGGTTGGTAGGAGATCAAATAAATACTTATTTCATGCAATAAAATGCAAATTAATTATTTAAAAATCATACAATGTGATTTTCTGGATTTTTTTTTTTTTTTTTTTAGATTCTGTCTCACAGTTGAAGTGTACGTACAAAAAAAAATACAGACGGCTACATTCTCTGTCAGTGGGAAAACCTGCAAATTGATAGTGGATCAAATACATAACACATGCCCACGCTCATTATTTATATATCAATCACACACAAACTGTTCAAATTTCTACTCGTCAAATGTCAAATTTCCCCAACCAATAACATTGGGTCATGTATCTTGTGCCAATGTGTAAAGCTGGCTGTTTCTATTTGCATGTTATGAATGCATTCATAGAAAGCATCTGTCATGAGTATTTGGCAAAACAGATGAGAGACAACAAGCAGGTTTAGTTTTCTACTTCTTACTAACACTGCTTGTTCTCACTATTGCTGTCATACAACTCATACATACTGCTTTTGTGTACCTTTGTAAGATCCTTGTCATGCCCTGAAAAGGAGATCCACTGCTATGTTTCTTGGAGTAGTTCACATTTTGGTGCGTCAGGAAGGGTATCTGATGTAAACTTGTGCCAGTTCATCTTGCAGATCAACCTCGGATTTGCTGTGGCGACCCCAAGTGCAAAACAAGGGAGCAGCCAAAGGGAATTACTTACTAAACAGAAAAGCATTGAATTATACGTGGAGAAAAGATGGCATTTATGTAATTGCACAGTGAAAATAAAACACAATGGTGCAAAAGTTAAAGTAACGTTCATGCCACTTGAAAGTCCTTTCAGGTTGTTCCACCTGCTGAAACGACTGAGGTAAATCTACAACCCCAATTCCAGTGAAGTTGGGGTGTTGTGTAAAATGTAAATAAAAACAGAATACAATGATTTGCAAATCCTCTTCAACCTATATTCAATTGAAATAACCACAAAGACAAGATATTTAATGTTCAAACTGATAAACTATTGTTTTGTGCAAATATTTGCTAATTTTGAAATGGATGCCTGCAACACATTTCAAAAAAGCTGGGACTGTGGCATGTTTACCACTGTGTCACATCACTTTTCTTTCTAACAACACTCAATAAGCATTTGGGAACTGAGAACACCAATTGTGAGTGTCATGATTGGTATAAAAGGAGCATCCCCAAAAGTCTCAGCTGTTCACAAGCACAGATGAGACGAGGATCACCACTTTGTGAACAACTGCATGAAAAAATAGTCCAACAGTTTAAGAACAATGTTTCTCAGTGTTCAATTGCAAGGAATTTAGGGATTCCATCATCTACAGGCCATGATATAATCAGAAGATTCAGAGAATCTGGAGAACTTTCTACGCGTAAGCGACATGGCCGAAATCCAACATTGAATGCCCATAACCTTCGATCCCTCAAGCGGCGCTGCATTAAAAACTGACATCATTGGGTAAAGGAACATATTGTGGGCTCAGGAACACTTCAGAAAACCATTGTTAGTTAACACAGTTCATCGCTACATCTACAAGTGCAAGTTAAAACTCTGCCATGCAAAGCGAAAGCATAACATCAACAACCATCCAGAGATGCCGCCGCCTTCTCTGGGCCAGAGCTCATTTGAAATGGACAGATGCACAGTGGAAAGTGTGCTGTTGTCTGATGAATCCACATTTCCAACACCAATTTACACGTTACAAATATGAAATGTGCATTTGTGGATATCTGAACACATTTGCAAATCAATGATTATTTGTAGATCATTTCCAACACTTTTCAGCCTTAATGTACAGGTTCATTTTTCAACACTTGCTGCAGAACCATTCTGATGTGCTGAATGTGGGTTTCCTCATTCGGAAAGAAAATCAGGATATCATCTAGGTAGACAAAAACAAACTTGTTTAATACATCACGCAGAACAGTTAAAAAAAAAAAAAAAAACAGGCCCTGGAATACTGCAGGCGCAGTTGTTAACCCAAATGGCATGACCAAATATTCATAATCACCAGAAGGCGTGTTAAACACCATTTTCCATTCATCACCTTCACTAATTCTAACCAGCTGGTAAGCATTTCTCAATTTCACCTTTGTGAATATTGTCGCCCCCCTCCAGTAACTCAAAGGCAGAAGTAATCAATGGGAGCGGGTACCAATTTTTTATACTTATGTCATACAGTCCCCTGTCGTCAATACAAGGGTGAAGAGACTTGTCCTTCTTTTCTACAAAAAAGAAGTCAGCCCTGGTTGGTGATGAGGACTGACGAATGGATGTATTCATCCATAGCTTGATGTTCTGGAGCGGATAAAGAATACAACTTGTTTCGAGGTGGAGTGGAACCGGGTAATACGTCAATAGCACAGTCTCCGCTGCAGTGTGGTGGCAAAGATTTAGCCTTTGTCTTGCTAAATACCTGAGCCAAATCATGGTAGTAGGTGGGAACAGCGCTGAGGTCCTGACTGATGACGACCGTGGATACATTTTTCATCAGGGAACAGGTGCTGTGACAATTGGGACCCCAGGAGCTTATTTGTCCACTGACACAGTCAAAAATTGGGAATGTGTTGACCAGTGTTGCCACAGTTACTTTGACAAAGTAATGCAATTACTGATTACTCTTTGAAAAGGTAACTTAGTTACTTTACTGATTACCCAATTGTAAAAGTAACTAAGTTAGATTACTACTTACTTTTTTAGTTACTTTCCCCAGCTGCTGACAACAACCCTCTGCCACCTCAACATGACTATAGTTGTTTTGCCAAAACTCACTTTATAATCACCCTTTCTTGACTTCAATAAAAATAAATACTTGTTTTATAAAAAGTAAAATAAAGACCTCTTTCTTGACCTCATTTAACTGTTGTCAGCACTGTAACAGTAAAACTTGCAATTTCTAACCTACATTGTTTATAAATGTAACTATTAAATTCTTTTTAACATTTTTCTAACATTTAAATTCTCTCTAAACATTTGACTTTTCGAAATTCTTATTATAAGTAGTATTAGTAGTTGTAGTAAAAAAAAGGCTTTAAAACTGCACCTTCAATCTAGGGGTGTTGTGAGGGGATCACATCCCTGCCCCACGGCCCCATTCCATCTAGATTCGCCCCTGCTTTGGCGTTTGAGCACAAAGAATGGATAGCATTTATTTATGCAGAAAATATGACCAGATTTACAGGTAAGAACGTTTTATTGCGTTTTCACATCATGTGGTCCTCAGAAAGAGAGTTTAGGTGCATTTGAGTGGAAAATAGTTAGTTGTTGACGCTTTGCGAAGGAACAGTTGTTTTTAGCGAGCAGATGCGGAGCGGCTCAGTTCAGAATTCTAAATAAAGGAGGAAAAAAAGCATAAAAATGTCTTTGTAAAGCTCAGTGCAGGTGTGCTGGTGTCACCGCGCTTTAAGAGGTGAGGACGAGTTGTAGCTGCTACAGAAAACCGCGGATGAAAAGCTCACAGCTCGCTTAAAGTGGGCAGTTCAGTCAAACCCCGACCTCCTGCCCACGGACCAAGTTTAATGCTGCTATCGACCCACAATGCAAAAATAGTAGTAACGCACAGTGACTTGGAGAAGTAACTTTAATCTCATTGCTAGAGGTGCACCGATCAGGATTTTTTAGGCCAATCACCGATCACTGAAATTTTGATCGGCCGATACCGATCAAGGCCGATACCGATCAAGTACATATTTGGATCATGCCCAAAATAAGAATATAGGTCTAATGTATAGGACTATTTTTGCATTAAAACTTAATGATGAAAACAAAAAACATGCATTCAAATAACGACACTAGAATAAACTGCCAACTTTTGTTTTATTACACTGACTTTGTTCTACCAGCAAGCTTTTTTTTTCCACGTTTCATGTTGCTCAAGTTACAGCAATGTTGAGAATGTAAAATACAGCCCTCATTCTATGGGGTTAAAATTGTCTCAATATCTGTAAATGCACACAGGGTGATCTACAAGTAATCATTGATTTTCAAATGTGTTCAGATATCCACAAATGCAAATTTCATATTTGTAACTTGTAAATTGGTCTTTGCAAATAATGTTGTATTTGCAAATATAAAACTTAATTTGTAAAAAAAAAAAAAAAAAAAATTACATTTGTAAAACTGGAAATTGTATTTGTGAATTGAGTTTCAGCATTTGTGGATCACCAATTACATGCATTCATCTCTTTCCTCTGTGACGTAATTTTGAGACATTCTTTTCGTGAAATCCACAGATCCACAAACAAATGCCTACTGATTCACTAATACACACTCACGCACACTGGATATCTACTAGATGGCAGTGTGGTTCCATTCATTACACAGCAGTCTATTTAGATCTCTCAGAGCCATTTGACTCATTTTGACTTCTGATATGAGCTGGACGGACATGGACTACCTTAGATGATGGCGACTGCTCTCCTTGTCCGTCCAGCTCATATCAGAAGTCAAAATGAGTTTACGTCACAGAGGAAAGCAAAAACAAAAATAAACAAAACAGTGTTTCACTAAGATTTTGCATTTTGCCGATCACCGATCAAGGCGTGATCGGCCGATAATGATCGGTGCCCGATCGATCGGTGCACCTCTACTCATTACTGATTTGGAAAGATTAATGTGTTAGATTATTCATTACTAAAAAAGTCGTTAGAATAGAGTAACGTGTTACCAGCATCACTGGTGTTGACGTAGCCAGGGTTGTCCTAAAATAACCCGGTGTGTCATGTTCTTAAAAATATGAAAGCTGATAGTCTCAGTGTGTTGGTTAGAGAAGGATAATCTCACAGATTCTGTTAGGTGTGTAATTTTCCCTAGAGAACTACCGTTTACAGCATTGACATTCACAGGGCACTGAAGATGATAGTATTTAAGATGAAGCTCCCTGACAAGAGAGGGATGCACCAGGTTTGCATCAGATCCTGAGTCTGTAAAAACAGGTACAGTCATAGAAGTATTTTCTGTGGTGATGTTAGCATTGACAGTCTTGTGGGTGGGATTAAGAGTCACGTGGTTAAGACTCACCATGTGATGCTGCTTGGGCTGGAGCTTGGTTTTCCTGATCCTGTTCACCGCAGTAAAAACATAAACTGTCCTGCTGACGCTGAAAGCATTCCTGAACAGAAAGACGTGTGCATCCTAGCTGCATAGGTTCGTCACCCTCGTCTCTAGGTGCCCCTCTACCAAGAGGAGTCGAATGAGGAAGAGGAGAGGGAAAAACAGCACTGCTCCTGCGAGGTGACTGCAGAAACCACCCCCTTCTTGACGCCTGTCACTCAGTCGCTTGTCAGTCTCAATGGATAAAGCGATGAGAAAATCTAAATCATCAGGTAAATCTATGGAGACAATCTGATCCTTAATCCTGTCAGAAAGTCCTTGAAAAACAGGTCAGCTGCCGTGTTCCAATCGCTCTGTGCTGCTAGCACGTGGGAGTCGATTGCGTAATCTGTAATACTTTCCGTAAGCCCTGTCTCAGCCGAACCAGAGACCTTGCTGCATCTCTCCCAGGGAAGCTATGTTGAAACACCTGTTTTAACACCTGGTTGAACCGATCGAGCATCTCACAGGATGCTGACCTGCTGCTCCACTCCGCTGTGGCCCATGTGCTCGCCCAACCTGTCAGATGTGAAATCGGTCTGACAGAATGGCTGAGTTCAAAAGTTCAAAATAAAGTTCACACTGTGTAATGAATGGCCGTACATCACCAGACTCTCCAGAAAAATGTTCCGGTTAGGACAGCTGAGTGCAAAATGAAGTGTCCACCATGGGAGGCGTTCTTCAACCGGTGGTTCCTGGCATCCGACTGGACAAGAGTTCGGACGATGAGGTTGACGGCGTTCCCTGCTCACGTCCACTGTTTGGACACCCAGCCTGTGACTCAAGAATGGTCACCAGTTCATCCTGGCGTTTGGCCAACTGACTGAGTCCCATACACAGAGCAGTTACCTTCTCTTCTTGCTGCGTTAATTGCTGTCTGTGAGCATGCAGCATCAAATGCAGCCGCCCATTGGAGAGGTGATGGTCTAGTGGTTAAGTGTTGGGCTTGAAACCAGAGGATCCTCGGTTCAAATCCTAGCCTGACTGGAAAATCACTAGGGGCCCTTGGGCAAGGTCCTTGATCCCCTAGTTGCCCCCGGTGTGTAGTGGGTGCCTTGCATGGCAGCAACCTGACATCAGGATGAATGTGAGGCATTGATGTGTAAAGTGCTTTGAGTGTCTGATGCAGATGGAAAAGCGCTATATAAATGCAGTGCATTTACCATTTTACCACCCAGAGTCCGCTGTGTCCATGTGGCTGGCAACAGCAGGACTCAGACACAAAAAGGTACATTCTGAAGGCATTACTTGTTCAACAGGCAGGATTTGGTTCACAGGATAGTAAATAGAGATAAGCAGCAGTGTCCAAACCATGAGGCGAAAGGCGAGGTCAAAAAACGAGAGAAACAATGGTACATGGCAGGACATAAACAAGGCGACTTGGACACTGTGGAAAAAGGCTGGAAATGCTTGCAAGGAGCATAAATAATCTGGCGGTGACATGAGAGAAACATGCAGCTTAAATAACAGGTGTGATGAGGCATAATCAGACACAGGTGGAAGGGAACAGGCAGGAAAAGGGCATGACAAACAAACAGGACCAGACACACCCAAACCAAGCCCCAACAGCAAAACAAGAATGTCCAGACATAGAAAACCAACCAGACAAAGAAAAACCCACACATGAAATAAACACCACAACAACTTAAACATCCCCACAAACCTCAACTATGAAAACTTGAACTTCCATATTTATACAAAGGGTACAGTTCTTTATTTTTTTTAATCTAAATTCTGAAAAGAGATGTATTAACCACAATAACTTAGCCACATGGGGTGTGTAGCCACTACATTCTGAGTGCTGGTGCCAAGCCTGGATAAATTTGTGGGGTTGTGCAACAGGAATGGCATCCAGCATTTAAAAAAAAAATATGCAGGTGACAAATCAAAATTCCATATTTGATTGTCCGTGGCCCAGGTTAACAATGACCACCACTGATGCTGTTGTCCAACAGATAATTGGGCTACTGCTGAGCAAATAAGTAGAAGGAAAGGAGGTGTTCAGAAACCATGGGAGATAAAGAAGCTTAGAAGGGGTGAAGTGGGAGTCTGGACTTTGAATGTTGGCAGTATGACTGGTAAAGGAAGAGAGTTGGCTGATACAAAGGAGAGGAGAAGGACAGACATATTGTGCATCTAAGAAACCAAGTGAAAGAGAAGTAAGGCCAGGAGCAGGTGGTTTCAAGTGGTTGTATCATGGTGTTGGGAAGAGAAGAAATTGTGTTGGGATCACTCTGAAAGAAGAATATATTAAGAGTGTGTTAGAGGTTAAGCGAATGTCTGACATGGTGATGAGTGTGAAGTTAGAAATTAAAGAGGTGATAATGAATGTCATCAGTGCATATGTCCCAGGTGAGATGAAGGGGAAAGTTAGATGAAGTGGTAGTGAGTGTTCCCAAACATGAAAGAGTGGTGATTGGAGCAGACTTCCATGGGCATGTCTGTGGAGGGAACAGATGTGATGAGGAAGTCATGAGTAGATATGGTATCAAGGAGAGGAATGTGGAAGGACAGATTGTGGTAGATTTTGCAAAAAGGATGGAAATGGCAGTGGTGAATACTTAATTTAAGAAAAAGTAGGCGCATAAGAGTGGAGGAAGGTGCACACAGGTGGACTACATTCCTTATAGGAGATGCAACCTAAAAGAAATAGAAGATTGTAAGGTGGTCGCAGGAGAGAGTGTGACTAGACGGCATTGGCTCATAATTTGCAGGATTACTTTAGAGATGAAGAAGACAGAGAGAGCGAGGTCATCAAAGGATTAGATGGTGGAAAATGAAGGAGGAAGACTTGTGTGAAATTCAGGGAGGAGGTGAGACAGGCACATAATGGAGGTGAAATGATTTTGGACAATTGGAAAAGAACTGCGAGGAAGGTGCTAGGTGTGACATGTGGACGGTGGAAGGAAGACAAGGAGACTTGGTGGTGGAACAAAGATGTTCAGGAAAGTACAAGGAGAAAGAGGTTGGCAAAATGAATTGGGATAGTCAGAGAGATGAAGAAAATTGACAGGAGTACAAGGAGATGTGGCATAAGGCAACAAGTGAAATGGCAAAGTTTAAGTAAAAGGCCTATAGCAAGCTGTACATTAAGTTAAACACTAAGGAAAGATAAAAAAAAGACTTGTAACAATTGGGATCAAGTTGGACAAGATGTGCATCAGGTTAGGGTGATAAAGGATGCAGATGATAATGCGCTGACAAGCGAGGAGAGTGTGTTTAGCAGGTCGAAGGAATACTTTGAGGAGCTGAGAGAGAGAGAAGGCCAGGTGATGTGGAGATAATAAATCAGGAATTCCAAGGCATTAGTAAGGGTGAAGTGAGGGCAGCAATGAAGTGGATGTCAAATGGAAAGGCAGGTGGTCCAGACATTCCAATAGTGGCATGGATATGTCTAGGAGACATGGCAGTGGAGTTTCTAACCAGCTTGTTTAATAAAATCTTGGAAAGTGAGAAGATGCCTGAGGAGTGGAGAAGAAGTGTACTGGTTCAAATTTTTAACAAGGGTGATGTGCAGAACTGCAATAACTACAGGGGCAAAAAGTTGATCAGCCACAGCATGAAGTTACGGGACAGTGTAGTAGAAGCTAGACTTGGAAAGGAGGTGAAGATCTGTGAGCAGCAATATGGTTTAATGCAGAGAAAGCACTACAGATGCAATGTTTGCTCTTACAGTGTTGATGGAGAAGTATAGAGAAGGCCAGAAGGAGTTACATTGTGTATTTCTGAACTTAGAGAAAGCTTATGACTGGGTGCCAAGAGAAGAGTTGTGGTGTTGTATGAGGAAGCCTGGTGTAAGAGGTATGTGAGGATAGTGCAGGATATGTACAAGGATAGTGTGACAGCAGTGAGATGTGCAGTAGGAATGACAGATGCATTCAATTTGGAGTTGGGATTCCATGAAGGATCAGCTCTGAGCCCTTTCCTGTTTGCAATGTTGATGGACAGGTTGATGGACAAGTGATAGACAAGTTTGACATGTCCACTTGTCAGAGGAGGGATCCAGGATATATAGGGAGAAAGATGCTGAGGATGGAGCCACCAGACAGGAGGACAAGAGGGAGGCCAAAGAGGAAATTTATGGATGTGCTGAGGGAGGATATGCAGGTATCAGTCTTGATAGAGGAAGATGTAGAGGACATGGTCAGATGGAAATGGTTTATGTGCAGTGGCGACCCCTAATGGGAGTATTTGGTGCCCTGCACACAGTATGTGGTGGCAGCAGCAGCAACTCTGATTCAGTGGATGTTCTGTAAAACTACAGCAATCTTGGTGATGTTTACTCTTATTGATGCCAAAATGGGCAGCACCATGACTTAGTGGTTAGCACTTTGCCTCACAGTGAGGTCATGGGTTCGATTCCCACCTGTGACCTTTCTGTGTGGAGTTTGCATGTTGTAAACATGTTTGCGTGGGTTCTCTCCGGGCACTCCGGCTTCTGCCCACACCCAAAGACACGCAGGTTATAGTCAGGTTCACTATGTATTTTTGTTCAAATTTTATGGAGATTAGCAAAACTATACATTTTTGGAAAAGCTTATAACTTCGGGGATCTGAAAACCATTGTTTGCATTTGCGCAGATCCCTTTATGACCACCATTTTGGATTTTAAAAATGGCCGCCGTAAAATCAGTATTTTCGACCTAGAAAGTTTATTCAAAAAGCTAATTACGTATTCATAAGACCAAGGAACCCCAAAAATTACTCTAAATTATTTAATTATTTAGCAATTAAAGCCATCCTGCATAAATTATTTTCCAAAATTTTATAAAATTATATTACTTGCTCTGTGTTTTTTATATAAAACCAGGACATTGCTATGCCACTCAACTATTTCTTGTGATAAAAATGTAATTATGCCTCATGCACTGAAAATACTATATTACTATATTACTATACTACTATTACTTTTACTACTACTATTACTATATTACTAAAATACTATATTAAGCATAGCACCATCGGCCTGTATATTTACACTGCACCTCTGTCCGTGTACTTAAGAGTGTACCAAGACAGAATACAAGGCAGCTTTACTCACTCACTCATCCTCAACCACTTACTCCAATCAACGGTCACCGGGGGCTGGAGCCTATCCCAGCAGTCATAGAGCGTGAGGCGCGGTACACCGTGGACAGGACGGCAGTCTGTCGCAGGGCCACATATAGACAAACAAACACATTCACACTCACATGCACACCTACGGGCAATTTAAAGTTTCCAGTCCACCTAACCTGCATGTCTTTGGATGTGGGAGGAAGCCGGAGCACCCAGAGAGAACCCACACAAACACGGGGAGAACATGCAAACTTCACACATGACCCATGACCTTCTTGCTGTGAGGCAACAGTACTAACCACTAAGCCACCATGTTGCCCCAAGGCAGCTTTATCAAGTCAAATTTATTTTTGTCAGTGTTCTACATCTGATGAACAGATTACACGTCATCATCATGATCATCACTGTCACCACATCCAACATTATAATCTTCATCATTTTCGCATTCTGAGTCACATAAGCAGAGTTCTGTGCATGGTAGGTAATTCCTTTTGCATGAACATCTCTGTGTGGAGCAGTTTGCATTGGCATCTCACCAACTCAGTGATGGCCTGTGGTGCAGGAAGGACCTGTGTAATAACTGGCAGCAATTGACCACTTGTGTTATGGTCACCGAATTTCAGTGGATCAAAAGGCTGTGGCTGTCTGATGGTGGCTTGGTACCATACCCGGCTTTGTAAGCGCACACAATTGATGTGTTCCTCAAGTGTACAGAGTATAGGCTGTATCTATCTATCTATCTATCTGTTGCTTTCAGCAAGTTGTTTGCAGAACAGATGCCATCTGAGATCAGGTATGCTGGTGATATGGACACCCTTGGAACAGTATCTTTGGCAAACAAACTTTGCAAATTCGTCTTTCACCTCCTGTGTAAGATTCCCCTCAGCTGGTAGTTCCATGAATGGTCTCGGTAAGGCCATGTCAGCCTTTATGTACTACTGAAACCATGTTGGTTTACCTATCCCAGAGAATTTTGCAATATTGTCCGATCCAGTAAATGCATGAAACATAGGTAAAGCTTGTGCCTTCTCCTTGCCTACATCAGGAAAAGACATTCACACATGCCACCAAAGGATTCCTTAGGGCCAAAAACATAAGGAAAAGCCGATACATCTGAAAATCCTGTATTTTACAGTAGCCATTTTGAAAATCCAAAATGGTGGGCATAGACAGATCTGTGCAAATACAAACATTGGTCTTCAGATTCCTGGTTCTGAAGACCAAAAAAAAAAAAAAAAGTTTTTTTTTTTTCTCTTCTCATATATCCATCCATCCATCCATTTTCTTCTGCTTTATCCGGAGTCGGGTCGCGGGGGCAGCAGCTCAAGCAAAGCCGCCCAGACCTCCCGATCCACACACACCTCCCCCAGCTCCTCCGGGGGAACCCCAAGGCGTTCCCAAGCCAGCCGAGAGATGTAATCCTTCCAGCGTGTCCTGGGTCTTCTCCGGGGCCTCCTCCCAATGGGACGTGCCTGGAACACCTCTCCAGCGAGGCGTCCAGGGGGCATCCGGAAAAGATGCCCGAGCCACCTCAACTGACTCATTTCGACGTGGAGAAGCAGCGGCTCGACTCCGAGCTCCTCCCGAGTGACCGAGCTCCTCACCCTATCTCTAAGGGAGCGCCCAGCCACCCTGCGGAGGAAACTCATCTCGGCCGCTTGTACCCGCGATCTCGTTCTTTCGGTCATGAGCCAAATCTCATGACCATAGGTGAGGATCGGAACGTAGATCGATCGGTAAATCAAGAGCTTTGCCCCCCTACTCAGCTCTCTCTTCACCACGACGGTCCGATACAGCGACCGCATCACTGCAGACGCTGCACCGTTCCGTCTATCGATCTCACGCTCCATCCGTCCCTCACTCGTGAACAAGACCCCGAGATACTTAAACTCCTCCACTTGAGGCAAGGACACTCCACCGACCTGAAGAGGGCAAAGCACCTTTTTGCGGTCGAGAACCATGGCCTCGGATGTGGAGGTGCTGATTTTCATCCCGGACGCCTCACACTCGGCTGCAAACCGCCCCAGTGCACGCTGAAGGTCCTGATTTGACGAAGCCAACAGAACCACATCGTCCGCAAACAGCAGAGACGAGATTCTGTGGTTCCCAAACCAGACCCCTCTACACCCTGGCTGCGCCTAGAAATTCTGTCCATAAAAATAATGAACAGAACTGGTGACAAAGGGCAGCCCTGGCGGAGGCCATCGTGCACTGCAAACAGGTTTGACTTACTACCGGCAATGCGAACCAAGCTCCTGCTGCGGTCGTACAGGGACCGGACAGCCCTTAGCAAAGGACCCCGGACCCCGTACTCCCGGAGCACTCCCCACAGGGTGCCCCGAGAGACACGGTCGAACGCCTTCTCCAGATCCACAAAACACATGTGGACTGGTTGGACGAACTCCCATGAACCCTCGAGCACCCGATGGAGCGTGTAGAGCTGGTCCAGTGTGCTGCGACCAGGACGAAAACCACACTGCTCCTCCTGAATCCGAGGTTCGACCATCGGTCGAATTCTCCTCTCCAGTACTCTGGAATAGACCTTACCGGGGAGGCTGAGGAGTGTGATCCCCCTATAGTTGGAACACACCCTCCGGTCCCCCTTCTTAAACAGAGGGACCACCACCCCGCACAGCATGGGCTCTGGTACCCAACTCCTGGAGAGGGGCTGGACGCTTCATATAAATGAAAAAAAAAAAAAAAAAAAAACTGGTTTTATAAGCTTTCTAAAAATGTATAGCTTTGCTAATCTCCATAAAATTTGAACAAAGCTTATTTTATTGACATAGTTGAACCTGACTGCATGCTGTTGTGAATGTGTTTGTTTGTTTATATGTGGCCCTGGCATATTAGTACCATTGTACAAGTGGACCTGCAGTCCAGGTCACATCCCAAGTTGTGTTTACCTGACAAAGCTCCAGACATAATCCACGTATGGGACATGGACTCCGTGTACACCTGCTCACAGGTCTCGAATGCTTATTGTTTCCATTAGTTACCATAAAGGTGTGAAATGCCACCAATACATTTTAAGATTCTATGTTAGAAATATTATGAGGACTGCTTTCTTCCACCTGTGAAATATAGCGAAGATTCATCCCATCCTGTCTATGGCTGATGCTGAGACCCTGATCCACATGTTTATCTCTTCTAGACTGGACTACTGCAATGTTCTATTTTCTGGTTTACCGCAGTCCAGCATTAGGGGTCTCCAATTTGTTCAGAATGCTTCAGCCAGACTTTTGACACGAAGCAGAAAGTTCGACCACATTACACCCATTTTGGCATCCCTTCACTGGCTTCCTGTCCCAGTGAGATCAGATTTTAAGGTTCTGCTACTAGTCTATAAAATTGTTCACGGACTGGCACCTTCCTACCTAGCCGACCTAATTAAACCTTACATACTGGCCCGGGCTTTGCGTTCTCAGGGTGCAGGACTACTTTGTGTCCCTAGGGTGAATAAGAAGTCTGCAGGTCATAGGGCTTTCTCTTTTCGTGCCCCTGTTCTGTGGAATGATCTCCCTGCATCAATAAAACAGTCAGATTCTGTAGAGACTTTCAAGTCCAGACTTAAGGCGCACTTATTTTCCCTTTCTTATGGCTAGCATACTGGTATAGTTTTGTTTTAATGCTTTTTACTCTTTTAATTCATTTTACTAGGAAACAGAGCGTGCCGCGGCCTCAACTTTACCTAAATTCTGGGTCGTTTAGTGAAGCTTAGGGCTAGTGGCCGGCGATCACCTTAGTATTTCTTCTGTTTTCTTGTTGTTTAATGCTGACAAATTATACTGTATTTCTTGTCTTTCTGATGCCTGATTCTGTTTTTTCTCTCTGTTTAAGGTGCAGCTCCATTCAGAGATGGGAGTTGTATTTGTGTTGGCGACCCTCCTGTCCTATGCACCAACAACATTTCCTGTATATTCATTTTGTGAATTGTTCTGTAATTTATGTCTGTAGCATGGCCCAAGCAGAGGGACACCCCTTTGAGTCTGGTCTGCTTGAGGTTTCTTCCTCAGAGGGAGTTTTTCCTTACCACTGTTGCTCTGGGGGTTGGTAAGGTTAGACCTTACTTGTGTGAAGTGCCTTGAGGCAACTCTGTTGTGATTTGGTGCTACATGAAATAAAAAAATGAAATTAAATGAAAATGGTATGTGCAAATCCATGTTTTTGTTGTGTGGGCCGCTGAAGAGGAGGTACTGCTGGCTCACCACCACCGGATGGCGCCCTGCTTGGAGTGCGGGCTTCAAGCACAAGAGGGCGCCAGAACCACTGGGAGTGACAGCCGTCAATCATCCTCAACACCAGCTGTCACTCATCATCTCATCATCACCATCACCATAAAGGCCGGGTGGCGACTCCACCTCCTCGCCGAGAAATCTCCTACGATACAAGGTAATCTCTCTGCTGACTTATACGTCAAATAATAATCTGATCTGTTTTGCAGCTGTTTTTTCCTGGTGGTATTTCCTTGACTGGATTTTCGGAGCTGCACGTGTGTATGATTGGAGGTGGAGGCTCTCCCTCCACAAGAATCAATAATCAAGGTTGCTGGGTGTGAGGATTCACACTCACTACCTTCTGTTTTTTCTGCCAGCAGTACCAGGGCCGACAACGGAGGACAGAGACCACCTGGGGACTCGGGGCTTGGCGGCTTCAGTGTTCTTCAGGCCGTTGGTGGTAGAAGCGGTGTGGGTCCCGGCTCTTCGTTCATCTGAGGTCTCCTATCTTCGAGCCTGCCCGCAATCCTCTTGTGTGTGATTGGCAGTACCTTTGTTTATTTTACGTTGTGTTCTTGTGCAACATTAAATTGTTACTCCTTCCCTTATCCATTGTCCGTTCATTAGCGCCCCCTGTTGTGGGTCCGTGTTACGACACCTTCCCAACAGGATTTCTCGGCCACGCCCCCCGGCCTGCTCCCGACGGTGTTCATTCAAACGGTTGTCTAAGCGTATAACCAGAGTGACAAGCCCGTCGAAAGTCTGCGGTTCGTCCTTAGCCAGTAAATGCTCCTTCAGTACTGGAGACAGTCCGCTTATGAAGGCGGCGCGGAGCGCGACGTCATTCCAACCCGACCTCGCAGCCGCGATGCGGAAGTCGACAGCGTAATCGGCCGCGCTCCGACGCCCCTGTCTCAGTGACAGCAGCACGGTCGAGGCGGTCTCGCCTCTGTTGGGATGATCAAACACCTGTTTGAATTCCCGTATAAACCCAGCGTATGACGTCAGAAGCCATGACTGCTGTTCCCAGAGCGCTGTAGCCCAAGCGCGTGCCTCACCTCGAAGCAGATTAATTACATAAGCCACCCGGGTGGCGTCTGCCGCGTACATGACTGGACGCTGTGCAAAAACGAGCGAACACTGCATCAAGAAGTCTGCGCACGTCTCCACACAGCCTCCGTACGGTTCAGGAGGACTTATGTAAGCTTCAGGGGACGGTGGGGGGGGTAGTTGAACGGCCAGTGGAACATCTACATTAGGCCCCGGACCAGCAGGAGGAGACACTGCAGCGACGCTTGACTCGCGTGCTTCCACTCTGGCGGTGAGAGCCTCCATCCTCTGATTGAGGCTTGCATTTTGCTCAGTTACCAGCTGTAACTGAGCAGTGAAAGCGGTAAGGATTTGCTGCAGATCACTTACCACGCCTCCTGCTGACGCCTGCGCTCCCTGTTCTCCCATTGGCTGTTCAAGCTGTGGTTGACGCCCCTCGGGATCCATGACGAATGGCCGAGAAATCCTGTTGGGAAGGTGTCGTAACACGGACCCACAACAGGGGGCGCTAATGAACGGACAATGGATAAGGGAAGGAGTAACAATTTAATGTTGCACAAGAACACAACGTAAAATAAACAAAGGTACTGCCAATCACACACAAGAGGATTGCGGGCAGGCTCGAAGATAGGAGACCTCAGATGAACGAAGAGCCGGGACCCACACCGCTTCTACCACCAACGGCCTGAAGAACACTGAAGCCGCCAAGCCCCGAGTCCCCAGGTGGTCTCTGTCCTCCGTTGTCGGCCCTGGTACTGCTGGCAGAAAAAACAGAAGGTAGTGAGTGTGAATCCTCACACCCAGCAACCTTGATTATTGATTCTTGTGGAGGGAGAGCCTCCACCTCCAATCATACACACGTGCAGCTCCGAAAATCCAGTCAAGGAAATACCACCAGGAAAAAACAGCTGCAAAACAGATCAGATTATTATTTGACGTATAAGTCAGCAGAGAGATTACCTTGTATCGTAGGAGATTTCTCGGCGAGGAGGTGGAGTCGCCACCCGGCCTTTATGGTGATGGTGATGATGAGATGATGAGTGACAGCTGGTGTTGAGGATGATTGACGGCTGTCACTCCCAGTGGTTCTGGCGCCCTCTTGTGCTTGAAGCCCGCACTCCAAGCAGGGCGCCATCCGGTGGTGGTGAGCCAGCAGTACCTCCTCTTCAGCGGCCCACACAACAGGACAGAGACCACCTGGGGACTCGGGGCTTGGCGGCTTCAGTGTTCTTCAGGCCGTTGGTGGTAGAAGCGGTGTGGGTCCCGGCTCTTCGTTCATCTGAGGTCTCCTATCTTCGAGCCTGCCCGCAATCCTCTTGTGTGTGATTGGCAGTACCTTTGTTTATTTTACGTTGTGTTCTTGTGCAACATTAAATTGTTACTCCTTCCCTTATCCATTGTCCGTTCATTAGCGCCCCCTGTTGTGGGTCCGTGTTACGACACCTTCCCAACAGGATTTCTCGGCCACGCCCCCCGGCCTGCTCCCCCCGGAATGACGGCTAAGGAGGAGGTTAAAACCCCTCCCAATCTGACGGCGGTGCCAGGGGAGTACCATGATCTGGCTGACGTCTTCAGCAAAGATCTGGCGCTCGCCCTTCCACCACACCGACCGTACGATCCTGTTGTGTGGGCCGCTGAAGAGGAGGTACTGCTGGCTCACCACCACCGGATGGCGCCCTGCTTGGAGTGCGGGCTTCAAGCACAAGAGGGCGCCAGAACCACTGGGAGTGACAGCCGTCAATCATCCTCAACACCAGCTGTCACTCATCATCTCATCATCACCATCACCATAAAGGCCGGGTGGCGACTCCACCTCCTCGCCGAGAAATCTCCTACGATACAAGGTAATCTCTCTGCTGACTTATACGTCAAATAATAATCTGATCTGTTTTGCAGCTGTTTTTTCCTGGTGGTATTTCCTTGACTGGATTTTCGGAGCTGCACGTGTGTATGATTGGAGGTGGAGGCTCTCCCTCCACAAGAATCAATAATCAAGGTTGCTGGGTGTGAGGATTCACACTCACTACCTTCTGTTTTTTCTGCCAGCAGTACCAGGGCCGACAACGGAGGACAGAGACCACCTGGGGACTGGGAGGGTTACGGACCCGAGGAACGCTCCTGGGTGAAGAGGAGCTTCATCCTGGACCCGGCCCTTTTGGTCGATTTCTACCACCGACACCCAGACAAGCCTGGTCGGGCGCCAGGAGGCGCCCGTTGAGGGGGGGGTCCTGTTGTGTGGGCCGCTGAAGAGGAGGTACTGCTGGCTCACCACCACCGGATGGCGCCCTGCTTGGAGTGCGGGCTTCAAGCACAAGAGGGCGCCAGAACCACTGGGAGTGACAGCCGTCAATCATCCTCAACACCAGCTGTCACTCATCATCTCATCATCACCATCACCATAAAGGCCGGGTGGCGACTCCACCTCCTCGCCGAGAAATCTCCTACGATACAAGGTAATCTCTCTGCTGACTTATACGTCAAATAATAATCTGATCTGTTTTACAGCTGTTTTTTCCTGGTGGTATTTCCTTGACTGGATTTTCGGAGCTGCACGTGTGTATGATTGGAGGTGGAGGCTCTCCCTCCACAAGAATCAATAATCAAGGTTGCTGGGTGTGAGGATTCACACTCACTACCTTCTGTTTTTTCTGCCAGCAGTACCAGGGCCGACAACGGAGGACAGAGACCACCTGGGGACTCGGGGCTTGGCGGCTTCAGTGTTCTTCAGGCCGTTGGTGGTAGAAGCGGTGTGGGTCCCGGCTCTTCGTTCATCTGAGGTCTCCTATCTTCGAGCCTGCCCGCAATCCTCTTGTGTGTGATTGGCAGTACCTTTGTTTATTTTACGTTGTGTTCTTGTGCAACATTAAATTGTTACTCCTTCCCTTATCCATTGTCCGTTCATTAGCGCCCCCTGTTGTGGGTCCGTGTTACGACACCTTCCCAACAGTTTTATTTAAGTCTCTATCAATAGTGATCCTTTTTAAAGGAAAGTTTGATTGTACAGAAAATATGAAATCACAAACCACAACAGTTTAAAAAAAAAAAAAACTGATTTTCAAAGAAGCTCAAATCAAATTGTTGGCAAATTGATGTTTGTGCTGATTCACGTCTTGCTGGACATTTTTCATTTGCTTCCAGTATGCCCCAAACCATTTTACTGTTATGTCATTTTTCCAAAAAGCAATTTTCCTAATGTAATGTAATGTGTTTTTCAATATTTATTTCCGACCTGAACAACCATTTTTCAGCAGTGTCAGAAAATGTCTGGCTGCTGACCAACAGCAACAAAGAAACATAAATCTGATGACAATATCTCAAATCATCCATGAAATTTTGATGCCACTTGCAGAAACCATACAACAACTCCCATTGTTTGATTTCAGCCTGGATGTTACAAAGTGTTTCTTTACACATTAATGTGTACGGCACTTGTGCACAAAGAAGAAAAGAGTGTATGGACTGCGACTGTATAAAATCTGTCCACTATATTTGTTTTTGGTTTTATCACATTGTCCCTATAACAGCACCCACCGTGTGCTCATTGGCTCCAACAAGTTCACACATGTTCCTGCAGCATGCTTGAAAAACATTATATTTCACAAAATAAAACTTTCTGTGGCATAGTTGAGACAGCCGTAACTTTTTAATGAATTTTGGCTGCTTATTACCTGGTATTGTATTTTTAGCCCTCGCATAAAGAAATAATATCCTGTCCTAGTTAAGTAAGATTGTGGTTGCATAATCGAATGAAGCATCGCACTTCCAAACTCCCGACCATTCAGAGAGCGAGTCGGAAAGGAGCAAACATAAATCTTTTCTTTTCTCACTTCCTTTGTTCATACAGCTTTCTCTCTTGCACAGAAATGTTAGCCTTTGCACTCTGGGTAAAGGTACAGTATTACAATCACATCTGTGTGTGTCCAAAACCTACTGATCACACTGATTCAAGGGGGAACCTTAGGGCCCGGTCACACGGCACACAGCGATCGTTAAATGAAGGACATAAGTCACAAAGTCACAAATCAATGAGAAAAGGTGGTTGAATGATCCTGTACCTTCCCCATCACCAAAAAGCCTGCAAATCAAGAACACAAAAAGGAACGAAACAAATCCAAAACTAACGAAAGAAAAGCGAAGCAAACGTCGACCTCAATGCTTTAAACAAAATCAAAACGAAACATTCACAATGACATGACTGACAGCGGGTATGAGACTGAGCGCAGCCAGCCTTGACCTCATGTCCGCAGCATTTGCAGGTGCGAGATTTGGTTGTCTGGACAACAGGTGAGAGATGTAATTTGTCTTCACAACAGAATGCGTGCGCACACACAGGCCAGCCAGAAATGATTGGAACGTGCAAAACTAGTTAAAGTAGTTGATAAAACATTCTTGCCGCTATCGTTTCTGTCATCAGTGATACTAGGATGTTATCAGTGATACTAGGCTGTTACCTTCAGCTCGTTGGAGCTTTAGGTATTGATCAGTTCAGATATTGTCAACGTTCGTCAGACGTCGGACTTGGGAGGTTGGATGAAGTTGGACGACATGCTGACATTATGGAAACTACACAAATGAGGAATTGTCAAGACAGACAGAAAAAATGAATATGGACGAATTGAGGTTGTCGCTGGGATTCATTCACATTTTTCAACAGTTTCAAAATTGTGACAAAGCGCCAGCTACAGAAACAAAGTTGGACGACTGTTAAAAGATGCCTCTGAAAGTCAACATAAGTCCAGATTTCTTTTTTTTTTCCCTTTTGGGCTTCGGTGTCCTTCGTTCGTGCCGCTTGACCGGGACTACTTTAAAAACAAACTCTATTACAATACCACAGGAGATGGATCATGGAATCATTTGAGAAACATTTTTGAGTTTGCGCCATTCCCCTGAAGTGTTGGAGACAATTTCCACCAAACTTGTTGCGTGGATGTAGGTTCACCCCAGAATTGCTGTGGCAAAGAGAAAGTTCTTTGAGTGATATTGACACTGTAACTCATGATGGTAGCAACAGAATTAATGTAGAAATGTACAGAAACAGGGCACAAGGTAGCTTAGGCCCCATTCAGATGGGGGTTGGCAATCTGGCTCAAGGTGGATTCAGTCAAGATTGCTTTTTATCCAGATAGCTTTAAGGCCTGTTTTTCAAATTCTGCTCATCCTACACACGTACAATAGGGTGGTCCCGAAAAACAAACTTCAACTTTTTCAAGGCGCTTCTTCGTTTTTTTGGTTCCTTTAGGGGTAGAAATAAATTGGGTGAAATTTCATGAGATTTGAGAAATCTTAACCGCTGCCGCCCGGTCCCTGTTTTTTGTGACTTGCGAGTGACATTTTGAGTTATGGACTGGATTCTTCATTAGTTCATTAGTGGCAGATTTTGTTCCATCTGCCTCAGATCACATTTTTGAGGCATTCAAGGTCCACATGGACTTCCTCATCAAGGACCTTCAGAGTGGGAGGATGCCACATCATTCCAGTCGTCACAGCAGGTACTGGATAACATTGCTTCCTTCAATGATTTTCCTGAGCGAGGAGTTGCACTTATCCAGGATTACAATCAGATCCTAACGTAGGATGAACCGCAGTGCCGACACCTGCTGCAAGTTGTTGAGCGGCATCGACGTCAGTTCCTGGAGGCAAGGAAAATCAGAACCAACACCACTCCCCAAGACTGTTTGTTTTCACCAAATAGGTGGACAGTGACATGTAATATTTTTTAACCTCTCCTGTATGGTCAGTTAAAGGAGAAAGGATTGCTGTTTCAATTTGTATTTAATTTGTGAAAAGTTACATTACTGTTGCTGGTTTGTGCTAATTTGCTCAACCATTGCAGTTTCCATCCCGCGTGCGACAGTGATTAGAACAGTTGTATCGAAATAAAATTCTGCACAAAACATTCTCTTATCAAGATGATGAATTTTGTCAGGAAGCACCTTAAGAAAGTCACATTTTTATTTGTGGCATACTGTAGAGGACAACCCTAATGTACAACCTTAATCTAGTAAAAAGTTGCGAAACAGTTTACAAACAGTTTTTAGGGCTGCAAACAGTATTCCTTGTCGCACATATATTTCAAACCTGTTCAGAATTTCTTGGCAAAACACTTGCAAGCATTTGCAAAACTGTTTTAAGCGTTAGTGCTTTTTGGTTTGCAGCCACTCTCTGACCCAGAGTGTACCTTTTCTTCTGCCTTTCTTCTTTTTCTTCCTCTGTTTTTCCTTCTCTTCTGCAGCAGGATAGCTGTAGCAGGATAGCTATCCTGCTGCTGCAGACAAAGCAGTTCTTCCTCAAGGACAACAGAAATTCATTCTGTTCATCAGCATTCACCACGTCATGAGATTACTGGGATAGATTCTGGCTCCATAACCCTTAATTGGAGTAAGCAGATATAGAAAAGGAATGAATGAATGTACAAGAACAGTTTTTCTGGCCACTTAAAGATAAGTGCATCCAAATGAATTGACTCATTGTGCGTGTGCCTCTGATCCAAAACACAACGCCAGCTCAACCAAGGATTTAATCGGGAAAAAATCTCGACTGGCCAGACCTGAACTTACTGAGCACACATTTAATGTCCTGAAGAGGAGACCAAAGGGAAAACCCCCTGATGATAATGAAATTCATTAATGCTTTCACCTGTGTTATTTTTGGTTGTGATACAAACACATTGTAAAAACAAATGCATGAAAACAACAAAATTCACTTTTTCTTGTATTGTTTTGAATTAAAATCTAATGCAGTCTAGTTTTCGGAATCTTTAAAGACCCTGTATAATTTTCTTCTGTGATTGGCCAGTGATGACATGACAGATTTCTGATAACTAACCTCCCAACCCAGCACCCCGCCTGTCCTTCCTCTTTGTCCTGCTGCTTCTCATCAGCGCACTCATTGTCATCGTTCTCTTCTGTTTCCTCACCCCCATCCTTCTGCTTCCTCTGATCGAGCTCTCCTCTCCTTTTTATCCTTTCCTCATTCCTTGTCCTACTCTTGGACCTCTTGCACTTCCGTCTCATTTTCTCCCTTTGTTCCTCGTCCTCATCCCTGATCTCTTCCTTGTCATCTCTCCTCCCCTCCACACACCTCTCCTTTGTTGTTGCCATGCATGTGGGAGGTAGAGAGTGGTGATGAAGAGAAGCAGTAGGAGGGAGGAGGAAGATGCACGGGATGAATCCATATACAGTACACATAAATACACGCGGGCACATGGAAGTTGTGTTGCTATATGCAGTATTTTATTGGAACACTTATCAGTGTGAGTGAGCCAAAAGGAATATGATTTTTTGTTTTGTTTGTTTTTATTAACTGGCCTCTTTGCATTCTAATTACACTTACTGTTGTTTTAGCTGCTTTTTATGGTCAACTTTTATCTTCCATATAATACCATCACAACTTTTACAAGAAAACACAAGATTTTCTCCTCTCATCTGGTGTTGGCTTGACAGAGAAGCACCAGCAACATTTTCACTCAGATAAGTCTATCTGCTATAACTCACAAAAGAGTAGGAAATTGTTTTTCTCTGTTTTATGTGTATTGGATATAGATAGATGTGGAACTGAACCTGACAGACACAAACTCAAAAATGTACTGTAGTTGCAGGTGACAGAAATAGCTCAGAAAGATGTTTTACGTGGTGTACAACACATCCTGACAGCGTATTACACGTCAGGCCTGTGCAGCATTTTTAGCAGACAGCAGATCAAATCGTACATCAAAATCACTTCCTGCACCAAAGGCATCTCCACATGACAGCTGAGGATTTGGGGCTCGCTTTTACTTTGCACAAGTTTTTTTTTTTTCTTTCTTAATGGCCCCTTCATACATAACACAAAGGAGGCTGAATGGTGCACAAAGGAGGATTTGAATGACACTTGTGAAAAATCGCAGCTGCCTCGAGCTCCTCATACACCCATCAGCACTTGCATTCTACATTTGCGTGTCGCTGGTGCTGGGAACCTCTTCAAATGGCACGCAAGATGAGGTAGCACTGACATCTGATCGTACTCGCAACATTCGCACGGCATGTCGTACGCAGGTTGGTAATATCGTGCTGCGGCCGAGGGACTGCATGAAATCATCGGCCACGTTGGCTGAATGGTGCGATTGGGGTAGCTTTGACACCGGCGGCTGAATGACGGTGAATGGCATGCGAGTGCCCATTCAGCCCACTCTCGGCCGGACTCCAGGTGGCACCCACGAACATTCAACACCACTCACGGGGCACTTAGAAAAGGTGGGACCATTTGCACAGCCAGCTTGAAAGTAGAAAGTGGCCGACCATTTTTGAGCTGGCTGTGCGAATGGTCCTGCTTTTTCTAAGTGCCCCACGAGTGTGCCGTGTCCCAGAGCAACACAAGTGGCATGCGAGTGTGTTGCTCACACATACCCACACGCACATACACACGCACCATGATCCAACATTGTCGAGGTGCAGTTGAGGTGGGGATGGCTTGAACGGTGTAGAGTGCCTTGATTAGAGAGAGTGGCAACATGACAAGTTGAAAAAAAATCGGTCACGTGACTCATGGTGCCATCTTGGGTTCAAAATAGCATTCACTGTTGATCTATCTGCATATAAATCCAGCTATTTTATTTATTTATTTGTTGAAAATGGTGGGTTGTTGTGCATTTGGAGGCACAAATAGACACAACAAGGGCTTCAAGATGTACAGATTCCCTTCATATCCCAACAGAAGAAAAATTTTGAAAAATAAAGCCAGCCTTGTGGGATGGAAGAGACTTCATCTTCAAGGTAAATTTATTGTTCAGTCCCATGTACAGTAAAACTCACCTAAACCATCATCGTATAAACCAGATATTCGCAGTCACCGGACAAAAAAAGTCCCAAAGTTTTTGTATTGTTTTCCATGTAATAAACACCATATATAACGGATTTTGTACAAGAGATTTTTGCTCACATTGGATAAAGTGTCCCGTCTGATCGCATTGTATTTCTATTAAACCCCTCGCATGTGGGACCAGAGTCATTTCTGTAATTAAAAGTCTGACCGTTTATTTTTTTCACACCGTGCTCAGACTCGGACGCACAGCCTGGCGTGCATGTCAGGCTGCTGCAGGCTGCACAGTGAAAGCAGCAAACACATTGCTGCTTTTACTGCTTCTGCAGTGAGCACGCCAATCACATTTTGATAATGGATCAAATACATTTGGCAGAAAAAAATTTTCAGAAGAAATTTTGACCCGGTCATTAAATGAGGCGCATGTCCCGATTCAGGATTCCCATACATGTTCAGCACCTCCTGACTGTAACTAATCCGTTGCATACATATAGCTCACATTGGATAAAATGTCCCGTCCAATCGTAATGTATTTCCATTTAAAACCCAGAGCAGTCTGGACATGCAGAGGTACAAATTAAAGTTCAGCTCTGACACTCGCTGATTTGAAGAAAATGGGATTGGAATTATTTCCCTGATTAAAAGTCCGACCGTTTATTTTTTTCAAACAGTGTTCAGATTGCGACCTGAAGCTTGACGTGCACTTGTTAATTCAGACAAACTGTGATTTGACACTTCACTTTCCCACAAATGGATTAATGATTAATGTACATTTGTGCAACATGTAATTGCTGCTGTTGCTATGTGAGCACGATGTGGTATCACACCTCTCACGTGGTCGCACTGTGTTCATGTGCGTGGACATGAGCGTGCACAAACCCGTCACCGTGGGCTGTCCCTCCCAGCAGTGGCTGGAATTTTTCAAGGTTTGCCTATTCATTTTTTTTCAGCGAGTTTCTGCCTCTTTCACCCAACTTCATGTTGTGTGAAGGGGCCATAACACACACACAGTATATATAATTTTTACCTGAGGCCATCATTTATATCCATCACGTTAAGGTTAGAGGTCCTGACGGGACTGGACCGGTTCAGGCTATGGACCCAAATGCTGGGAGCAAGGAAACAGAGCTGGAGGTGAAAGAAAAGATATTTATTTACAATGAAGAAATAATATTGCTGCGTTGGGGGTGTCTGCAGAGTGGAGAGTCAGCCCGCTCATGGCGGTGGAAAATAAGGAGGTGCAGGTTCCCGAGCCAGTCTCGAATAGGAACTGAGGTCTTGAAATGTTAAGAGCTGGAACCGGGTGGAACGCACAGAGCCAAGACCAAGAACCAGGAGAATGAAGGAGAGAGATGCAAATCTTCACAGTTCTGAAAATAATGTCCATTTAGGAAATAAGATTTGCTGTTCAGGAGAATGGAATCCCAAAGAAACATGAAGGAACTTAACTGGAGCGGGGCAGAGCTGCACGCTCTGAGCATGGCCCAAACAGAGGGTCACCCCTTTGAGTCTGGTCTGCTTGAGGTTTCTTCCTCAGAGGGAGTTTTTCCTTACCACTGCTGCTCTGAGGGTTAGTAAGGTTAGACCTTACTTGTGTGAAGTGCCTTGAGGCAACTCTGTTGTGATTTGGTACTATATAAATTAAAAATAAATAAATAAATAAATACAAAAAATAGGATAGAAATAAGTAGGATAAGAACCAAGAGCTGACCTGCAGCATGAGCTGCCCTTAAGGATTCTCTCCCAGACAACAGAGCCATTCTCTGGGAGAGAAGACAAAATTGGGTGGTTTGATTTAAAGGTGTTTTATTGTTTAATACATCCAGATATAAAAACTACAGTAAATATAAATTTTGGGAATAAAAGCTGACTCTCTTGTTTGGCTTTCCAGTTTTTCTGCAGGAAATAGAAAAGAAAAATAAGCACCAAGGGAAAAGAAATATGGCTGGTGAAAACAAAGGGGATGAACAGTGAGACAGAGAGGAAGACAGACAATTTGCCATTTAGCAGCCTCTCAGCTTCAGGCCTGACTGAGCGTGTGAGCCAATCAAACAGTTAGTCAGACAGCAGGTCGGCCTCCTCCCTACTGGAATCCTGCAGTTACTGCACACACACACACACACGCCAGCCAGTGTGAGGCAAAAATAATCCATTACACAACTCTCTTATGTGCACAATTTCATGAGAACCGTGTGAGACTCCATCCTCACTGTTTAATCAGGCACAGATATGCTTCTTCACAGGCTTCAGGTTTTTTTTATTATTTGTATTTTTAAAGTTGATAAATATATAAAGATTGTGCATAAGTTAACCCCCTACCACCTGCCTCATTTTGTCAGTATCACACAAATAAAAAGTGAAATTTCCCATTGATGGGATATACAGGCTCAGAAGGGGTTAAATAAGTAAGATGTGTAAGCTTTTACACAGTGAGCAATACATAATGGAAATGAGCTTCCTTTCAATAAATGCTTTTCCATTTGACAGACACTTAATGAGCTTTATAATGACACCACATATTCCCCCATTCACACACATGTCAGCAGGCTGCCAAGCTCGGTGCCTAACTGTACACTGGGAACAACCTGAGGGCCCCATCACACATAGTGCGAATATGTACAACTCAGGGTGACTTTGTGGTTACACATCGTGCAGCTGCTGTGAAGAAACAATAAAAAAAAAATAATAAAATACATACTGTGATGTTCTGGACATCCCCAGCCGTGACGTCCAGATCCACAATGGGCCACAGCTGCTCCTGTTGGCGGCCACACCTCCTGTCAGTTCAGCGCACACACCATCGTGTCACTGTGTCTTTTTGCAAAGCCACACTTGTGGGGTACTTAGACAAATTTCACATTCACATCAACAGTAATCATCTGTAGACTGTTTTCATGATGATAGTATGAATGGCCGCACATTTTCTAAGTGCCATGCAAGCGGTGTTAGATGTTAGTGCGTGTCACCTGGCATTTGGCCGACACCTGGTGTGAGAGGGTTCGATGAGCTCGCACACTCTGTCTTTCAGCCGTTGGTGTGCGCAAATAGTTGTAGCAACAGGTGTATGAGGCAGCTATGATTTTACACATTTTGCACACGATTCCTGCTTCATGCGCACTTTATACGGAAATCAACCTGTGAACATTTTGATATGCAACGCATGGGCATTATGCTTTTTAAAAAAGTAACGCAAAATCAGAATAACTGAAACTATGGTAAATTCTAGAAAATACCCTGTACCCCAGAGGGTTAAAGTGTTCATGCCACAGCTGCAAAAGAAAATACAGGTATCATATTAGTAATGTCCTCGACTCTATTATAAAAAAAAAGTGCAGATACTGTATATTGCAATAACTGGGAAGGTGATGGGTTGAGTATATAAAGTGGTTGGCGTATGACAAGAAGATCCTTGTTTCAAATCCCCATCAGACTGGAAAATCAATAATTTCACTTGGGCAAGGTCTACAATCTCCAAGTAGCTCCCTGTGGGCAATTGGGCATCTTCCATGGCAGCACCCAGATATTGGTGGGTGTGGGTGTGTGTGTGTGTGTGTGTGCGTGTGTGCGCACAGCACTGTAAAGTGCATTGAAGGTATTGAAGGTGATGGTCCAGAGTAAGTTTAGCGAGAGTCTCAAACAGCAACCTGGGATTTTGCTTATTTGCCTTAATTAGATTAGATTCATAGTTAGTGTTGGCAAATAACATGCCATGTTTCTAACTCAGCAGCAGGAAGTCTCCAACTTTGAGTAACGCCATCTGTGCTCCAACCTCCTGTAATTTCATCTTATGTATGCAAGTCTTAAGTGAGCCAAGCCCCCCCCCCCCCCCCCCCCTCTCTCTCTCACTCACTCACTCACACCAGTGTCAGGCTGCTGCCCTGCATATCTGACCAGTGACAGGTGTAAAGATGATTTGTTTTAAAAAGCCCACCCTCACTTCACGGGGGTTAAACTCACTTGTGTGTTTTAATTTATAGTTAGTTGCTGCATTAGCAGCTGCTCTGCACTGTATATTCACTGTAGGTTTGTTTTGGGTAATGTTTTGTGTGGGCGAATTATTCTGTTTTATTAAGATTTCAGAGAATTGCTATCATTTTGTAGTACTTTTTGTGTTGTTTGAAGCTCTTTGGGACATTGTGTTATTTTTGGCCAATATAAATAAATGGAATGGAATTGAAATAGACTTTGTCAAATTGCTGGTGATTTATGAAAATGCATTTTGTATGCCACCAAAATGTGACAGTTATAAACCTGCTTTCCTCAGACCAGTTTTCCTTCTGTGTGTGTGTGTGTGTGTGTGTGTGCGTGTGTGTGTGCGTGTGTAGGTGTGCAGCAGAAGTGACTGACGGCTCCCAGTACTTTGTGCTGCTGATGATCACAGACGGCGTCATCTCAGATATGGCTCAGACCAAGGAGGCGGTGGTCAATGTGAGTCCAGTAATGTCCATTACACTGTACACCAAACCACACTTTGGAAATGAATCAAACCTCCTGTGTGCTGGTCACAGGCGGCGCCCCTGCCCATGTCTATCATCATCGTAGGAGTGGGCCCTGCTGAGTTTGACGGTAAGTCATTTGCTGTGTGTGTGTGTGTTTGGAGAAGAAGACATACAACTACTTTTCAGACATGACATCAATCATATATTCAGCTAATTAAATGAAAGACATGCATCAGAAGAACTGTATCAACACACCAAACTGATATTAGCTCATTAAGATGCCTCTGCAGTGCACAGACAGGCAGTCTCTAATTGTACCCCCAGCCACACTAAGATGAAGGCACCAAAACTATTAAACAGTTCATATTCAGGCTGTGGTAAGCCCCTGACAGACTGACTGAATAAGGTTTTATAATCTTATTCTAAACCTATGGACACTCACACAACTGGCGCAAAGCAATGCAAACCCCATTGTCAATGGCTGCCATTGCACATTTCATCCAAACGCATGTGTCAGCTTTTACACTTAGCAACCATGTCCTCTAAATAACAATACTCCTTACCCTCCTGTGAGTGTGTTGGTCTAAAAAATAAGGTGTGGCCAGACAGAGGTAGCTTGTTGACATCTTCTGTCACCAGAAAGGGACTGTAACTAATAGAGCAGCAAAAAAAAACAGGCTGAAAGTCCAACTCTGTCTTGCACTGTACTAAAGTTGCAACAGTCAGATTCCGTAAGCAGCTACACAATGCATGCACACTTTGCTTGCACATAAAGTATCATTGCCAGTCACCTGCAATGGTGTAATATTAATAAGCCACTGTGCACACATGAAAAAATAAAACAGTGTTTGAGAATTGAGGAAAAAAAAACTCATTTTATGAGAGAACTGCCCCCCCTTCCACACACACACACCTTTCGCCATCTCTCAGTGACAGGCGACGTGTATAAAACTATTACACAAAACAAATGTAAACACTCATACAAAAACTAAATACATAAAAACCTCACCTTGTTGTTGCACTGCTTCACCTCAGGGAACTTTGGCAGCTGCTGTCTGCTGTGTTCTCTGACAGGTCAGAGGTTTGTTTGTTTGTTTTAAATAATATAGTTATTCAGCAATAAATAAACAACATGAACAGGCAAAAACAAAATAAAAACACAACACTAGCTCAAGTTGATATACACAGCACCAGAGGTTACAGTGTCCATGTTGTGTGTAATATACAATGTCCACATAACATCAGAGCAATCAAGAAAATCCATGCAACTTGATGACAGAGACACCAGGCTCTAAGTAACCCAAGTAGAGCTCCCAAATTTTCCAGAATGTATCTGTTTTGGAATGATGCATACATGTATTTTACTCTAATAGCACCAACTGAAACAGTACCCTCTGCCAGCCTTTAATAGTTGGTACTTTTTCATTGATCCATTGCAATTGGATGTTCTTCCTTGCAGCTTAAGTAATTAAACAGTACATAACGCAGGGTTATCTGTTGACTACCAGTTACTAGAAAGAAAGAATTTAAACTCTATATTAAGTGTGGTCAATTTAAAATCGTTGTATTCATTGTGTAATGACAGGTTGGAGTTAATACATTGACAAACCAGCATACTTTTTTCAGGCGTTTGCTTCCTGAGTACCACAGTCCTGTCTGCCTGGTGGTTTCCAGTTCAAAAGGAAAGGCAGGTGTCACTCTGATTGGATAATGTTATATTCAGACTACAAAACAGCCATGAATAATGTAAACTCAAACCTTCTGTGCACAGCACACAACTTTGCAAAGGTATTTCCTGCCGCTTAAGTAACAAAGTGCACTCGGCCACATGCCAAATGGATTTGGGCACTCTGCAAAGATTGCTTTAGTATCCATCATTAAAATATAGTCCTACATGAAACTAAAAATCTGAAATATTCCAGCTATATGTACTAATACATGAACATGGTTCTGTTTTGTGACTTTCAGTCTTTATGGATTAATCTGATATGATCAGATCAGGTCTGGAAGCGTGTGCCAGTGCTGCTCCTGGGGCTGTGATTGGAAAGACTGTGCATAGCACAACTTTGTTCTGTCACAGCATCATACAGTGGAACACAGAGCAGTTCTCAAAAAAGAAAACAGAAAAAGTCTAAGCTCAAGTTTCCCCTGAACCTTCTGGCAAACTGCAGCTGACATCCTTTGAAGAAAATCCTTCTCTGTGCTGCTCCATCACAAAGATGTATCACTGAACAGAAGCCTATAAGTCCTTCAGAGTTGTAATGTGTGTCTTAGGGGCTTCCTTCACAAATCTCCTTCTTGCACAGTTACTGAATTTTTACAAACTGGCAACTCCACACAGATTTACTGTGTGAAGCTTAAGTACGGGGGAGGTGATGGTCTCGTGATTAAGTGTTGGGCTTTAGACCAGAGGATCTTCAGTTCAAACCTCAGCCTGACCAGAAAATCACTAAGGGCCCTTGGGAAAGGTCTTTAATCCACTAGTTGAGCCCGGTGTGTAGTGAACGCCTTGTACGGCAGCACCCTGACACCGGTGTGTCTGTGTGAATGGGTGAATGTGAGGCATAATTTTAAAGCACTTTGAGTTTCTGATGCAGGTGGAAAAGTGCTATATAAATGCAGTCCATTTACCAAACAGTACCATACTGATGAAATTTCTTAATGAGTGATGTAGGCCCGTTTTATATTGTTTCAGATTTCAGGAATAGCCCAAAAGAAATTTTAACCTTAGCGTTGGATGCAAAGCAACATAAAAAAAAGTATGCCTGAGTAATTTATCATTTTATTAATTTGGATTACCACTAGATTGTTTGGTAATAAAGACTCTTGAAATATTTGTATTTCTTGTTCACCTGATTCCAGTGAAGCAGTGAGTTTTTTGAACCCATGTAACCCACCTCACTGAGGTCTGTGGCACAGTGTTCCATTGGTTTTACAGTCTGAGTCACTCTTGTTGTTCTGATCACTCAGATCTTGCATTACTTTTCTCTCTGAACTTTTTCACAGTTTGTTATGACACTTGCAGTCTTGCTAAAACTTTTCTCTCTGCACTGTTTTATGGTGTGTTTAATTCTGCTGGTATCCAGATCCAGACATATTCTGTATTCCGGTCCTCCGAAACAAAGCCAAGGCACAAGTGAAAAATTTTGCAGTTCCGTGAATGGCCACTTGAGGCTGGCTATAATAGTGACTTGCTCTCTGTAAAACCCATGTTCAGTGTTGCCAACTCCTCAGTAAGAAAAGTAGCTATTGGCTGTCATAAAAGTTGCTAGAAGTCGCTAAATGACGTCATTGTCTAATTTGCATATTATTTGCATAGTATGGTGTCATAACAGACGCTGTAGGAAAAAAAAAGTTGTGAACATTGAATACATTATCAACCTTTTAATATTGTTTGGTAAATTTCATATTCATAAATGCAGAGTATTGAAAAGGAATTTACACAGACTTCTGGCTGAATTTGAACATTATATACTCAACAAAAATATAAACGCAACACTTTTGGTTTTGCTCCCATTTTGTGTGAGATGAACTCAAAGATCTAAAACTTTTTCCACATACACAATATCACCATTTCCCTCAAATATTGTTCACAAACCAGTCTAAATCTGTGATAGTGAGCACTTCTCCTTTGCTGAGATAATCCATCCAACCTCACAGGTGTGCCATATCAAGATGCTGATTAAACACCATGATTAGTGCACAGGTGTGCCTTAGACTGCCCACAATAAAAGGCCACTCTGAAAGGTGCAGTTTTATCACACAGCACAATGCCACAGATGTCGCAAGATTTGACGGAGCGTGCAATTGGCATGGTGACAGCAGGAATGTCAACCAGAGCTGTTGCTCGTGTATTGAATGTTCATTTCTCTACCATAAGCCGTCTCCAAAGGCGTTTCAGAGAATTTGGCAGTACATCCAACCAGCCTCACAACCGCAGACCACGTGTAACCACGCCAGCCCAGGACCTCCACATCCAGCATGTTCACCTCCAAGATCGTCTGAGACCAGCCACTTGGACAGCTGCTGAAACAGTCGGTTTGCATAACCAAAGAATTTCTGCACAAACTGTCAGAAACCGTCTCAGGGAAGCTCATCTGCATGCTCGTCGTCCTCATCGGGGTCTCGACCTGACTCCAGTTCGTCGTCGTAACCGACTTGAGTGGGCAAATGCTCACATTCACTGGCGTTTGGCACGTTGGAGAAGTGTTCTCTTCACGGATGAATCCCGGTTCACACTGTTCAGGGCAGATGGCAGACAGCGTGTGTGGTGTCGTGTGGGTGAGCGGTATTCTGATGTCAATGTTGTGGATCGAGTGGCCCATGGTGGCGGTGGGGTTATGGTATGGGCAGGCGTCTGTTATGGACCAAGAACACAGGTGCATTTTATTGATGGCATTTTGAATACACAGAGATACCGTGACGAGATCCTGAGGCCCATTGTTGTGCCATACATCCAAGAACATCACCTCATGTTGCAGCAGGATAATGCACGGTCCCATGTTGCAAGGATCTGTACACAATTCTTGGAAGCTGAAAATGTCCCAGTTCTTGCATGGCCGGCATACTCACCGGACATGTCACCCATTGAGCATGTTTGGGATGCTCTGGACCGGCGTATACGACAGCGTGTACCACTTCCTGCCAATATCCAGCAAATTCGCACAGCCATTCAAGAGGAATGGACCAACATTCCACAGGCCACAATTGACAACCTGAGCAACTCTATGCGAAGGAGATGTGTTGCACTGCATGAGGCAAATGGTGGTCATACCAGATACTGACTGGTATCCCCCCCCAATAAAACAAAACTGCACCTTTCAGAGTGGCCTTTTATTGTGGGCAGTCTAAGGCACACCTGTGCACTAATCATGGTGTCTAATCAGCATCTTGATATGGCACACCTGTGAGGTGGGATGGATTATCTCAGCAAAGGAGAAGTGCTCACTATCACAGATTTAGACTGGTTTGTGAACAATATTTGAGGGAAATGATGATATTGTGTATGTGGAAAAAGTTTTAGATCTTTGAGTTCATCTCATACAAAATGGGAGCAAAACCAAAAGTGTTGCGTTTATATTTTTGTTGAGTGTATAAGCAGTATTAAGCTTATACACTCTCCCAAATGTCATAAAACTGTCACGCTCTACAAGGAACTTTTTATAATCATGAACAACCATTGTTGATATAGTCATCTTTACCACTGTTTATTCACAAAGGCCTGCCAATTTGGTCATGCCAAATGGCGTATGAGTATGTGGAGAGCCTTGATAGGTGTGCAAAGGTTGCTGCAGTTAAAAACCTCATAGTTGGATCTCGGGATCGAGCTGACAGCCCACTGCAAGGCGGTGGGCGGTCAGCCTTGGGCAGGAGCTGTCTGTCACAGCCCCTAACTCTTGGCACCCCCTCGATGCTCTTAGCTGAGTGTCCTGCGGGGTCCGAAGTGTTTAATTTGAAAAAATTAGAGTATTCAAAGCAGGCCCGGTCACCTGACTACCCCAGGTAGGAACATTGGAATAGGACTCCGGTTCTATTTTGTGGGTTTTCTTTCTCTGAACTGGGCCACGATTAAGAGGGATGGCCAGGGGCATTCATATTGTGCCGCTAGAGGTGAAATTCTTGGACCAGCACAAGACAGATGAAAGCGAAAGCATTTGTCAAGAATGTTTTCAGTAATCAAGAACAAAAATCGGAGGTTCAGAGACAATTAGATACCGTCATAGTTCCGACCATAAACTATGCCAACTAGCAATCCGGTAGCGTTATTCCCAGGACCATCCTCGTTTACTCGGCTGCTAGCAGCCAGCCATTTATCCCTTCTGTCTGGACTTTTGTAGTGCTTTGTGAGCTCAAAAAAAATGCAATTTTCGATCTTGTAACTTATTGTTGGTACAGCCAACTGCAACACATGACCATGGCATTCTGTGTGAAAACTGGTATATATTAAGTAGAAAAAAAATGTGGCAGAACGATGCGCGAGCGCGATGGACATCAAGTAGGAAATGAGCGGTTTGTTTTCAGCGGCTTGCAGGTTACTATGCACATTGCTATGTGAGCGCGCATCAGGGACTCGGATGTTCGACCGTACCTATAATATTTAGAACTACAAACTTGATTGTTATATTAGATTAGATAGACCTTTATTGATCTCTTGGGATCATTTAGGTTTGTTGCTTTGTTTATTTATTTTGCCATTAAAATTGGCCGTCACTTCTCAGAATAAACTTCAAATATAACTTCTCAAGGCCAGGGCTTCTAAATAGTCACAGAGGCACACAGCGCAGCCAACCAGGTAAGGAGGCTGACTGTGTCCATTTGAGGTTTGCCATTCAATGCATGCGTGTTCCATTGGCACTTTGAACACGGAGGATTGCAGATATCCCTCCGCTCAGTGCTTTGCAGCAGCAGCGGAGGTGGGGGGGACCTGCTGCTGCTCGGTGAGAACAGAGACTAAATCAGTACGTGGTGTCACTTTTGAGTCGCCAAACACCAGAAAGGTCTCCAGTGATGCCAAGAAAAGTAGCTAGATTTGTCGCTAGTTTCTTTTGAGAAGATAAGTTGCCAAGAGGGTTTGGAAAGTCGCCAGATTTAATGAGAAATTTGCCAAGTTGGCAACACTGCCCATGTTAAAATCCCCAACTTCAAAGCAAAAATAAGAATGCTTACAACCGTTCATGATAACTGTACCATGGAGGGGCAGTTTTGTTTCATACCTCATTGGTTTATTATATTGAAAGTCATATAAAGGTATGAATAATTAGGGGTAGCGCTGCTTTAAGTGGACACTTCGATGTGCCAGTGAACAAAGTCCAGAACCCGTTAGCAGTCACTGCTAGCTGCTGCGGACTGAATGTGTCTATTCTTTCTGAGCTTTTTATTACAATATCTGAGATAATGTGGCTTGCCATGTGGTTAATTGCACTAATGGGCCATTTAAGATGTCTGTGCTCCAGTATTTCCATCAAGTGAAATTTTTGTGTTAATTAGTATTAATTATTAATTAGTATGTTATTGTTTCAAATTATTAACACTATTAGCACGTATCTGTTGATGGTTAATGTTTTCTCCATTGTTACTCCATAGTTACTGAGGCAATATACACCCAAGCCACCCATCATGAAAAACACCACGTATACACAAAACTGTGTGATAAAACACCCAAACCAAGGTTAGCCTGTTAGCTTTAGCTTGTTTGGTAACTCTGACACAGGAGCTTCTTTGGGCTTTATTCGTCCTGCCCTGATTTTGCCCAGGCTCTACCTTATTGCACATTTTGGGTTGGCTGGGAGTTAGGCAAAGTAGTCACTGCCAACATGGTGACATCCAGAGCCACCCCATTTGAGCTTCAAAACCACTCTTCAGAAAACCTGTGGAATATGTCATAGGGGGCTTGTCCAGTATATACACACACTATAAATTTAACTCCATTGCGGTGAGTAAGTCCCTTCAGCTACTCCCTTGTTTTCACTCAGGATTGCCACAGCAGATCCAAGGTGGAGCTACATGTTGAACTGGCACAAGTTTTACGCCGGATGCCCTTCCTGACGCAACTCCATGTTATATTCAGAAATGTGGCAGGAGTGGGGTTTGAACCAGGAACCTTCTGCACTTAAACTAAGTCCACTAACCACTTGTCCACCACCCCTGCATAACTCTTATTGTGGTGAGTACAGAAGGAAAATTACAAATTGTCACTGTGCAAATACTACATATGGATAGCACAGTATATACTTCTGGTGGCCGAGCTGAAGAAGTCACCGAAAGTCTGGATTTTAGTGTTGATCCAGGACAATCACAAACCCAGACACTCCAATTGCTTATTCAGCTTCTGAAGTGCTGCAGATAGGACATTTATTGATTCTGCAAAGATCAAAGCATCATATGTGAAATCGAGGTCAGTGAAGCTTTTTACTGACGAAGACACACAAGTCCCTTCACGCCAGTTTTATCCAACATCTTGTCCATGAAAGCAATGAACAGAGTAAGAGACAGAACACTTATTGGTGATCCTGTAAATTCTCAGGATGTGATGTTTTTTGGTCTTTTAGTGATAAAAGACATTTTGAGAATGCAGCCTCCGGCTCCTGATGCATTTTGTTAATAATGCATAGCAGGAGGATATTCAAATGAAAGATCTGTATCGGATTAAAATGGCCCCAGGGATGTTGCAGAAAACTCTGAATTAATTTGGGAATTTTACAACGAATTCTTTTTGCAGTGCATACAAAAATCACTGAAATGGTGCTGCTTTGCCGGATCAGATTTTCCCTTTACTCAGCTCTAATTTGCATTTTTGAAAACATCTCCTGATAGTTGTACCAAGCGCTTTGAGAATTCTAACAAAGCAAGTTAAAATAGCACTCATGCTCATAGTTTAATTTCCAGACATGGAAATGATGTTCAGTCCAACTGATTGACGTAAATGTCGACAGTATTACATACTGGGAAGGGAAAAGGAAAGAAAATTGTTCTTAAGTACACACGTTTGCATTTAAGAACATGGGCATTGTCCAAATTACAACTTTTTGATGTGTACAGCTTTTCTGTCTAAAGCATACTGTACTTTACATCTTGCAACTTCAGCAGACCTGCAGTGTTTAATGAAGCGGTTTCCATAGAGATCTGAAGGCTCTTGCATTTCAGTCTGCTTTCTACCTGTGAGCTTATTGAGAAGAAAGTTTAACAGGCCTCCTTTCACTCACAGATGAAGAGTAGTTTCTTTTTTAGTAGATGTGAAAGTGAACAGCCTGACAGATTATATGGTGGAATCAGAGAGATAAGTGGACTACATTTATACGCGTACAGCACTTTTCTATCTGATGCAGATGCTCAAAGCACTTTGCAATCATGCCTCACATTCACCCACTCACACCTATGTCACTGTGCTGCCATGCAAGGTACTCGACTGCACACCAGGAGAAACATGAGGATTTAGGACCTTGCTCAGTGGACCTGAGTGATTTTCCTGTCTGAGTTGCTCCCAGTCCTGGTCCCCGGGCCCTCTACCTTGCACATTTTCCATCTCTCACTGTTCTGCCACAATCTGATTATCATATTCACGTGTTCTCAGCCAATCAGGCATGAATATACATCTGCCTCCAGACTCCAGTCGCTGAGATCCACAACACTGAGGCACCTGCATACTGGATTATTCCCAGGGAAATGCACCACATGGCCAAAATTTCACAGCTGATGTTCCCTCACAAGGCAAGTGGTTCTCCTCAAATGAGTCTCCCTAAGTGACTCTGTGACACAGAGTAATTCCAGTGGTACTCAAAGATCATCCAAAGATACCTGGTACCAAAGACATGCAGTCAGTTTTGCAGGTCACTACCATCCACGACTCACAACAATATAGTAAGACAGGAACAACCAAGACACTCAAGATTTGGATGCTCATTCTCCTGCAATGATATCGGCATCACAAAAAGCACACTCATGACTCCATAAGGTCTTCCCAGGCACTTCTCAATCTCAGAGGCCGAAGACCCAGAGACATGACTGACGAGATAAGTGAAAGTCTCTATAAGATCAACAGTTTTGCTGCCATCACAGGACCGAGCTCAGGAAATTACTGAAAGCCTGGATCTTAGTCTTGATCCAGGACATTTGTCAAACCAGGCACTCCGATTCCTTACTCAGTTTCTCAAGTGCCACAAGCACTTGTCGGACTCTGTAGTTTTCTCTGGGCCTCTCCCCAATCGGACCGCGAGTGACATGTTTAGCCGCATGTTCTCCTTGAATTGCTGGCTGTCTGAGTGGTGTCCAAAAACTGAGGTGGGCTTCATAGATAATTGGCAAAACTTCTGGGGAAAACCTGGTCTTGTTAGGAGAGACGGCATCCATCCCACTTTGGATGGAGCAGCTCTCATTTCTAGAAATCTGGCCAATTTTATTAAACCCTCCAAACCGTGACTATCCAGGGTTGGGACCAGGAAGCAGAGTTGTAGTCTTACACACCTCTCTGCAGCTTCTCTCCCCCTGCCATCCCCCCAATACCCCATCCCCGTAGAGACGGTGCCTGCTCCCAGACCACCAACAACCAGTAAAAATCTATTTAAGCACAAAAATTCAAAAAGAAAAAATAATATAGCACCTTCAACTGCACTACAGACTAAAACAGTTAAATGTGGTTTATTAAACATTAGGTCTCTCTCTTCTAAGTCCCTGTTAGTAAATGATATAATAATTGATCAACATATTGATTTATTCTGCCTTACAGAAACCTGGTTACAGCAGGATGAATATGTTAGTTTAAATGAGTCAACACCCCCGAGTCACACTAACTGTCAGAATGCTCGTAGCACGGGCCGAGGGGGAGGATTAGCAGCAATCTTCCACTCCAACTTATTAATTAATCAAAAACCCAGACAGAGCTTTAATTCATTTGAAAGCTTGACTCTTAGTCTTGTCCATCCAAATTGGAAGTCCCAAAAAACAGTTTTATTTGTTGTTATCTATCGTCCACCTGGTCATTACTGTGAGTTTCTCTGTGAATTTTCAGACCTTTTGTCTGACTTAGTGCTTAGCGCAGATAAGATAATTATAGTGGGCGATTTTAACATCCACATAGATGCTGAGAATGACAGCCTCAACACTGCATTTAATCTATTATTAGACTCAATTGGCTTCACTCAAAATGTAAATGAGTCCACCCACCACTTTAACCATACTTTAGATCTTGTTCTGACTTATGGTATGGAAATTGAAGACTTAACAGTATTCCCTGAAAACCCGCTTCTGTATGATCATTTCTTAATAACATTTACATTTACTTTAATGGACTACCCAGCAGTGGGGAATAAGTTTCATTACAGTAGACGTCTTTCGGAAAGCGCTGCAACTAGGTTTAAGGATATGATTCCTTCTTTGTTATGTTCTCCAATGCCATATACCAACACAGTGCAGAGTAGCTACCTAAACTCTGTGAGTGAGATAGATTATCTCGTCAATAGTTTTACATCCTCATTGAGCACAACTTTGGATGCTGTAGCTCCTCTGAAAAAGAGAGCCTTAAATCAGAAGTGCCTGACTCCGTGGTATAACTCACAAACTCGCAGCTTAAAGCAGATAACCCGTAAGTTGAGAGGAAATGGCGTCTCACTAATTTAGAAGATCTTCACTTAGCCTGGAAAAAGAGTCTGTTGCTCTATAAAAAAGCCCTCCGTAAAGCTAGGACATCTTACTACTCATCACTAATTGAAGAAAATAAGAACAACCCCAGGTTTCTTTTCAGCACTGTAGCCAGGCTGACAAAGAGTCAGAGCTCTATTGAGCCGAGTATTCCTTTAACTTTAACTAGTAATGACTTCATGACTTTCTTTGCTAATAAAATTTTAACTATTAGAGAAAAAATTACTCATAACCATCCCAAAGACATATCGTTATCTTTGGCTGCTTTCAGTAATGCTGGTATTTGGTTAGACTCTTTCTCTCCGATTGTTCTGTCTGAGTTATTTTCATTAGTTACTTCCTCCAAACCATCAACATGTCTATTAGACCCCATTCCTACCAGGCTGCTAAAGGAAGCCCTACCATTAATTAATGCTTCGATTTTAAATATGATCAATCTATCTTTATTAGTTGGCTATGTTCCACAGGCTTTTAAGGTGGCAGTAATTAAACCATTACTTAAAAAGCCATCACTTGACCCAGCTATCTTAGCTAATTATAGGCCAATCTCCAACCTTCCTTTTCTCTCAAAAATTCTTGAAAGGGTAGTTGTAAAACAGCTAACTGATCATCTGCAGAGGAATGGTCTATTTGAAGAGTTTCAGTCAGGTTTTAGAATTCATCATAGTACAGAAACAGCATTAGTGAAGGTTACAAATGATCTTCTTATGGCCTCAGACAGTGGACTCATCTCTGTGCTTGTCCTGTTAGACCTCAGTGCTGCTTTTGATACTGTTGACCAAAAAATTTTATTACAGAGATTAGAGCATGCCATAGGTATTAAAGGCACTGCGCTGCGGTGGTTTGAATCATATTTATCTAATAGATTACAATTTGTTCATGTAAATAGGGAGTCTTCTTCACAGACTAAGGTTAATTATGGAGTTTCTGTGTAGACTCTCAGTTGTCCAGGTGGTTGCCATAGTAGAGAAGCTTGAATCTTCGACTGGACTGGGTTGCTTGACGTGAGGACGATTCGGTTCAAATCACAGAAGCTTCCTCAGCTAAAATTCTTGCTCTGGTAGTCTGACTTCTGTCTTGACTCTTGTAGAGAAGAATAAACCAGAAGCCAACAAAAGCTGGAGTTTTTAACCTAACCAGACCCCTCCTACCGAGAGGCCGACTGCTATAGGCTAGTGACTAAACAATAGCTCTAATTAGCACCTATTGTGCTCTAGTTAGCACTCTCCTAATGATGGGATGGAAGCCTCCCCTGATGGCTCACTTGACGACTCTCCTGATGACGTGAATGACTCATTACCATGAACAAAAGACTGAAACTGCTTTGACCTGAGTACCCCATTGTAAACAGGGGACAAATTGTGTCTGAGACCCGCCCCCCGGTAAAGGCTGGGTTTCAACTGTTTTACAAAGAATGCTTCCTTGACACCTCTCTCAAACCATTTCTTCTCTCTGGCTAAGATTTTAACTTCCTTGTCCTCAAACGTGTGGTTAGTGTCTTTCAGGTGGAGATGAACTGCAGACTGAGGTCCACTGGCGACCTCTCTGCGGTGCTGGTATAGCCTCTTGTTTAAAGGTTGCTTAGTCTCACCTATGTAGTGTTCATTACAGTTTTCCTGACATCTGATATAATACACTACATTGCTCTGTTTGCAACTAGGGATCCTGTCCTTAGGGTGAACTAATTTCTGTCTCAAGGTGTTAACTAGTTTAAAGTAAACTGGGATTTTGTGCTGTCTGAAGATCCTCTGTAGTTTTTCCCCTACTCCTGCTAAATAAGGGAGAGGCACTCCTCTTCTTCTTGTCTCCGTCTCCTGTCTATCTGGTCTCTTTGTTTTCTGGGACTTCTGCACTTTGTCCAGGGACCATTGTGGGTACCCACATACTGTGAGGGCTTTCCGTACAAGTTGTTGTTCTTTAGCCCTTCCCTCTGCAGTTGTGGGCACCTGTAGGGCTCTGTGTTGAAGAGTCCTGATCACCCCGAGCTTGTGTTCAAGGGGGTGGTTTGAGCCAAAGAGCAGATATTGGTCAGTGTGAGTGGGTTTTCTGTAAACCTCTGTCTGGAGCTGCCTGTTCTCTCCAATCGTAACATCACAGGTCAAGAAGGCTAGATCCATGGTTGTGCGATGGGGTCTCCGGTATCCCCCATTGTGGCCAATCTGTACATGGAGCGAGTGGAGAAGACAGCCTTGACGTCGTTCATAGGCATCTCTCCCAGTCACTGGTTCAGATATGTCGATGACACATGGGTTAAAATCAAGCAACAGGAGGTTGAGGACTTTACAGAACACATCAATTCGGTGGATTCCAATATCAAGATCACACGTGAGGATGCCAGAAACAACCATTTAGCCTTCTTGGACTGTGATGTTACGATTGGAGAGAACAGGCAGCTCCAGACAGAGGTTTACAGAAAACCCACTCACACTGACCAATATCTGCTCTTTGGCTCAAACCACCCCCTTGAACACAAGCTTGGGGTGATCAGGACTCTTCAACACAGAGCCCTACAGGTGCCCACAACTGCAGAGGGAAGGGCTAAAGAACAACAACTTGTACGGAAAGCCCTCACAGTATGTGGGTACCCACGATGGTCGCTGGACAAAGTGCAGAAGTCAAAGAAAACAAAGAGACCAGATAGACAGGAGACGGAGACAAGAAGAAGAGGAGTGGCTCTCCCTTATTTAGCAGGAGTAGGGGAAAAACTACAGAGGCTCTTCAGACAGCACAAAATCCCAGTTTACTTTAAACCTGTTAACACCTTGAGACAGAAATTAGTTCACCCTAAGGACAGGATCCCTAGTTACAAACAGCATTGTAGTGTATTATATCAGATGTCAGGAAAACTGTAATGAACACAACATAGGTGAGACTAAGCAACCTTTAAACAAGAGGCTATACCAGCACCGCAGAGAGGTCGCCAGTGGACCTCAGTCTGCAGTTCATCTCCACCTGAAAGACACTAACCACATGTTTGAGGACAAGGAAGTTTAAAATCTTAGCCAGAGAGAAGAAATGATTTGAGAGAGGTGTCAAGGAAGCATTCTTTGTAAAACATTTGAAACCCAGCCTTAACCGGGTGGCTGGTCTCAGACACGCTTTGTCCCCTGTTTACAATGGGGTACTCAGGTCAAAGCAGTTTCAGTCTTTTGTTTATGATAATGAGTCATTCACGTCATCAGGAGAGTCGTCAAGGGAGCCATCAGGGGAGGCTTCCATCCCATCATTAGGATTCAAGGATTCAAAAGAATTTTATTGTCATATGCACAAAAGAACATGTTCCCTGCACAAAGAAATGTGTCTACTGCATTTAACCCATCATAATTGCCAGTTAGGAGCAGAAGTCGCCATTAGGCACCCAGGGAAGAGAGTGGGAGGAGAGTGCTAACTAGAACACAATAGGTGCTAATTAGAGCTATTGTTTAGTCACTAGCCTATAACAGTCGGCCTCTCGGTAGGAGGGGTCTGGTTAGGTTAAAAACTCCAGCTTTTGTTGGCTTCTGGTTTATTCTTCTCTACAAGAGTCAAGACAGAAGTCAGACTACCAGAGCAAGAATTTTAGCTGAGGAAGCTTCTGTGATTTGAAGGGAAACATCCTCACGTCAAGCAACCCAGTCCAGTCGAAGATTCAAGCTTCTCTATTATGGTTAATTATGGAGCTCCACAAGGTTCTGTGCTAGGACCAATTTTATTCACTTTATACATGCTTCCCTTAGGCAGTATTATTAGAAAGCATTGGTTAAATTTTCATTGTTACGCAGATATACCCAGCTTTATCTATCCATGAAGCCAGAGGACACACACCAATTAGTTAAACTGCAGGAATGTCTTACAGACATAATGACATGGATGACCTCAAATTTCCTGCTTTTAAATTCAGATAAAACTGAAGTTATTGTACTTCGCCCCACAAATCTTAGAAACATGGTGTCTAACCAGATCCTTACTCTGGATGGCATTACCCTGACCTCTAGTAATACTGTGAGAAATCTTGGAGTCATTTTTGATCAGGATATGTCCTTCAATGCGCATATTAAGCAAATATGTAGGACTGCTTTTTTGCATTTGCGCAATATCCCTAAAATTAGAAAGGTCTTGTCTCAGAGTGATGCTGAAAAACTAATTCATGCATTTATTTCCTCTAGGCTGGACTATTGTAATTCATTATTATCAGGTTGTCCTAAAAGTTCCCTGAAAAGCCTTCAGTTAATTCAAAATGCTGCAGCTAGAGTACTGACGGGGACTAGAAGGAGAGAGCATATTTCACCCAAATTGGCCTCTCTTCATTGGCTTCCTGTTAATTCTAGAATAGAATTTAAAATTCTTCTTCTTACCTATAAGGTTTTGAATAATCAGGTCCCATCTTATCTTAGGGACCTCATAGTACCATATCACCCCAATAGAGCGCTTCGCTCTCAGACTGCATGCTTACTTGTAGTTCCTAGGGTTTTTAAGAGTAGAATGGGAGGCAGAGCCTTCAGCTTTCAGGCTCCTCTCCTGTGGAACCAGCTCCCAATTCGGATCAGGGAGACAGACACCCTCTCTACTTTTAAGATTAGGCTTAAAACTTTCCTTTTTGCTAAAGTTTATAGTTATTATTATTTGACCCTGAACCATCCCTTAGTTATGCTGCTATAGACTTAGACTGCTGGGGGGTTCCCATGATGCACTGAGTGTTTCTTTCTCTTTTTGCTCTGTATGCACCACTCTGCATTTAATCATTAGTGATTGATCTCTGCTCTCTTCCACAGCATGTCTTTTTCCTGATTCTCTCCCCTCAGCCCCAACCAGTCCCAGCAGAAGACTGCCCCTCCCTGAGCCTGGTTCTGCTGGAGGTTTCTTCCTGTAAAAAGGGAGTTTTTCCTTCCCACTGTCGCCAAGTGCTTGCTCACAGGGGGTCTTTTTGACCGTTGGGGTTTTTCTGTAATTATTGTATGGTTTTTGCCTTACAGTATAAAGCGCCTTGGGGCAACTGTTTGTTGTGATTTGGCGCTATATAAATAAAATTGATTTGATTGGATTTGAAGCAGTGTATCCACTGATTCCACAAAGATCACAGCATCGTCGACAAGGTCAAGGTAAGGAAACTTTTGCTCACCAACAGAGGCACCTAAGCCACTTGTTTCCACAGTCCTACCAAAAGCCCGGTGTCCAAGCTTATCTCCCCCCTGGATATCTCCAAACCCCCACCCCTTCCCCACCCCTGCAAAGCAAGTTTGCTGGAGTACTGTCACCCATTTCAGCCAATACAGATGTATACATGGCTGACAGAGTGGAAAACATTGATACTATATGTCTCAGTGATGTGGTCTTGCCCTGGACTGATTGTAGGCCATTTGATAAAAAGCCTATTCCCATCTTGAACACATATCTACTTATGGATGCACAAAGGTTGGCTATAGAAAAACGATCCTCCATTCTGAAGTGACTGACCCACTTTGTGTACACACTTTCAGTTCACATGTGCAGTTTCTTCTCTGCTCATGTATTATCTGACCTTCCAGGGTTAGGGTCAGAGTTAGCGCTAGGTGTTAGTGTTAGGGTTAAGGTCAGAGTTAGGGCTCGGTGTTAGGGTTAGGGTTAAGGTCAGAGTTAGGGCTAGGTATTAGGGTTAGGGTTAAGGTCAGAGTTAGGACTAGGTGTTGGGGTTAGGGCCATGATTGTGGTTAATGTCAGAGTTAAGCCTGGGAGTTCATGTTAGGGGTAGGGCTTGGGGCTAAGGGGTGGAGTGGGGGGGTTCCAGGGTAGGGGGAGGGGGGAGATGTACTGTTACACTGGTCCGTGCAAGCATTGTTGAGTGTCGGAGCCAGAACACATCCCAGACAAAGACCAGTATTCACTGAATAAAACTGATTTTTCCCCACTCCAGCTCCAGTTTGCTATTTTTACAATACATAATTTGATCAATACGTGCTACATGTGGTCAAGATGGAACCCAAAACAGCACAGATAAAACCTTTTTAGATGTTGTGGGAAAGGTTTTGCCTTGTCTGGACACAGACAACCTTCAACAAGTGTTTGCAGACAGATTTAATCCAGGGTTGTGAGACTCACTGTGAGATTTTAATTCTCCAAAAGCTACCTGAAGTACATATGTTGAGTGAAGTACACAACAGTGTAGGGCTCCCAGTGTCATGCATGAAGATAAACCTTCGCTTTAGAGCAGCGGCTGCTGTGAGGACCAGAGTCCAGACAGTATGTGGATGTGGTGCATTCACTGAAAGCACAACGAAGTGGAAAGATGGTGTAAATATAAGTCATGGACACGTGCACAGCAGTCATTAACGCATTCATTTATGAACATGCACAGCACATTTGTAGCACAGTGGTTGCTAAGCCAGTAATCTTGGGTGTAGAGTCCAGTCCAACATGGGAGCACGTCCTCTTCACCGCGTGCCACAACAAGCATCTTCCTGTCAGCGCCTCACAGAGGCGCTTGCCATCTTGGGCCGATGACTGGAGGTCCATCCTTGCTTGATAGCAAAAGGCAATGATGGACTGCAGCATCCAGACTCTGTGGCTGCTGTGAGGTTTGGAGGTCATGCATATAGTGGTGTCGCCAATCATTTGTGGAAATGAGTTAAATATTAAGACATCAATAGGAAGATGAACAATACTGGAGGAGTGGGGTACAATTAGTTATACCTAACAGCTAACATTAGCTTATCTAGCCGGCTGTAGCGCCGTTTGTCGTAGCTTACAATATAGTTGGTTCTTTTCTGTTTGATAACCCACATTAATTCATACTTTTGTCCACATTTATTTTTATATGTATTTCTTAATACCATTATTGTAGGTTTAACTACGCTATTATACTTTATACACAAATTGCTGTTTTTGTTTATCTTGTTAGCTTGCTAGGTACGGTTGACTTATTAACGGCTAATTTAGCTCTTCTAACTAGAACTAGCTTATTTTTGTTATTTACAATTTTGGTGTAGATTTTTAATGATTCATCAGTTTATGTGTTCTTTTAAAGATATCAACATATAGTACCTAAGTTCTTAGGTTTCCATTTGATAGCATATAGATTATGCTTTTTATTTTCCTATAGTATGCTAACAGAGTCACTTTAGATAGATACCAATACACATTACATCATAGCTTCTGTTTCTGTAATAAAATACCATATTTATAGCTTAGCCTACTAACTATAATTTAATTTTACTACTAGTCTACATACTAAATTACCTATACTACAATCTTCTCCTGTATTAATATTTAGATTTTAATGCCTACTCCTCTATATTATATAGTACCATATTTATTGTATATGTTGTTTATTACCCTTAATATTTAAATATTAGTTATATATATATATATATATATATGATGTCTTATCTTTCTTATTTATTATTATATATACCTTTTTTCTTGAGCTGCTTGGGTGGGTAGGGAGAGTTCCCATGGGAAAAAAAGCTTTTCAACCTACCATCCCTGGTTCTCAAGACCAGGCACCTAAGTGGCTCTACTCTACTCTTTTCTACTCTTCTATTTTACTCTTCCTTTTTAGATATTTAAATGTACCTTAGTATACTAGCATAGTTCCACCTTAGAATTGGAATATAATATATAAGATATACCTTACTGAATTTTCATGCATTCACAGATCTCAGTGAGTTTCTTACTCACTATGCTGAGCAAAAACCTGTTGGAGGTGTGAATGAAGTCATGTAACCAGAGCAGCAGAACTCAAACAGCAGCTCACAAATCTTTACATTCAGTCTAAGTTCAAAGTTTCAAGGATGATAAAAATGATTTAATACTTCGAACTGAAATGATTCATGTTCTGGTTTAAACCTCCAAGCAGCAGATATCATTATTCAGCAGCAGAGTTCATATTCTGCAAAATCAGTTTTATCTACATTGATGATGTAAGTGTGTTGATGATGTATGTTTTATATTTTCTCTCTTGATTTCCAAAATGAGGCTTATCAAAAATACTGTAATTGCTCAGTACTTATGAACAGCAGATCTGGCAGTTCTTAAAGAAGACTGGTCCATGGGGGCAAAATATCTTGTGTACAGTTTTCAAATGATTTGTGGGCAATAATTTATGATCTTATATGCACACCATCCGTTTGTAGTGTCCTCGCTATCCACCCTCGGGACTTTGCCGATGGGAAAATCATCTTCTGTTTTTCATTCACGATGAAGATGGTTAGCTTCGCACCAGCACACGTTTGACTGGAAATGTTTTCATGCATGTCTGACTTTAGCTCTGTGACTCTTAGAAAGTTTCAGAAGCTAAAAAGAAATCAGGTAATCCTCTAGTGTGTGTGGAGGTCTGCTCCCTGGTTGAGCAGACCTCCACACACACTAGATCAGCCGTTTGAATTGAAAAACTTATATTTTTTTTAAGTCGGCTTCCATTCAGCTTGTTTCATCTTTTCACTGATCCCTCAAGCTTGCCTACTTGAATTACCTGCACCACTCAAAATGTTTTTTGCTGGACTCCGAAAAATGATGCCCACCTCTTCCACCATTCGGAAGATTCAGACGGCTTTTGGTGGCTTTTCAGTCGTGTGACTGTCCGAGAAATTGTGGAAGAGGTGGGCATGTCACTACATGTCCTGTGAGGCTTCAACACGGTGGCGCTTTTGCTCTGCCATCAGCTTTGTGCCGAAGCCATCGGCATGAATTTCGCTACAATTCAATTCATGGCCAAATCTTCTGTCACAGTGAAATGTGCTGAAAATGTGCTGATGTCCACCTCTTCCTCAGTTTCTCGGATAGTCACACGACGGTCCCACATCACCACAGCATTCACTTTGGAAATGATCTGGTCATTTCAGCATGTCGATGGCCGCCCGGAGCGCTGCTCACTCTCCACCGTTGTGCGGACGTCTTTAAACCGGTTGTACCGCTCCTTAACCGAAAGCCGTCTGAATAGTCCGAATCGTTTCCACCTGGCTGTCGCCCAAATTCTGACAAAATTTGATGCAGTCGCGCTGCTCCAGTTGTTCCGCCATTTTCCTTGCAAAGAAAAAAATGACGAGAGTCTCCACCCCTCCTCACAAAGGCTGCTTACAAGCAAATGACGCAATCGACAGGCATGAAAAAATTCACGCATGCGCATGAAGGTTTACGGTTGGCTCATGCAAGCACACTTGATTCAAATCCATCAGGTTTTTGAAAAAAATAAAAAGGTTGGATACTTTTCTAACAGACCTTGTGTGTGTGTGTATATATATATATATATATATATATATATATATATATATACACACACACACACACACACTGAACAAAAATATAAACGCAACACTTTAGATTTTGCTTCCATTTTTCATGAGCTGAACTCAAAGATCTAAAACATTTTTCTATTGTTCACAAATCTGTCTAAATCTGTGTTAGTGGGCATTTCTCCTTTTCCAAGATAACCCATCCCACCTCACAGGTGTGGAATATCAAGATGCTGATGAGACAGCATGATTATTTAATTTTGGACAATTATAAAGTTTCCAATTCACCTAACCTGCATGCCTTTAATGTTGGAGGAAACCGGAGCACCCAGAGGAAACCTATGCAAACACGAGTAGAACATGCAAGCTCCACACAGAAAGGTCACAGGTGAGGCTGTTGCTGTGAGGCAACAGTGCTAACCACTAAGCCACCGTTATTGCAGAGGTGTGCCCTAGGTTGGCCACAATTAAAAGCCACTCTGAAATGTGCAATTTTGCTTTATAGGGGGAGTGGGGGGGTCTGGCTGGCTTCTCAGCACCTGTCTTACTTTCTGGGGGTATTGTCTGTGGCTGACCTTCTTGCATCTTCATCATGGTTCCCTTTTTTCATGGCATTTCCAGATACTTGTAGCTTCCTATATGTCCATGATCCTACCTTCTGGCAGCTCCACCCCCTCAGCTTTACCTTCCCTCTCTTTGCCACCATTCGGCCACACTTATCCAATCTGAATGTCATCCCAATATCCTCACTGTAGAGGATATACAGGAAATTTTGCTGGTGCACAGGATGAGAGGGTTGCAGAAGTAGACACCATTCCCATCTCTGGATGGAGCGTCAAACAGAGAGAAAAAAAAACAGAATCAGGCATTATAAAGACAACAAATACAGTATAATTTGTCAGCATGAAGCAACAAGAAAAATGGAAGAAATAATAAGGTGATCGCCGGCCACTAGCCCTAAGCTTCACTAAAAGACCCAGACTTTAGATAAAGTTGAGGCTACGGCCTGGTGTGTTTCCTAATAAAATGAATTTAAAAGAGTAAAAAGCATAGTAACATACTATGCCAGTATGCTAGCCATACGAAAGGGAAAATAAATGCATCTTAAATCTGGACTTGAAAGTCTCTACAGAATCTGACTTAGCTGGGCATTAGTCGCGCCCATTCACTCTAATGTATTCCAGTGCTAACATTGTACCAAAGTTGATAGCCTGTGTTTACATTGGCTTTATATTTGAATATTTTGGATTTATACTTTTTTATCATGTTCCCATTTACTTATTGGGATACTGTGAATGTGTACACTGAACAGAAATGTGAATTTATGAAGGAAACTAGCTAGTATTCATTTGTTTGGACACCTAATTGATATTCTGTCCCACTGTTAATACATAGGCCAGATGCCTTGGGTACTGATATGATGGCGAGCCGAGTCGAACCAGCAACAGAAACAACATTAAGAACATCTTCAAAACCTCAGTCCATTGTGTGGTAGGAGGCTCCCCCTCTCATTCGAGCCTCTTTTATTTGCACTTAAACTGTGTTGCGCTTATGAACAATTTGCGAACTTTGCACCCACAAACTCAGTGCTCATGGACTTTTAAAATGCACTTTACTACCCAAATGGCAGACTTTGATGAAAGCTGACTGTGATTTTGCTATTGTCATTTTTGGACTGTTGTGACTGTTGTGTTTTAAAATAAATATTATTGTGAACTACAAATAATTATCAAAACAAGTACACTTGATTACTTAACAACTTGGTTACATAAAACCCCAGTTAAACTTGTGTAAAAACCCAGGTAACCTTTTTCTATATATTTTTTATGAAACTTCTCAATGTCTTTGAGATACCTATTTTCGACAGAATTGTATATATTGTAAATATCACCTTTTGCACAATAATAAGGCAACAGCCACATAAAAAGAAACACTTGTCCTCACTTCATTATACTGCAACGCACCTCCCACAGATGAATCTTATATCTTCTGAATCTGGCCCATTATCATTACATCAAATTAATAAAACTTTCTTTCTCTAGCAGTATTATCCATACTTGCTACATTCTGTATATTCCAGCAGTTGACGGTGAGTTGTGCGATTGCCTTGGAGTTCGCCTCAGTGATGTCTTCCATAGTCACATTGAGTTCCTGATGGTTACCAGTGCACTGTTATTAGCCTTGTATAGTACCAAGCATTTCAGTATCCATGTGTGAGGCATTGAGTCATAGGCCTTCCTGCTGTCAATCCAGGCTGTGCTCAGGTTGGTCAAGTCCTCGTCTACTGCTCAATTAACCCCAGTGGCTGGTGCTTTGACCCTCTGGCATTCTTTCCAGTGCCCTTCTGAGCTGTGCTGCTCATCTGTATACACACACACACGCGCGCACACACACACACACACACACACACACATACATATATATATATATACAGCCCCAATTCCAATGAAGTTGGGACATTGTGTGAAATGTAAATAAAAACAGAATACAATGATTTGCAAATCCTCTTCAACCTATATTCAATTGAATACACCTCAAAGACAAGATATTTAATGTTCAAACTGATAAAATTTATTGTTTTTGTGCAAATATTTGCTCATTTTGAAATGGATGCCTGCAACATGTTTCAAAAAAGCTGGGACATGGCAACAAAAGACTGGGAATGTTGATGAATGCTCAAAGATCACCTGTTTGGAAGATTCCACAGGTGAACAGGTTAATTGGAAAGAGGTGAGTGTCATGATTGGGTATAAAAGGAGCATCCCCAAAAGGCTCAGCCGTTCACAAGCAAAGATGGCGCAAAGATCACCACTTTGTGAACAACTGTGTGAAAAAGCAGTCCAACCGTTTAAGAACAATGTTTCTCAACGTTCAGTTGCAAGGAATTTAGGGATTCCATCATCTACAGTCCATAATATAATCAGAAGATTCAGAGAATCTGGAGAACTTTCTACACATAGGCGGCAAGGCCGAAAACCAACATTGAATGCCTATGATCTTTAATCCCTCAGACGGCACTGCATTAAAAACCGACATCATTGTGTAAAGGATCTTACCGCGTGGGAACACTTCAGAAAACCATTGTCAGTTAACACAGTTCGTCGCTACATCTACAAGTGCAAGTTAAAACTCTGCCATGCAAAGTGAAAGCCATACATCAACAACATCCAGAAATGCTGCTGCCTTCTCTGAGCCTGAGCTCATTTGAAATGGACAGATGCAAAGTGGAAAAGTGTGCTGTGGTCTGATGAGTCCACACTTCAAATTGTTTTTGGAAATCCTGGACGTTGTGTCCTCTGGACAAAATAGGAAAAAGACTGTGCAGATTGTTACCAGCACAAAGTCCAAAAGCTAGCATCTGTGATGGTATGGAGGTGTGTTAGTGCCCATGGCATGGGCAACTTACACATCTGTGATGGCACCATCAATGCTGAAAGGTACATCCAAGTTTTGGAGCAACACATGCTGCCATCCAAGCAACCTCTTTTTTAGGGACGTCGCTGCTTACTTCAGCAAGATAATGCCAAGCCACATTCTGCACGTGTTACAACAGCGTGGCTTCATAGTAAGAGAGTGCGGGTACTAGACTGGCCTGCCTGCAGTCCAGACCTTGTCACCCATTGAAAATGTGTGGCGCATTATGAAGTGCAAAATACGATAACGGAGACCCCATACTGTTGAACAACTGAAGTCATACATCAAGCAAGAATGGGAAAGAATTCCACCTACAAAGCTTCAACAATTAGTGTCCTCAGTTCCCAAACACTTATTGAGTGTTGTTAGATGGAAAGGTGATGTAACACAGTGGTAAACATACCACTGTCCCAGCTTTTTTGAAACTTGTTGCAGTCATCCATTTCAAAATGAGCAAATATTTGCACAAAAACAATAATGTTTATCAGTTTGAACATTAAATATCTTGTCTTTGTGGTGTATTCAATTGAATATAGGTTGAAGAGGATTTGCAAATCATTGTTTTCTGTTTTTATTTACATTTTACACAACATCCCAACTTCATTGGAATTGGGGTTGTATATACATATGTATGTGTGGGGTACGCCTCAGCCGTCTGAAGCCTTTCATTATTCTTTTGATTGTTTAAATGGAGGATCCCTGAACAAAGGGGACTAAACTTATCACACTGCTTCAGAATATGAAAAAAGTTTGGAAATGTTCAAATAAATGGGGAACCAAAGACAACCATTAAATCTGATATTTTAAAAGTTAATATTGTGATGTGCCTCATCTGAACAGACCTGCTGATGATTGTTACAGTTGCAAAGGACAATCGACCAGAATGGGACAACAACTTTTACTCTCTTGTCCTGTCATGTTCATGTCAGGTCTCCATTCTCCTCTGTGCCACATCAACACACATCCTGAATTCCTCTATCAAACAGCCCAACAAAGCACTCAGGACAGCACAAATTTATATAAAAAAGTCAACTGTTTAATTAGATCAGCAGTATGGGACACTTGTGTTATATTTTAATCAGAAAACTGGAACTTACTTATTTATACAGTTTTTATGACGCAAGAAGAAGATGACAAATGTGTTTTAAATAAAAAAAAAAAAGAGCCGCTCATACAGACAGCAATTCTTATGTTTCAATAATGTATGGCGCTCTCTCAAAATAAGCTTGTTTCAAATATACTGTTGTGTGTTGGGGGGTTTGGCTGGACATTTTGGTGGTGTTTTCTTTTCTTTGCTCTCCAGGTGGTATGCAAACTGGTTTTTGTCTGTGGAGACGGTGCTGGCAGAAGAGTCCTTCACCCTCATCAGCATAATTAGCTGCACCTGTGGAGGATGCTCACGTGTAAACTTAAAGACTTTCAGCTGAAGCAGATAATGAGATGGCGTTCTGCATTTAAGCCATGAGTGGTTCAAGCAGAATTGCCGGGAACTCGACCTTGTGACGTTCGTTTGTGAGACGCTGAGGACCGCGCCTGGGTTTGACACATCGTGCCTGTGAAGGAGGACGGGTGAGGGACACATGCTGTCAGCACACATCAGAGGTGATTGATTGTCTGAATAAGTGTTAATAGTAATTTGGTATTTTGTTACACAGTATATTTGAACATTGATGAGAATTGTGCAGCTCGCTTCTCACGGCCGTGGCGTGTGGACTGATGATCCTCCACCTGTTGTGAGAAGCTGATCATTTACATAAAGCTTAAATTCAGACCTGAATGTGTTGCTGATAGTGTGTGCCTTTTGAAGAATATTAGTTGTAGCTGTTGACTTACCTCACCTCTTCTATCCTTCACAGAGTCAGTTTGTCGTGTCCACCTGGGGGGTGTTTGGCGGTGAATTTGAGTCCAGAAGCGCCGGGCTTCGATCCCTTTGGGCGCTGGAGAGCGCGCCGTCCTTCACTCCGCCAGACAAACCATTTATTATGTTGTACACAATTATTACACAGAAAGGGAAATAAATGTTTTGTTTTTGGAACCGCTTTCTGGTTATTTAACGCTGGGTTCAGTCAGACGCAGGTCCGCTCCTCAACCCGCGTCGGCACATAACATATACCACTCTAAGAGGTTACATTTCTCTGTCATAGTCCTACAATGCCACTTTCTTTGTAATGGCTCTATTGCAATGTCAAATGCTCTTGAATTTATTGTTGGTTTCTTTGTTTGTTTGTGTTTTTCTTGTTTAATCCATGGAAGAAAGTATCCATGTACATAAGAAGATTAGGACTTGAAAAAAATATTTTGAGATCAACTCTGGCTTCTCCAAGTGTCAGCTGGAAAATTTGTTGCCTGCATCCTATAAAAGATGAATGCCAGACCTAAAAACAAAAAAAAAAAGTTAGTATTTATTTAAGGGTACAGCCTTTGTTTAGGGTTTGTAGAAACTGCTTTCAAATAGTATTTGTCACTGTGGTATGACCAGGAACTGCAACAGAAATGTAGAATTTCCAAGGACAGTCATGATAGTACAGGTACTTACCACATTTTGGGTTGGTGCTCCAGCATCATCACCAGCACTACAAAGGTGAGCAAATGTGGGCTGAATTTATGATGCGAAAAGAGACCCTTGAAGATGACCCAAGATCTACGGAGGCCGTAGATCTTGGCAGCTGTCAACACTGAGTAAAACAATGATCATGGTCACCACATAGTGATTGACAAAAGAATTACAACCAAGAAAGAGAGTTAAAAATATTCTACATACTGAGTTTAGAATGTTGAATGGTTCTGCTCAGAGGGTGGTACATTTTGTGTCCCCGATCAAAAGCACACTGGGCTCATCATATGAAAGCACAACTTGCAATGTTTTGAAGCAGTTTCAGGTAATTTCATGAACCATGTACTGATCCAGGATGCATACTGATAACAAATTTTGCAAAACCACCCACGCAAATCACAAACCAAATTTCCATTCTGGATCGGTCAAGGCTCGGTTTAGCAATGACCAAAACAGTGGTGCTGTTGTCCAACAGGGTGCCAATGCAAACTGGAGTACTGTTAGTGAAGATGAAGATGTGGTATATGTGTCCAGAGGCAGTAGAAAAGTTAGAGGGGTGGAAGTGAGAGTCGGGACTTTGAATGTTGGCAGGATGACTGGTAAAGTGAAAGAGATGGCAAATATGATGGAGAGGAGGAAGGCAGACTTACTTTGTGTACAAGAGACCAAGTGGAATGGAAGTAAGGCCAGGAGCATCAGAAGTGGGTTCAAAGTGTTGTATTGTGGTGTGGATGGGAGGAGAAGTGGTGTTTGTCATTTGAAAGAAGAGTATGTTCGTAGAGTGCCCCTTCAACACATAACATGAAGTTGGGCGAAAGAAGCAGAAACCGGTCGAAAAGGCGTGGAAAAAAACTGATTTGGTGAACGGCAAAAAATTCCACCTGCTGTCAGGAGGGACACACGGCCAGACAGGCATGAACGATAACTGTGGCGACCGTTTTGTGCACCCGCACATGAGCATGCACGAACTCAGTGCGAGGATGTACATCGCGCTCAGACTGCAGCAGCAGCATTTACATGCTGGACATATTTATACTGTCCATAAAACAATAGAAATGTGTAAAGCACAAAATAATGTGAGTGCACAGAACATCATAACAACAATGAATGTACTGTTTAAATAAGATAAGACAGTTGTGCTACTGGCCATGATTGTTTTCACTGTAAAAACAAAAAAACACACACAAGAACACAACCGCACTTTTTAATACTCAATTCCTGTTATAAAGAGTGGACAATACAAGAATTATCCTCCTCCTGGGGGTACACATGGAACTAATGAACTGGCATGTATTACTTTTTCTTCCTTTAATTTTTTACATGAATGATCTGATGCTCTCATATCATGAGGACATAAACAGGCTCCGTGTGTCCATCTGTCCAGTGCACACTGAAGCGCTGCTGACTGAGTTGCAAAGGTGATATGTTGTTTTATTTATTACAATGTGAGGAGAGCCTGCCAATGTACACGCCTCGCAGTGGTGTCTTGTTAGGTGATATTCTACATGGCACGATATGTGTTCCCCAGCTGTGCATAGCGATGACGCCGCGGTCAGGTGCAGCTTTAACTGAATGGTCATCGCCGTGAGTGCTGAGATGTAGTTGGGATGATCGAGGTTGGTTTTATTTTTCCTCACGTCATCATTGTTTGCAGATACACGTGCAGCACCGTGCCTTGCACATGGGTGAGTGGAGCACGTGACAATATGTGTTCCCCAGCTTTGCATTGAGCTGATGCGGGGGTCAGCTGCGATGTGGAGTTCCACACGCTGCAGAACTACACCACTGGCTGTGGGCGGTGGTTCTGAAAAGAGACATGGCAAAAGCTAAGACAAGATCATATAGCAACAAGTACATGAAACTGAACACTAAGGAAGGAGAAAAGTACTTTTACCAATTGGCCAGTCAGAGGGGCCGAGCTAGAAAGGATGTGCAGCAGGGAAGGACGATAATGGATGCAGATGGAATTGTACTACCACCAAGGAGCATGTGTTGAGAAGGTGGAAGGCATATTTTGAGGAGCTGTTGAATGAAGAAAATGACAGAGACAGAGAAGGCTGGATGATGAGGAGAGAGTAAATCAGAAAGTACAGTGGTTCAGTAAGGATGAAGTGAGGACATCTATGAAGAAGATGAAGAGTGTAAAAGCAGATGGTTCATGGTAACCTGCCAGTGAAGTCATGGAAATATTTCAGAGAGATACCAGTGGAGTTTCTATTTACAGAGTTGCACTATAACTACACAGGGATGAAGTTGATCAGCCACAGCATAAAGTTGTGGTAAAGAGTAGTGGAAGCTATAGGCTTAGAAAGGAAGTGAAGATCTGCAAACAGCAACATGGTTTTATGCTGAGAAAAAAGTTTCAAATGTTGGGGAGTGCACACTTGTGGGCATTGTGTCAGCTTTTCAAAACATCTAATTTTCTGTCTGGAATAGCCACAGGGCCTGTGCACTCCTCATGCATGGCAGTTAGTGGACACTTCACGCAGTAGAGTTGTTGTTGTCCACTCGGCTACACCCGTTTATACAGGGTTACTACAGCGGATCAGTGTTGGACACATTACTTTAAAAAAGTAATTAGTTATATTTGCTAATTACATCTCCCAAAAAGTAACTGAGTTAGTAACTGAGTTACAGCATTTATAAAAGTAATTAGTTACTAGGGAAACTATTGCATTACCTTTTATAATTTGGATTCCTCCACCCCCTTTTTAATTTTTAATTAACTTTAAATTCAACTGTATGTTCAATTATGTATAATAAAACTGAATATTAAATGTGTTTATTGAATTAAATAGAATAAATTATTAACAATAAACACTGTTATTTTAATGTTGCTGTGGGTCAATGTGACACCTGTCAAATGTAAGATATTATCATTACTATTATTATTGTAGATGTTATCATTACTATTTTTACGTATATAGTAGAACAACCAAACACAATAGCTATTTTAGAATTTTTTGATATTTATTACACCGCAACCCGGATAAGTGGCTGAAAATGAATGATGTTTATTGCACCTCAACAGGCTAGAACTGGCCATCAGATAAATCTAACATCAAATTATGCTCATTCACATGCACATTCCTGCCTTTTGTCTCAGTGAGGGGAAAGTAATGTCTGCAGTTCCAGTTGAAAAACACAGTGTGCTATGTTATCAATGTCAAAGTTGAACCCAAAATGCAGGCAGCAACCAAAATCAGAGGTGAGGTGAAAACACACAGTGGTTTATTGATCCCATACAGGTGAAAAAACAGTCAATCAATGATATGGCAGCCACAGGCGATCAAGAGTCCAAAACCTAACACGCACCAACACGAAGGGAATAAGAGATGAACAAAACATTAAAACTAAACACAGCAGTAGCACGGCATACAAAGACCTCAGAATACTCACACATGGAAAAAAATCACAGCAGGTGCCAAATGCAAAACCAGTATGATGAAACCAGCGAGTGAACAAAGACATAGATGCTATTTAAATACACTGAACAAAAATGTAAATGCAACACTTTTGTTTTTGCTCCCATTTTTCATGAGCTGAACTCAAAGATCTGAAACATTTTCTATATACACAAAAGACCTATTTCAACCAAATATTTTTCAAATCTGTGTTAACCCTGGTTCACACGACAGGATTTTAAAATTATCTTTAGGTTTCCAAAACCTGAGAGACCACACACGCGAAGATAAAAAGTCATAGTGTTGGTCGTACAGTGTGTGGTGTTCAGCAGATTTCACACACCAATATTCCCAGGTCAGACAGGAAATCTTGCAAAATCTCTTGAGATTAAACGTGACTTCAGAGTAAACAAACGGAGATACTTTGTGGACTATTTAAAACAGAGGGAAAAAACTGTTATGTGGGCCGCCCGAAGAGGAGGTACTGCTGGCCAACGCCAGAGGGCGCCCTGCCTGTAGTCGGGTTTCAGGCACCAGAGGGTGCAGTCACCACCCAGGAGCCAGGACTACCAGCTGTCAGAAATTATCTCATCATCATCAGATCCCATATAAGACTGGAGGAGACACCACATCTCTGCCGAGATATCAGTTTACCACTCAGGTAATCTCTCAGCCGTTTGACTGTGCCGTACGCACGTGATCTTTTTCTGAGTGTTTGCAGGAGATCCTGGTGACTGCTTTCAGCTGGTGCTGAGTTTTGTGGTCCGTGTAGGAGTGACATTCTTCACCCCTCACGCCAAAACGGATAAGTAGCTCTCAGGCTCTGCACTACTGTGTTTTTGTGTCGGAGGTGGAGATTCTCCCATAAAAGGAACTGAACTGAATTGCTGATTGTTCTGCTGGGTGTGCACACACCCACCATTAACCTGTCTTCTGTTCCTGCCAGCAGTACCGGATCTGACAGCTGAAGTAGAGGCCACCTGGGGACTCGGGACTTGGCGGCTTCGGTTTGCTGCAGGTCTTCGTTGGCGGCAGAACCTTGTGGGCCCTGGCTCTTCTCTGGATAGGCGTCTCCTACCCTCGGACCTGCCCACACGTCACCTGTTGACATTTGTAATTGACTGTCTAAAATAGTATTCGACCTGTTGTGCACATTTGCCACAATAAATTGCATTTATTTGACTAACCATTGACCGTTCATTTGCGCCCCTGTTGTGGGTCCGTGTCATTACACTTCCCCAACAGGATATCTCAGCCAACGTCATGGATCCCGAGGGGCGTCAACCACCAGTTGAACAGCCAATGGAAGAGCAGGGTGCACAGGCGTCTGCAGGAGGCGTGATTGGTGAGTTGCAGCAAATCCTTCCCACCTTTACTGCTCAGTTGGATCTAATGACCGAGCAGAACATCATCCTCAATCGTAGAATGGAGGCTCTCACCGCGCAGGTGGAAGCGCGCGCTCAGGGCGCTGCTGCAGCTCCTCCTCCTGCTGACCCGGTGTCGAATATAGACATTCCACTGGTCATTCAACGACCCCACCCACCTTCCCCTGAAGCATACATAAGTCCCCCAGAGCCGTACGGGGGTTGTGTGGAGACGTGCGCGGACTTTTTAATGCAGTGTTCGCTCGTCTTTTCACAGTGTCCCGTGATGTACGAGTCGGACGCCAGCAGGGTGGCTTATGTAATTAATTTGCTTCGAGGCGAGGTACGCGCCTGGGCTGCAGCGCTCTGGGAGCAGAATTCACGGCTCCTTATCTCTTATACTGGGTTTGTGAGGGAGTTCAGAACAGTCTTTGATCACCCAAACAGAGGCGAGACTGCTTCTACGACGCTGCTGTCAATGAGACAGGGGCGTCGGAGTGCAGCTGAGTATGCGGTCGCCTTCCGCATAGCGGCTGCGAGGTCCGGCTGGAATACCGCTGCACTCCGCGTCGCCTTCGTAAACGGACTGTCGTCAGTCCTGAAGGAGCATCTGGTGGCTAAGGATGAGCCGCGGGATTTAGATAGGCTTATAGATCTGGTTATACGGTTAGACAACCGATTGAAAGAACGTCGACGGGAGCGAGACGAAGGATGTGGTCGGGCACGCGCCACCCCTCTCCCTTCCCGTTCCGAAGCAGCCCTGCCTTCCCCACGCTCCAGAGCCCGAGTGCTCCGTGTGACAACAGCTCCCCCTGCTGACGAAGCTATGGACACGAGCAGGGCCAAAATAAAATTAGAAAACAGACAGAGGAGGCTGGCCCGCGGAGAGTGCTTTTTCTGCGGCTCTAACGGGCATCTGCAGAAACAATGCCCCAAGCGGTCCAACACCAACGCTCACCCTTAGAAACTGGGCTAAGGGTGGGCCATAACACACACGCGGGTACTGCACGAAAATCCGCACGAATCCCAGTTGTGATCCTCTGTGGGGATTTAACCCTTCAAGCCCCAGCACTGATTGACACGGGGTCGGAAGGGAATCTGCTTGATAGCAGATGGGCTACAGAAGTAGGGCTCCCGCTAGTGGCTCTTCCTTCACCAGTGAGGGTATGGGCACTAGATGGCACCCTTCTTCCGTTAATCACACACCAGACACAGCCCTTAACACTGATTGTGTCTGGGAATCACAGGGAGGAGATTGTGTTTTTTGTGACACCTTCTACCTCCAGAGTAATTTTGGGCTATCCATGGATTAGTAAGCACAATCCCCGGATCGATTGGCCGTCTGGGGTTGTGGCTCAATGGAGCGAAACCTGCCACCGGGAGTGTTTACGATCCTCGGTTCCACCCGGTGTGACTGCTAAAGAGGAGGTTCGAGTCCCCCCCAATCTCACGATGGTGCCTGTTGAGTACCATGATCTTGCTGACGTTTTCAGCAAAGATCTGGCACTCACTCTACCCCCGCATCGACCGTACGATTGTGCCATTGATTTAATCCCGGGTGCTGAGTATCCGTCCAGTAAACTGTACAACCTCTCACGCCCCGAGCGAGAATCAGTGGAGACCTTCATCCAGGACTCATTAGCTTTCGGGTTGATCCGGAACTCCACCTCCCCGATGGGTGCAGGTTTCTTTTTTGTGGGCAAGAAGGACGGCGGACTCCGTCCATGCATTGATTACAGAGGGCTGAACGAGATCACGGTTCGCAACCGATACCCGTTGCCCCTGTTGGATTCAGTGTTCACGCCCCTGCATGGAGCCAAAATATTCACTAAATTGGATCTTAGGAATGCGTATCACCTGGTTCGGATCCGGAAGGGAGACGAATGGAAGACGGCATTTAACACCCCCTTAGGTCACTTTGAGTACCTGGTCATGCCGTTCGGCCTCACTAATGCCCCCGCGACGTTCCAAGCATTAGTAAATGACATCTTGCGGGACTTCCTGCATCGGTTCGTCTTCGTATACCTAGACGATATCCTCATCTTCTCCCCGGATCCTGAGACCCATGTTAGGCATGTACGTCAGGTCCTGCAGCGGTTGTTGGAGAACCAGCTGTTTGTGAAGGGCAAGAAGTGCGAGTTCCACCGTACTTCTTTGTCCTTCCTGGGGTTCATCATCTCCTCCAACTCCGTCGCCCCTGATCCGGCCAAGGTAGCGGCGGCCCCAACCGGCAAGCCGTAGGAAGCTGCAACAGTTCCTCGGCTTCGCTAATTTCTATCGGAGGTTTATCAAGGGCTATAGTCAGGTTGTTGGTCCCCTTACAGCCCTGACCTCCCCAAAAGTTCCCTTCACCTGGTCGGATCGGTGCAAAGCCGCATTTAGGGAGTTGAAACTCCGGTTCTCTACGGCGCCAGTTCTGGTGCAGCCTGATCCTAGCTGCCAGTTTGTTGTGGAAGTAGATGCCTCTGACTCAGGGATAGGAGCTGTGCTGTCCCAGAGCGGGGAGTCCGATAAAGTACTCCACCCCTGTGCCTATTTCTCCCGCAGGTTGACCCCAGCAGAGCGGAATTATGTCGTCGGCAATTGGGAGCTCCTGGCAGTGAAGGAGGCCCTGGAGGAGTGGAGACACTTGTTGGAGGGAGCTGTGGTTCCATTCACGGTCTTCACCGACCATCGGAACCTGGAGTATATCTGGACCGCTAAGCGTCTGAACCCCAGGCAAGCCCGTTGGTCTCTTTTTTTTTGGCCGTTTTGACTTTAGGATCACCTATCACCCCGGGACTAGGAACCAGCGGTCGGACGCACTGTCCCGGGTGCATGAAGAAGAAGTCAGAGCGGAGCTGTCGGATCCACCAGAAAACATCATCCCGGAGTCCACTATCGTCGCCACACTGACTTGGGACGTGGAGAACATCGTCAGGGAGGCCCTGACGCGTCACCCGGACCTGGCGGTGGACCACCTAACCGTTTGTACGTCCCACCAGACGCTAGGACTGCAGTATTGGACTTCTGCCATGGTTCCAGGCTCACCTGCCATCCAGGGGTGCGGAGGACCGTGGCAGTTGTTCGGCAGCGGTTCTGGTGGGCGTCTTTGGAAGCCGATGTCCGGGAGTATGTCCGGGCCTGTACCACCTGTGCCAGGGGCAAGGCAGTCCACCAACCGGAGAAGGGACTCCTCCAGCCGCTGCCTGTGCCTCATTGCCCCTGGTCCCATATCAGCCTGGACTTCATCACGGGTCTCCCTGCGTCCCAGGGTATGACAACCATCCTGACGATAGTGGACCAGTTCTCCAAGGCGGCCCACTTTGTGGCCCTCCCGAAGCTCCCGTCGGCCCAGGAGACTGCAGACCTCCTGGTCCACCACGTCATACGTCTGCATGGTATCCCTACGAACATCGTCTCGGATCGTGGTCCTCAGTTCTCCTCCCAGGTCTGGAGGAGTTTTTGCAGGGAACTGGGGGCCACCGTGAGCCTTTCGTCCGGGTACCACCCACAGACCAACGGACAAGCAGAGCGGGCTAATCAAGAGCTGGAACAGGCCCTGCGGTGTATGACCTCCGCGCACCCGATGGCCTGGAGTCAACATGTGGCCTGGATCGAGTACGCTCATAACAGTCAAGTTTCATCAGCAACCGGCCTCTCCCCATTTGAAGCGTGTTTGGGGTACCAGCCCCCATTGTTTCCGGCTGTGGAGGGAGAGGTCAGGGTTCCCTCGGTCCAGGCCCACCTCAGGAGGTGCCGTCGGGTGTGGTGTACAGCCCGCTCTGCCCTGCTGAAAGCCCGGACGAGGGCGAAGAGCCATGCAGACCGCCGACGTGACCCGGCCCCGGAATATCAGCCCGGGCAGGAGGTCTGGCTGTCAACAAAGAACATTCCTCTCAACACGGAGTCACAAAAGCTGATGGACAGATATATCGGACCATTTCGGATCACCAAAATCATCAGTCCAGCCGCAGTGAAGCTGAAACTCCCGGCTTCACTGCGGATCCATCCTGTTTTTCATGTCTCCAAGATCAAACCGTACCACACCTCGGACCTTTGCACCCCCGGACCTGCACCGCCTCCTGCCTGCATCATCAACGGCCAGCCTGCGTGGACTGTCCGCAGGCTCCTGGATGTTCACCGGAGGGGTCGGGGTCTCCAATATCTGGTGAACTGGGATGGTTATGGACCTGAAGAACGCTCCTGGGTGAAGAGGAGCTTCATCCTGGACCCGACCCTCCTGGCCGAGTTCTACCAGCGACACCCCGACAAGCCAGGTCGGGCGCCAGGAGGCACCCGTTGTGGGGGGGGGTCCTGTTATGTGGGCCGCCCGAAGAGGAGGTACTGCTGGCCAACGCCAGGGGGCGCCCTGCCTGTAGTCGGGTTTCAGGCACCAGAGGGCGCAGTCACCACCCAGGAGCCAGGACTACCAGCTGTCAGAAATCTCTCATCATCATCCCATCCCATATAAGACTGGAGGAGACACCACATCTCTGCCGAGATATCAGTTTACCACTCAGGTAATCTCTCAGCCGTTTGACTGTGCCGTACGCACGTGATCTTTTTCTGAGTGTTTGCAGGAGATCCTGGTGACTGCTTTCAGCTGGTGCTGAGTTTTGTGGTCCGTGTAGGAGTGACGTTCTTCACCCCTCACGCCAAAACGGATAAGTAGCTCTCAGGCTCTGCACTACTACTATCCATTGACCGTTCATTTGCGCCCCCTGTTGTGGGTCCGACTCATTATCAGCATCACATTAGATATCATGGTGTTAAATCTTGGAATAATACAGTACATCTTCTAAATTCACCCATCACCTTATACATATATAAAAGTGGATTAAAAGCAGAGCTCCTGTATGAGTATTTATAATGTTAATATATTACCTGTTTTTAACTTATTCAAACATCTTATATTTCAGGAATTGATTTAATTTTTTTGTTTATTGTTGTGATATTTTTGTTTTTCTTTTTGTTGGGAGTTGTTTTCCAATAAAGCCCCGTTTACACATAGACGGTTTTGTCAGCGGGTAGTACGTAGACTGAAGTTCGCGGTAGTTCCGGCTGTTTTCGCGGTGGAAAGGGGCGGAGCATTTCGCCGGCATTTTGACCGCCGTACTATCCGCAAATAGGCGTATAAAACGCCGCTAAATCCGCCGAATAAAGCGGCGTTTTGATGCCGTAGCATCCGGCACACGTCAGGCAATGGGGGTTAATACCCAGTTCTATCCTTTACAATCGCAGGTTAAGACGCGCGTGAGAACGGCGGTGTTCTGCTGCCGCCGATAATGCCCTGTGTACCGCTGGTTAATACCCAGGTTTTTATCCATGCAAATCCTGTGTTACTCCAGGATCATTTGCATATAGGCACCACCCCCAGAGTATAATAAGCTGAAGCAGCAGGAATACATGCCTCTGTCACTGCAGGGGGAGGGAGATCATCCTCAGCCTTTTCTTCTCCTTCCTTTCCCCCTCCTCAACGTGTTGCTCTGTCTCCACCACAGGCTTCCCCTCTGCTTCTGAACCAGACCTCTTGGTTTCCTTCTTCTTTAAGTCCTTGCCGCTGCCAACTTTCTTTTAGGAGGCATACTGGAGCTTCTCTGCAAAAATATCTGGAGCTGGGCGTGAGTGAGATGCAGCGCGCTAGCGTTTTTATACTGACCACCGCCTATTGGCCGTTTGGAACGCCATTTTAACCCGGAGGTAGCATTTAGAATGGCGTACTGTCTGCTAGCGCCGCCGTTTTGTCTGCCTCTGTCGCCGGTTAAAACGCTGTTGTGTACGCCGATGTGGGCTCTATCTCCATTTTATACGCCGTTGATTAGGGATACAATGCTGGCCGCCGAATAACAGCGGTGTAAACTGCAGCACTACAGGAAGGGACAGGATGAAACAGCGATTAAAAAGTATCAAACGCCGTTGTTTGCGTTGTCTCTGTCGTCGCACGAATTCTCCGGGAGCACTCCCGGAATTATTCGACATGTTGAATAATTTTTTCGACGATTCCCGGTGAAGCCGGAACTAAGCCACGCCCTCTAGCGCCGGTGTTAACAACGGTGTTTGATTCCTAAGACGGCCCGGAGGAGCCAAAAACTCTTCCGGGATGCTTCCGGGAGCTCTTACCGTCTATGTGTAAACGGGGCTTAAGCCTCTTTGGCTTCTACCTCTCTCCTGCACAGGATATTCATATTGTGTTTCTTTTTAAACGGGGCTTAAGCCTCTTTGGCTTCTACCTCTCCCCTGCACAGGATATTCATATTGTGTTTCTTTTTCTTCTCATATAAAAAAAATGATGCATATCAAGTGAAATGACAACAAAAAAGAGTTTAAAAAAGAGAAAGTCCACTGGCTGCATCTGAAAGTTGCATATGTAGGAAGTTAGCGCACTGCCAGCACAGTTCAACAGCAGTTAGGGAGTCCAGTCAGGCAAATAAAATCTCGCAATGGAGGCATATACTGATCAAACAGCTAAAGTGATTTTTCACCGGACTAACAGCAGCTGTGAGTCTGTTTGTGCACTCTCTGGATGGACAGCTCCTGTGCGCACATGGAGTGGCTGGTACAGTGTTTATGAACAGATATACACGCGGCTGTTCGAACATTTCGGCCACACACTGCTTTTCACCTGTTGTACACACGGAGGCACACGCGGCTTGTTCAGCCATTGTGAACACACACGTGTAGCTGAGTGTACACACAGTCATCACTCGGATCACCTGTTCTATGCACGTACACGCGTGCATTCTGTAATGAGACATACACTGATGAGAGGTCAGTTTAGTGCTGGGAATGTGAGGACGAGCATAGATTTGATTACGTGGGTGAGTGAGTGGGTAAGTGACAACTCCAATGTCAGTGCCGTCTGACAGCAGTCTGTGTCATCTGGCTGTGGTCTGAAATATGTTTGGGCTGCATCCTGCAGTTGTGCACGAGGCAGTCCGGAAGCGTTCGGACCACGATTGACCATGCCTCTTTTCCTCCCGACTGCGTGGGATTATGGCGATGTTTGCCATGTCGGAATGGTTCCTTCACATTCTTGCTATGTGTGACGGGGGCTTTAGTCTTTGATCCTTTCAGCTGACTGTCAAATTCACATATGCAAAATATAACTTGTTTTTTTCAGATTACTGTTCATCAGACAGCACATGTGGGATGTGAATACTGTCTCTTTAACAAAAATCTTATCTTTGTTTCCTGCAGCTATGGAGGAACTGGATGGAGATGAGGTCAGAGTGTCCTCCAGGGGGCGCTTTGCTGAAAGAGACATTGTCCAGGTTTGTTTGTCACTATTCCAAAAAACACCAAATGTGTTAGGCTAAACCATACCAATCAAGTGTTTGAACACAAAGAATTGTCCTTGACTTGTTTATGTTACCAGTACAAGAATGATAGTGGGATTTATGTGTTACCATATGTTTCAGAGTAGAAGTACCATTTTTGTTCAGTATGTGGAACTGGATGTTTCAACACATTATTCTTGGGGCAAGTTTAACAGTTGACAGGAAGTCAGTGTAGTGCATGTGTCCACCAATTAACGTAGCGACTATTATATTCCAAAAATAAGCAAGCTGGACAAACAAGCATGGACAACATATTAGATATTATTTTATGAAGTTTAGACAAAGAAACTGTCATATGCACATGGATGTCTGGCCCACAACAACCTGAGAAAGTGACTTATATATATATATATATATATATATATATATATATGATGCTAAGACCCTGATTCATGCATTTGTCTCTTCTAGATTGGACTATTGCTATGTTCTATTTTCTGGTTTACCGCAGTCCAGCATTAGGGGACTCCAATTGGTTCAAAATGCTGCTGCCAGACTTTTGACATGAAGCAGAAGGTTTGACCACATTACACCCATTTTGGCATCTCTTCACTGGCTTCCTGTTGCTGTGAGATCGGATTTTAAGGTTCTGCTACTAGCCTATAAAATTGTTCACGGACTGGCACCAACCTATTTAGCTGATCTAATTAAACCCTATGTACCGGCCCGGGCTTTGCGCTCACAGGATGGAGAACTGCTTTGTCCCTAGGGTTAATAAAAAGTCTGCGGGTCACAGAGCTTTGTCTTATCATGCCCCTGTTCTTTGGAATGATCTCCCTGCATCAATAAAACAGTCAGATTCTGTAGAGACTCTCAAGTCCAGACTTTCATGTCTAGACTTGAAAGTCTGGACTTGAAAGACAAAATTATTTTCCATTTCGTCTGGCTAGCATGCTGGCATTTATGTTACTATGCTTTTTACTTTTTGACTCTTTTACAATGCTTTTTAATCTTTTAATTCATTTTATTTTATTTTGTTTTCTGAATTGTTATTTTATTTTATTTTGTTTTGTGTGAAGTGCCTTGAGGCGACTCAAGGGTCGCAAGTTGTTATTGCGCATGATTTGTGGTGATTAGGCACTATATAAAATGAATGAATTCAAAAATGAATAAATTGAATTGGAATGGAGGGAGAGAGAGAGATCTATTGTATGGTAAAAGAGGTGGGTGTTTATAAGCTTTTGCTTCTGCCTACACCCTTTCGGCCACACAAAGCTGTGAAATTGTTTTTATTAGTTTTTTGTTGAGTCTGTGTGTATGCCAAATAAATTCATTCATTCATTCTAATTAATTTCTGCAGGAGGCCTTCAGCTTGTGGTGTGTACCATAAGGACGGTTAAATTCTAAAAATGAGGAAGCTGGACAAATAAACTAGCGACAGACAAAATATTGAATATTGTATGATGTAGTTTTGACAAAATAAATCTTCTAATGCACACAGATTTTTGGCCCACAGTTTTAAAAAAATAAAATTAGAATGAAACTGTGAGGGTTTTTTTGTTTTGTTTTGGTTTTTTTTAAATGAGCTCTTTATTTGGGTTTTTTGTGTTCTATTGGAATGTACCTCTATTTTTTTTATTATTGGAGTTTATTTTCTTTCATGCTTTGATTCCTGGGAAAACCCTGTATAAACAGTTGTTGTTATTATTAATAGTAATAGTAAAAGTGTGATTTTTCTGTATATAAGTCATACCAGAGTATAAATTGCAAAACCTCCTAAATGAGTAAAAAACAAAAAAAGTGACTTACACTCGGTAAGTTTGTAATACAGTATTAGAAATAGGAATTGTGTATTTAGTACTTTTCATATTGAATACATTTCACTAATTATATTTTTTAATGAAGTGAAGTCACACATTTTAAGAGTTGCACCACCGTGTACATTGTACACACAGCAGACATATGTTGTACATTGTTGATTGAATAACTAGCCATGTTGCTCATATACTGTACCAGTAGTAGTGTGCATCTAAACATCATCTATGAGCAACTGAAAAGCATATTTCTGAATTTAGACCTTATATATATATATATATATATATATATATATATATATATATACACAGTAGTGTTCAGAATAATAGTAGTGCTAGTGACTAAAAAGATGAATCCAGGTTTTGAGTATATTCCTTATTGTTACATGGGAAACAAGGTACCAGTAGATTCAGTAGATTCTCACAAATCCAACAAGACCAAGCATTCATGATATGCACACTCTTAAGGCTGTGAAATTGAGCTATTAGTAAAAAAGTAGAAAAGGGGGTGTTCACAATAATAGTAGTGTTGTGTGGGCCGCCAGAAGAGGAGGTACTGCTGGCCCACCACCAGAGGGCGCCCTGCCTGAAGTGCGGGCTTCAGGCACGATGGGCGCTGCCGCCATGGACACAGCCGGGGTTGACAGCTGTCACCCATCTCCACTTCATCAATCCACTCCATAAAAGCCGGACGTCATCTCCACCTCGCTGCCGAGATGTCATCTACCTGTGAAGGTAATTTCTCTGCTGACTTAAAACTAAATAATAGTCTGAACTCTTTTGCAGCCATTTTCCTGTGGTGTGCCTTATCTGCTGGATTGGCGTTTGGTGTGAACAGCGACGGCTTCGCTTCACACCCAAACCAGATAAGTGGTTTAACAGGAGCTGCACGAGTGTGTGATTAGAGGTGGAGGTGACTTTCCACCTTCTGACTGTTTTGTTACTGGGTGTGCACACACCCACATCTCACTGTTTGTGCTCCTCGCCAGCAGTACCAGATCCGACAGTCGGGGACGGTGATCACCTGGGAATTCGGGACTTGGCGGCTCCAGTATTCACCGGGTTCTGTGGCGGTGGAAATCGTGTGGTTCCGGCTCTTCTCAGGACAGACGTCTTCTATCCTCGAGCCTGCCCACACGTCACCTTTGTGTATTGACTGCTATCAGATTCTGTGATTGTCTGTATAATCGTTGTGCACATTCACAACATTAAATTGTTACCTTTTGGCTCATCTATTGACCGTTCATTTGCGCCCCCTGTTGAGGGTCCGTGTCACTACACTTTCCCCAACAGGATATCTCGGCCAGCGTCATGGATCCTGAGGGGCGTCAACCATCTGTTGGACAGCCAATGGAAGAGCAGGGTGCACAGGCGTCGGCTGGAGGCGTGATTGGTGAGTTGCAGCACATCCTCACCGCCTTTACCGCTCGGATGGACCTGATGACCGAGCAACACATCATCCTTAATCGCAGGATGGAGGCTCTCACCGCGCAGGTGAATGCGCGCGCTCAGGGCGCTGCTGCAGCTCCTCCTCCTGCCGACCTGGTGCCGAATACAGACATTCCACTGGTCATTCAACGAACCCCCCCACCATCCCTTGAAGCATACATAAGCCCCCCAGAGCCGTACGGAGGTTGTGTGGAGACGTGCGCGGACTTTCTTATGCAGTGTTCGCTCGTCTTTGCACAACGTCCCGTGATGTACGCGTCTGACGCCAGTAAGGTGGCTTACGTGATTAATTTGCTTCGAGGTGAGGCACGCGCTTGGGCTACAGCACTTTGGGAACAAAGTTCACGGCTCCTTGCCTCTTATACTGGGTTTGTGAGGGAGCTCAGAACTGTTTTTGATCACCCTAACAGAGGCGAAACCGCGTCTACCGTGCTGCTGTCAATGAGACAGGGGCGCCGGAGCGTAGCCGAATATGCAGTTGACTTCTGCATCACGGCTGCGAGATCCGGCTGGAATATGACTGCGCTCCGCGCCGCCTTCATAAACGGACTGTCGTCGGTCCTGAAGGAGCACCTGGTGGCTAAGGAGGAACCGCGGGATTTGGCTGAGCCTATCGATTTGGTTATACGATTGGACAATCGGTTAGAAGAACGCCGACGAGAGCGAGGCGAAGGGCGTGGTCAGGCACAAGCCGTCCCTCTTCCTCCCGGGTCCGAAAGGGAGCCGTCTTCCCCACGCTCCACAGCCACAGCGCTCCGTGTGGCTACAGCTCCCCCTGCTGACGATGCTAGGAACACGAGCAGGGCCACATTCAGACAGAGGAGGCTGGTCTGCGTGGAGTGCTTTTTCTGTGTCTCGAGTGAGCATCAGCAGAGAGACTGCCTCAAACGGTCAAAACACAAACGCCCGCCCTTAGAGACTGGGCTGAGGGGGGGTCAGAACATTCACGTGGGTCATACACATCTTTCAACACGACTCCCAGTTACAATCCTGAGCGGGGATTTAACCCTTCAAGCCCCAGCACTGGTGGACACGGGGTCAGAAGGGAATCTGCTGGATAGCAGATGGGCAAGGGAGGTAGGGCTCCCTCTGGTGGTGCTTTCTTCGCCAGTGAAGGTGCGAGCACTAGATGGCACTCTTCTCCCTTTTATCACACACAAGACACTACCTGTAACCCTGGTAGTGTCTGGGAATCACCGGGAGGAGATTGAGTTTTTTGTAACTCCTTCTACCTCCCGCGTGATTTTGGGCTTCCCATGGATGATTAAACACAATCCCCAGATTGATTGGCCGTCTGCGGTTGTGGCTCAGTGGAGCGAAACCTGCCACCGGAATTGTTTAGGATCCTCGGTTCCTCCCGGTGTAAATGCTAATGAGGAGGTTAAAGTCCCTCCCAATCTGACGGCGGTGCCGGTTCAGTACCACGATCTTGCTGACGTCTTCAGCAAGGATCTGGCGCTCACCCTTCCCCCGCACCGTCCGTACGATTGTGCCATTGATTTGGTCCCGGGCGTTGAGTTCCCATCCAGCAGGCTGTACAATCTCTCACGTCCTGAGCGCGAATCAATGGAGACCTACATCCGGGACTCATTAGCTGCCGGGCTGATCCGGAATTCCACCTCCCCGATGGGTGCAGGTTTCTTTTTTGTGGGCAAGAAAGATGACGGACTCTGTCCATGCATTGATTACAGGGGGCTGAACGACATAACGGTTCGTAATCGATACCCTTTACCCCTGTTGGATTCAGTGTTCACGCCCCTGCATGGAGCCCAAATTTTCACCAAACTGGACCTTAGGAATGCGTACCACCTGGTTCGGATCCGGAAGGGAGACGAATGGAAGACGGCATTCAACACCCCATTAGGTCATTTTGAGTACCTGGTCATGCCGTTCGGCCTCACTAACTCCCCCGCGACATTCCAAGCATTGGTAAACAACGTCTTGCGGGACTTCCTGCACCGATTCGTCTTCGTATATCTGGATGACATACTCATCTTTTCCCCGGACCCTGAGACTCATGTCCAGCATGTACGTCAGGTCCTGCAGCGGTTGTTGGAGAACCGGCTGTTTGTGAAGGGCGAGAAGTGTGAGTTTCACCGCACCTCTTTGTCCTTCCTGGGGTTCATCATCTCCTCCAACTCCGTCGCCCCTGATCCGGCCAAGGTTGCAGCGGTGAGAGATTGGCCCCAACCAACAAGCCGTAGGAAGCTGCAACAGTTCCTCGGCTTTGCAAATTTCTACAGGAGGTTCATTAAGGGCTACAGTCAGGTAGTTAGCCCCCTGTCAGCCCTGACCTCTCCAAAAGTCCCCTTCACCTGGTCAGATCGGTGCGAAGCCGCGTTCAAGGAGTTGAAATGCCGGTTCTCGTCTGCGCCAGTTCTGGTGCAGCCCGACCCTAGCCGCCAGTTTGTGGTTGAAGTGGACGCCTCTGACTCAGGGATAGGAGCCGTGCTATCCCAGAGCGGAGAGACCGATAAGGTTCTTCACCCGTGTGCCTACTTTTCTCGCAGGTTGACCCCAGCTGAACGGAACTATGACGTCGGCAATCGAGAACTCCTTGAGGTGAAAGAGGCTCTTGAGGAGTGGAGACACCTGTTGGAGGGAGCGTCTGTGCCGTTCACGGTTTTCACTGACCATCGGAACCTGGAGTATATCAGGACCGCCAAGCGGCTGAACCCCAGGCAAGCCCGCTGGTCACTGTTCTTCGGGTGTTTTGACTTCTGGATCACCTATCGCCCCGGGACCAAGAACCAGAGATCGGATGCCTTGTCCCGGGTACACGAAGATGAAGTCAAGACGGAGCTGTCGGATCCACCGGAGTCCATCATTCCTGAGTCCAATATCGTGGCCACCCTCACCTGGGACGTGGAGAAGACTGTCCAGGAGGCCCTGGCACGGAGCCCGGACCCAGGAACCAGTCCGAAGAACCGTTTATATGTCCCACCAGAGGCCAGAGCTGCGGTCTTGGACTTCTGTCACGGTTCCAAGCTCTCCTGTCATCCGGGGGTGCGAAGGACCGTGGCAGTTGTCCGGCAGCGCTTCTGGTGGGCGTCTATGGAGGCCAACGTCCGGGAGTATGTCCAGGCCTGTACCACCTGTGCCAGGGGCAAGGCAGACCACACGAAGACACAAGGACTTCTGCAGCCTCTACCGGTGCCTCGTCGCCCCTGGTCCCACATTGGCCTGGACTTTGTCACGGGTCTCCCACCGTCCTAGGGCATGACGACCATCTTCACGATAGTGGACCGATTCTCCAAGGCGGCCCACTTCGTGGCCCTCCCAAAGCTCCCAACGACCCAGGAGACAGCAGACCTCCTGGTCCGCCACGCCGTGCGTCTGCATGGGATACCAGCGGACATCGTCTCGGACCGTGGTCCTCAGTTCTCCTCACAGGTGTGGAGGAGTTTCTGCAGGGAACTGGGGGCCAGCGTGAGCCTCTCGTCCGGGTATCATCCTCAGACGAACGGACAGGCAGAGCGGGCCAACCAAGAACTTGAACAGGCTCTCCGCTGCATCACGTCCGTGCACCCGTCGGCCTGGAGTGACCGTCTGGCCTGGATCGAGTATGCCCATAACAGCCACGTGTCCTCTGCCACCGGCCTCTCCCCGTTCGAAGTGTGTCTGGGGTATCAGCCTCCACTGTTCCCCGTGGTGGAGGGAGAGGTCGGTGTGCCCTCGGTCCAGGCCCACCTGTGAAGATGCCGACGGGTGTGGCGTACTGCCCGCTCTGCCTTGTTGAAGGCCCGGACGAGGCCCCTGCTTACCAGCCCGGGCAGGAGGTATGGCTATCAACGAATGACATCCCCTTACAAGTGGACTCCCCTAAGCTGAAGGAACGTTACATTGGACCATTCCAGATCCTCAAAGTCCTCAGTCTGGCCGCAGTGAAGCTTAAGCTACCAGCTTCACTGCGGATCCACCCGGTCTTTCATGTCTCCCGTGTCAAGCCATACCACACCTCCACCCTCTGCACTCCTGGACCGGCGCCGCCTCCTGCCCGGATCATCGACGGGGAGCCTGCATGGACAGTGCGCAGGCTCCTGGACGTCCGTCGTAAGGGCCGGGGGTTTCAGTATTTGGTGGACTGGGAGGGGTATGGACCAGAAGAACGCTCCTGGGTGAAGAGGAGCTTCATCCTGGACCCGGCCCTCCTGGCCGACTTCTACCACCGTCACCCGAACAAGCCTGGTCAGGCGTCAGGAGGCGCCCGTTGAGGGGGGGGTCCTGTTGTGTGGGCTGCCAGAAGAGGAGGTACTGCTGGCCCACCACCAGAGGGCGCCCTGCCTGATGTGCGGGCTTCAGGCACGAGAGGGCGCTGCCGCCATGGACACAGCCGGGGTTGACAGCTGTCACTCATCAACTCATGACAGCTGTCACCTATCTCCACTTCATCAATCCACTCCATAAAAGCCCAGACGTCATCTCCACCTCGCTGCCGATATATCATCTACCTGTGAAGGTAATTTCTCTGCTGACTTAAAACTAAATAATAGTCTGAACTCTTTTGCAGCCGCTTTCCTGTGGTGTGCCTTAGCTGCTGGATTGGCGTTTGGTGTGAACAGCGACGGCTTCGCTTCACACCCAAACCAGATAAGTGGTTTAACAGGAGCTGCACGAGTGTGTGATTAGAGGTGGAGGTGACTTTCCACCTTCTGACTGTTTTGTTACTGGGTGTGCACACACCCACATCTCACTGTTTGTGCTCCTCGCCAGCAGTACCAGATCCGACAGTCGGGGACGGTGATCACCTGGGAATTCGGGACTTGGCGGCTCCAGTATTCACCGGGTTCTGTGGCGGTGGAAATCGTGTGGTTCCGGCTCTTCTCAGGACAGACGTCTTCTATCCTCGAGCCTGCCCACACGTCACCTTTGTGTATTGACTGCTATCAGATTCTGTGATTGTCTATATAATCGTTGTGCACATTCACAACATTAAATTGTTACCTTTTGGCTCATCTATTGACCGTTCATTTGCGCCCCCTGTTGAGGGTCCGTGTCACTACACTTTCCCCAACAAGTAGTGTGGCATTCGGTCAGTGAGTTCGTCAATTTTGTGGAACAAACAGGTGTGAATCAGGTGTCCCCTATGTAAGGATGAAGCCAGCACCTGTTGAACATGCTTTTCTCTTTGAAAGCCTGAGGAAAATGGGACATTGAAGACACTGTTCAGCAGAACAGCGTAGTTTGATTAAACCGTTGATTGGAGAGGGGAAAACCTATACGCAGATGCAAAAAAGTATAGGCTGTTTATCTACAATGATCTCCAATGCTTTAAAATGGACAAAAAAAAACAGAGACGTGTGGAAGAAAACGGAAAGCAACCATCAAAATGGATAGAAGAATAACCAGAATGGCAAAGGCTCACCCATTGATCAGCTCCAGGATGATCAAAGACAGTCTGGAGTTACCTGTAAGTGCTGTGACAGTTAGAAGACGCCTGTGTGAAGCTAATTTATTTGCAAGAATCCCCCGCAAAGTCCCTCTGTTAAATAAAAGACACGTGTAGAAGAGGTTATAATTTGCCAAAGAACACATCAACTGGCCTAAAGAGAAATGGAGGAATATTTTGTGGACTGATGAGTGTAAAATTGTTCTTTTTGGGTCCAAGGGACAGTTTGTGAGATGACCCCCAATCTCTGAATTCAAGCCACAGTTCACAGTGAAGACAGTGAAGCATGGTGGTGCAAGCATCATCATATGGGCATGTTTCTCCTACTATGGTGTTGGGCCTATATATCGCATACCAGGTATCATGGATCAGTTTGGATATGTCAAAATACTTGAAGAGGTCATGTTGCCTTATGCTGAAGAGGACATGCCCTTGAAATGGGTGTTTCAACAAGACAATGACCCCAAGCACACTAGTAAATGAGCAAAATCTTGGTTCCAAACCAAAGCAGATGTGAAGAAATCATGAAAAACTGGTTACACAACTAAATACTAGTTTAGTGATTTACAGGATTGCTAAAAAAGCAGTTTGAACATAATAGTTTTGAGTTTGTAGCATCAACAGCAGATGCTACTATTATTGTGAACACCCCCTTTTCTACTTTTTTTCTAATAGCCCAATTTCATTGCCTTAAGAGTGTGCATATAATGAATGCTTGGTCTTGTTGGATTTGTGAGAATCTACTGAATCTACTGGTACCTTGTTTCCCATGTAACAATAAGAAATATACTCAAAACCTGGATTAATCTTTTTAGTCACGTAGCACTACTATTATTCTGAACACTACTGTGTGTGTGTATGTATGTATGTATATATATATATATATATATATACGAGGTCTGTTAGAAAAGTATACGACCTTTTTATTTTTTTCAAAAACCATATGAATCACGTGTGATTGCATCAGCCAAGCTTGAACCTTCGTGCGCATGCGTGAGTTTTCTCACGCCAGTCGGTTGCGTCATTCGCCTGTGAGCAGGCTTTGTGTGAGCAGTGGTCCACACCTCTCGTCGGAATTTTATTGTGAATAAATAACCAGATCATTTCCAACGTGAAGGCTTTGTTGATCCGGGACGTCGTCTGACTTACACAAAAATGGCAGGAGACGTGGACATCAGTACTTTTTCGGCACATTCCACTGTTACAGAAGTTTTTTTCATGGAAAGAAAAGTGGACAGATGCGCCACCGTGCCGCTCATGGTGCGGCACAAAACCACCTCCGTGTTGGTCTCACAGGACGGCTTTGAGATGGCTTTCAGACAGCTGTCGGTGGGTTTTCAGTCGTGTGACTAACCGAGAAATTGTGGATGAGCCTGGACATGCCAGAACATGTCCTATGAGGCTTCATCATGGCGTTGCTTTGTACCATACAGCTCCACCGTGATGCGCGGAATTCCTCCGCACGTCTGTCTCAATGTGCCGAAAAAGTGCTGATGTCCACGTCTTCCGCAATTCCTGTGCTAGTCAGAGGACATCCCGGATAAAACACAGCGTCTAGTTTGGAAATGAACGGCACATTCCACTGTTACAAGAGTTTTTGTCATGGAAAGAGGAGCGGAGGAATTCCACGCGTTGCGGCGGTGCCGCATGGCGCAAAGCAATGCCGTGATGAAGCCTCACAGGACATGTTCTGGCATGTCCAGGCTCATCCACAATTTCTCGGTTAGTCACATGACTGAAAACCCACCGACAGCCGTCTGAAAGCCATCTCAAAGCCGTCCTGTGAGACCAACACGGAGGTGGTTTTGTGCCGTGCCATGAGCGGCACGGTGGCGCATCCGTCCGCTTTTCTTTCCATGAAAAAAACTCCTGTAACAGTGGAATGTGCCGAAAAAGTACTGATGTCCATGTCTCCTGCCATTTTTGTGTAAGTCAAACGACGTCCCAGATCAACAAAGCCTTCACATTGGAAATTATCTGGTTGTTTCAGCGGGGTTTGAGCCTGTCGATCGGCGCGCTCTCAGCAACTGTGGGCGGTCTTTAAACCAGCTGGAGCACTCCTTAATCTGTGTAATCCCCATAAAATCGTCCCTCAAAGCCATTTGAATTTTCCGAATGGTTACCACGTAGAGGTCTCTCACAGTTTCTGGAAAAATTTGATGCAGCAAAGCTCCAAATCGTTCAGACATTTATTCACAATAAAATTCCGACGAGAGGTGTGGACCACTGCTCACACAAAGCCTGCTCACAGGCGAATGACGCAACCGACAGGCATTAAAAAACTCACGCATGCGCATGAAGGTTCAAGCTTGGCTGATGCAATCACACGTGATTCAAATCCATATGGTTTTTGAAAAAAAATAAAAAGGTCAGATACTTTTCTAACAGACCTTGTGTGTATATATATATATATATATATATATATATATATATATATATATATATATATATATATATATATATATACAGAGATTGCAGATGTGTCAGTTGTCGAGGTCTTGCCAGACATACAGCAGGATGTTGAAAACAATGCCTTTGGCTGTTTCGAAAACACAACTGAACAGGCGCTGTTCACAGTTTCTCTGTTTGTTTGCTCCACACATTTTAGTGAAAAAAAAAAGAGTAAAAGGTCATGTGTCTCAAACAACAGATTGTCCTCAAAAGCAATTTGGCCTGGATCTAGACAGAGATTTTGGGATAGGGGTCACTTAAATGAGGTGCACAGAGCGGTTTGTTCAAACAAGTTATTTCATTACTTGTGATTGTTGTCTTCCTGTGGTGATGTGTGTTGTATTGATTGCTGTTCCACTTTTGGAGCGTGTGTGTTTTGAACTTCACTGTTTTCTCACATTGGTGCCAGATTCCTCAATAGTTTTAAACTGTCCAACAAAAAAGCAGAGATAAGCAGCAGTTTGAAGCAAGACCGATGTGTACACCTTCATTAAAACTGAAGAAAAGTGCATTGGGATCTACAGAAATAGACTGTTTATGGCCTTATTTAATACAGTTGCAGACATAGGTTTACACATGCCTTGGCTAGAAACTTTCAGTTTTCCCCAAGTGCACATATTCCATTTTATCAAGCAATATGTGAATTAAGTCAGATAGAATGTCTCTTTTACAACCACATATCAGAAAAAAGTTGGGATGATATGGAAAATGCAAATAATAAATAAAACCTTGCAGTGATTCTAACATTTCTTTTGATTTCTTTTTCATTGCAGATAGTATAAACCAAACATATTTCAGGTTTTATGTGGCCAACTTCATTTCATGTGTCTTCTTGTTTGTCCTGTTTCTGTCTCTTTTTCTTATTAGCATCTTCTTTGTTGTTACAAGTACTGTCTTTACAGTAGGTACCTTGTCACTTGCACAAATTTGATACCCGCACTGGCATGTAATCTGGCGTACCAGAGAGTAAACTCGTAAACCGTACTTGAGCTGTGTGTGAGCTGTGCGCGGCTGTGTGCAAGTTCACAAAGAAACTTTTGAAATGTTCAAAATCTCTGGCAGGCATTAATTTTGTGAACTACACATTAACATTGGGCAGTCTATTTGAAAACAGTGCGTGTCACTGTGAGTCAATGCATCTCACTACTGCAGTGCATCTGAATATTATGACGAGATGTTACATACACAATAAACAATAATTTTACAGATTCATTATCAAACTCATGAGGAGTAATAACAATGCAACAGTGTTACCAAGCCATTACAATATAAATATAATAAATAATTACTTTTGAGATGATTCCAGATGCGTTCTTGTTATGTTTAGGGGTTTGGGTGGAACTGAACCATTTCAGACTATGGACCCACACACAGGGAGCTGGACACGGAGAGGAGTTTAAAAGAACAAATATATTTATTTACAATAAATAAATGAAATGCTGTGCCGGGTTGCCTGCAGTATAGAGAGTGGCCCGCCTCCTGGTGGTGAAATAAGGGAGTTGCAGTTTCCCGGGCCAGTCTTGAAGGAATAATGTCAACTAAGGATTCCATGACCAGGGCCAGGTGGAACGCTCACCTCAGCAACCAGGAACTAAGGAAGAAGACACACAGGGTGAGTGAAAAGCACTCATAACGCTGTCCTCAAAAACAGGCACAGTTCAACACAGGCTTAACACAGGTTCCTTCAGGGGTCAGGAAATAAAGTTCTCTTCTTAAGAAATAAAGTTCACTGTTCAGTAATTGTTCATAGTTTATACGTTGTACCCAAAGGTCAGAGGTCAAGTGCTGCGTAATGCATTTCCAATTAAGCAGGACTTGATACAGCTGGGTTCTCAATGGTTTGATATCAGAGTTCATGCAGTTCTTAGGGAGAGTTCTTGGCACAGTTCTTTATCATAGCACAGTCACAAACAGGAACGAGTGAGAACGGGATCTCACTGAGACGAGGGGCACTTAACTGGCGTGTAGTCAAGACGTGCTCTACACCAAGAGCCGTGGAATTCCCAAAGTGACATAAATGGCTCTGACTACCTGTGCACGTAGTCAGAGCCAGGATCCAGTTCCGCTTGGGAGCCGTCCTGGAATTGTCTGTAACACCAGGAAAAGACAGTTCGCTCTAATACGGGAATTAGAGGGGGAGGTCAGCGTTACCTGAGCATAAGCTGCGGGAAGCTTTGGCGTCTTGAGGGCACAGCTAGAAGACTCAGTCAGGGTCACAGGGCGGCGATTAGGTTTGGTCCTCCTGGTTTCTGTCTGGATCATGGAACGAGGCTCTGAAAACTGGCGAGGCAAAATGAGGAAAGCAAGGTGACAAACAACAAACAAACGACAAGACTGACAGTTCATGAACAGAAAGTCAGGGTTTAAATAGTCTATCAATAATTAGTTACTCATCTGATCCAGGTGTGAAAACAAAACTGAGGGCGCCATCTGTGGAGAGACTTGATTCACCCATTTACATGCACATCGATGCCAGGGTGCTGCCATGCAAGGTGCTCACTACACAGCGGGAGCAACTTGGGGATTAAGGACATGACATGTCACGGCACCACAAGTCTGGTTGAAAGACCTGCATTTTCAAATTATTGAGTAACATTGACTGCTAGGTTCCTCCTGTCCAGTAGTTAGTGCTGTGTACCACAAAAAGATCTAATCCACCTTAGTAGAAGAAGAAAAATGTTTGCTTCAGATTTGAACTCAACACGTCATTTGAACTATGGACTTCTAATCACACCAAATTTATACTGGTGAGTAAACAACTGTATTTTATGCCAGAAATGAGGTCCAGGTTATTAAAAGCAGCATTTCTCCTTTAATATACACATGTTTAAGCTAACAGATAGCAGCTGGTTCATGCTCTGTTGGCTTATTAGGGCAGCAGATAACTGAAACAGTCCTTCAAATGGTGATACATGTTGTGTGGGCCGCCGAAGAGGAGGTACTGCTGGCCCACCACCACCAGAGGGCGCCCTGTCTGGAGTGCGGGCTCCAGGCACCAGAGGGCGTTGTCGCCTCACAGGAGCAGCCAGGGTGACAGCTGTCACCCATCACCTGAGACGAGACAGCTGATATCAATCAACAGGGAGGTATATCAGCAGGACGGCATCTCCACCTCATTGCCGAGATATCGCTTTACCAAGGAGGTAACGTATCCAGCCGATTATATCAACCTTAATTACCTTTTGCCTTTATACAGAGAGAGAGAAGAGCAGCAGGAAACAGTATTTGGATAAGTACTCACACTCCTGCACTTTAGTGTTTTCCTGACAAGAGGTGGAGGTGGTGTTCCACCCTGTGTGTTGCTGGGTGCAGCCGCACCCACACCTGACTGTTTCTGTTCCTTGCCAGCAGTACCGGATCCGACGAGCGGAGGCAGTGGCCACCTTGGGTTCGGGACTTGGCGGCTCCAGTATCCCCGGGGTTCGGTGGCAGAGGAAATCGGGTGGTTCCAGTTCGACTCGGACAGACGTCTCCTATCGTCGAACCTGCCCACACGACACCTTTGGAATTCGGTTACTGCTGTATTTGTAATCTGTTGTGTTTGTTGTGTGAATTCACAACAGTAAAACTTTGTGATTTGACTTTCTCCATTGTCCGTTCATTTGCGCCCCCTGTTGTGGGTCCGTGTTCCTACACTTTCCCAACAGGATATCTCGGCCAACGTCATGGATCCCGAGGGGCGTCAACCGGCTGTTGAACGGCCAATGGAAGAACAGGACGCGCAGGCGTCCGCAGGAGGGGTAATCGGTGAGTTGCAGCGGATCCTCTCCGCTTTCACGACTCGGTTAGATTTGATGACCGAGCAGAACGTCCTCCTGAACCGCAGGGTGGAGGCTCTCGCCACGCAGGTGGAAGCGCGCCCCCCGGGCGCCGCTGCGGCTCTCCCTCCCGTAGACCCTGTGCGTAACATTGACGTTCCACTGGTCGTTCAACGACCCCTCCCACCTTCCCCGGAAGCATACATAAGCCCCCCAGAGCCGTACGGAGGCTGTGTGGAGACGTGCGCGGATTTCCTTATGCAGTGTTCGCTCGTCTTCGCACAGCGTCCAGTCATGTACGCGACCGATGCTAGCAAGATAGCTTATGTAATAAACCTGCTTCGCGGCGAGGCACGTGCTTGGGCTACAGCGCTCTGGGAGCAAAAGTCACGGCTCCTTCAGACATACGATGGGTTTGTGAGGGAGTTCAGAACCGTGTTCGATCACCCCAATAGAGGAGAAACCGCTTCAACTGTGCTACTGTCGATGAGACAGGGGCGTCGGCGCGCAGCTGCCTATGCAGTCGACTTCCGCATCGCGGCTGCGAGGTCCGGCTGGAATAGCACTGCCCTCCGCGCCGCCTTTGTAAACGGACTGTCATTGGTTCTTAAGGAGCACCTGGTGGCTAAGGACGAACCGCGGGATTTAGACGGGCTCATCGATCTTGTCATACGATTAGACAACCGGCTAGAAGAACGTCGGCGGGAACGAGAGGAAGGGCGTGGCCGGGCACGTGCCGTCCCTCTCCCTTCCGGATCCGACCGCGCTCCGCCTTCCCCACGCTCCACGGCCCCTGCGCTCCGTGGGGCCACAGCTCCCCCTGCTGACGAAGCTAAAGACACGAGTAGGGCAACATTTAGGGCACCAGATGCACAGAGGAGGCAGGCCCACGGAGCTTGTTTTGTATGTGGCTCGACAGAGCACCACGTAAGAGACTGCCCCGAGCGGTCAAACTCCAAACGCCCGCCCCTAGAGACTGGGCTAGGGGTGGGCCGAGACATTCACGTGGGACACACCCACATTGCCACACGACTCCCAGTCACGATCCTTTATGAGGACTCAACCCTGAAGGCCCCAGCACTGGTGGACACGGGCTCTGAGGGGAATCTGTTGGATAGCAGATGGGCTAGGGAGATAGGGCTCCCTCTGGTGGCGCTTACCTCGCCTGTACAGGTTCGGGCACTAGATGGCTCCCTACTCCCTCCGATCACGCATAAGACACCACCTGTAACTCTGGTGGTGTCAGGGAATCACCGGGAGGTGATTGAGTTTTTTGTGACTCAGGCCACCTCCCGTGTGGTTTTAGGATTTCCCTGGATGTTGAAGCACAATCCCCGGATTGATTGGCCGTCCGGGGTAGTGGTTCAGTGGAGCGAGACCTGCCATCGGGTGTGTCTAGGTTCCTCGGTTCCTCCCGGCTCCCGAGCTAAGGAGGAGGTCAGAGTCCCGCCCAATCTGGGGGCGGTGCCAGTGGAGTACCATGACCTTGTCGACGTGTTCAGCAAGGATCTGGCGCTCACCCTTCCCCCCCACCGTCCTTATGATTGTGCCATTGATTTGGTTCCGGGCAGTGAGTTCCCGTCCAGCAGGCTGTACAACCTCTCACGGCCTGAGCGCGAATCAATGGAGACCTACATCCGGGACTCGTTAGCCGCCGGGTTGATCCGGAATTCCACCTCCCCGATGGGTGCAGGTTTCTTTTTTGTGGGTAAAAAAGACGGCGGTCTTCGTCCATGCATTGATTATAGGGGGCTGAACGAGATCACGATTCGCAATCGATACCCGTTGCCCCTGTTGGATTCAGTGTTCACGCCCCTGCGTGGAGCCCAAATATTCACTAAGCTCGATCTTAGAAATGCGTACCACCTGGTTCGGATCCGGAAGGGAGACGAGTGGAAGACGGCATTTAACACCCCCTTAGGGCACTTTGAGTACCTGGTCATGCCGTTCGGTCTCACAAACGCTCCCGCGACTTTCCAAGCGTTGGTTAACGATGTCTTGCGGGATTTCCTGCACCGGTTCGTCTTCGTATATCTAGACGATATACTCATCTTTTCTCCGGATCCTGAGACCCATGTCCAGCATGTACGTCAGGTCCTGCAGTGGTTGTTGGAGAACCGGCTGTTTGTGAAGGGCGAGAAGTGTGAGTTCCACCGCACATCTTTGTCCTTCTTGGGGTTCATTATCTCCTCCAACTCCGTCGCTCCTGATCCGGCCAAGGTTGCGGCGGTGAGAGACTGGCCCCAACCCACAAGCCGTAGGAAGTTGCAACAGTTCCTAGGCTTTGCTAATTTCTACAGGAGGTTCATTAAGGGCTACAGTCAGGTAGTTAGCCCCCTGACAGCCCTGACCTCACCAAAAGTCCCCTTCACCTGGTCGGATCGTTGCGATGCCGCGTTCAAGGAGTTGAAATGGCGCTTCTCGTCTGCACCTGTTCTGGTGCAGCCCGATCCTAGTCGCCAGTTAGTGGTTGAAGTGGACGCCTCAGACTCAGGGATAGGAGCCGTGCTGTCCCAGAGCGGGAAGACCGATAAGGTCCTTCACCCGTGTGCCTATTTTTCCCGCAGGTTGACCCCAGCCGAACGGAACTATGACGTCGGCAATCGAGAGCTCCTTGCGGTGAAAGAGGCTCTTGAGGAGTGGAGACATCTGTTGGAGGGAACGTCCGTGCCATTCACGGTTTTCACTGACCACCGGAACCTGGAGTATATCAGGACCGCCAAGCGGCTGAATCCCAGGCAAGCCCGCTGGTCACTGTTCTTCGGCCGTTTTGACTTCCGGATCACCTACCGTCCCGGGACCAAAAATCAAATATCGGATGCCTTGTCCCGGGTACATGAAGATGAGGTCAAAACGGAGTCGTCGGATCCCCCGGATCCCATCATCCCGGAGTCCGCTATCGTGGCCGCCCTCACCTGGGACGTGGAGAAGACCGTCCGGGAGGCCCTGACACGAGACCCGGACCCCGGAACCGGACCGAAGAACAAACTCTACGTCCCACCAGAAGCTAGGGCTGCAGTCCTGGACTTCTGTCACAGTTCTAAGCTCTCCTGTCATCCTGGGGTGCGAAGAACCGTGGCAGTCGTCCGGCAGTGCTTCTGGTGGGCGTCCCTGGAGGCCGACGTCCAGGGTTACATCCAGGCCTGTACCACCTGCGCCAGGGGCAAGGCCGACCACCGCAAGACATCGGGATTGCTACAGCCGCTGCCCGTGCCTCATCGCCCCTGGTCTCACATCGGCCTGGATTTTGTCACGGGTCTCCCGCCGTCCCAGGGAAACACCGTCATCCTCACGATAGTGGACTGATTCTCCAAGGCGGCCCACTTCGTGGCCCTCCCGAAGCTACCAACGGCCCAGGAGACAGCGGACCTCCTGGTCCACCACGTCGTCCGTCTGCATGGGATACCATCAGACATCGTCTCCGATCGCGGTCCCCAGTTCTCCTCGCACGTCTGGAGGAGCTTCTGCCGGGAACTGGGGGCCACGGTCAGTCTCTCGTCCGGGTATCACCCCAGACCAACGGGCAAGCAGAACGGGCCAACCAAGAGATGGAGCAGACCCTACGTTGTGTGACAGCCGCGCACCCGACGGCCTGGAGTACCCACCTGGCCTGGATCGAGTACGCCCACAACAGTCAGGTATCATCAGCCACCGGCCTCTCCCCTTTTGAGGTGTGTTTGGGGTATCAGCCCCCGTTGTTTCCGGTGGTTGAGGGGGAGGTCGGTGTGCCCTCGGTCCAGGCCCACCTACAGAAGTGCCGTCGGGTGTGGCGTGCCGCCCGTTCTGCTTTGTTGAAGGCCCGGACGAGGGTGAAGAACCATGCAGACCGGCGGCGGACCCCGGCTCCTACGTATCGTCCTGGCCAGGAAGTGTGGTTGTCCACCAAGGACATTCCCCTACAAGTGGACTCCCCAAAACTGCAGGAACGATACATTGGTCCATTTAAAATTCTCAAGGTCATCAATCCCGCCGCAGTGAGGCTTCAGCTCCCGGCCTCACTGCGGATTCATCCAGTGTTCCATGTTTCCAGGATAAAACCTCATCACACCTCACCCCTCTGCACTCCGGGTCCGGCACCACCTCCTGCCCGGATCATCGACGGCGAGCCGGCTTGGACTGTACGCTGGCTCCTGGACGTCCGACGGATGGGCCGGGGTTTGCAGTATCTGGTGGACTGGGAAGGGTACGGCCCCGAAGAGCGCTCCTGGGTGAAGAGGAGCTTCATCCTGGATCCGGCCCTCCTGGCCGACTTCTACCGTCGCCACCCGGACAAGCCTGGTCGTGCGCCAGGAGGCGCCCGTTGAGGGGGGGGTCCTGTTGTGTGGGCCGCCGAAGAGGAGGTACTGCTGGCCCACCACCACCAGAGGGCGCCCTGTCTGGAGTGCGGGCTCCAGGCACCAGAGGGCGCTGTCGCCTCACAGGAGCAGCCAGGGTGACAGCTGTCACCCATCACCTGAGACGAGACAGCTGATATCAATCAACAGGGAGGTATATCAGCAGGACGGCATCTCCACCTCATTGCCGAGATATCGCTTTACCAAGGAGGTAACGTATCCAGCCGATTATATCAACCTTAATTACCTTTTGCCTTTATACAGAGAGAGAGAAGAGCAGCAGGAAACAGTATTTGGATAAGTACTCACACTCCTGCACTTTAGTGTTTTCCTGACAAGAGGTGGAGGTGGTGTTCCACCCTGTGTGTTGCTGGGTGCAGCCGCACCCACACCTGACTGTTTCTGTTCCTTGCCAGCAGTACCGGATCCGACGAGCGGAGGCAGTGGCCACCTGGGGTTCGGGACTTGGCGGCTCCAGTATCCCCGGGGTTCGGTGGCAGAGGAAATCGGGTGGATCCGGTTCGACTCGGACAGACGTCTCTTATCGTCGAGCCTGCCCACACGACACCTTTGGAATTCGGTTACTGCTGTATTTGTAATCTGTTGTGTTTGTTGTGTGAATTCACAACAGTAAAACTTTGTGATTTGACTTTCTCCATTGTCCGTTCATTTGCGCCCCCTGTTGTGGGTCCGTGTTCCTACACTTTCCCAACAATTCAAGCATCAAATCCAGCACAAATACAGCTGGAGCAAAATTAATAGAGCAACTTTAACTTTTGACACCTGTACAAACTGAAACTGACCTTTGTCACCATTCTTGCTGCTTTTACCTCATAACTCCATAACATTCAGTCACAGATTGTCCAAACTATACCTTTTTGGAAACTTTATGATCAGGCAACTAATGTGGTGTCATTTTCTTTATGACTGGAGCATCTTTTAATTTTGACCCCTGTGTAATTCTTTAATTGACCCCTACCTGACCGCCAACTGAAAATTCAAGTGGCCAATCGTTTTTTTTAAAGCGCTCATGTCTATGGATTATTTGTGCCACATTTTGCAGGATTCCACTCTAAATACGCTCCTCAGTGTTTCTCAGTTTCCCTCAAAAGTACTGGAACATTTGGTATTTCACACATTTTAATTAGTTTATTTCATTTCAAATACATTTTTTTCTAAAATGATCTTCCTTAACTCAAACTGAAAGCAAATCTCTACAACTTGATATAAATTAATTAAAAATATAAAATCCAGCTTCCTGATGAAGTGGTGTAGAGGAGGATTTTCTTAAAAAGACCTGAAAGTTCAGCTAGACATTTCCAAGTCACATGTTGAGTGACTTGGAAATGTTCATGTTTCCATCCCCTGACTTGTCTGATGAAAACTGGCAATAAAACTGATTATTATTTACAGGTTTTATCAAGTTTTAGAGATTTGCTTTCAGTTTGAGTTTCAGGAAGATAATTTTAGAAATTTTTATTTTTATTTTTTTTGTATTTCTTGTATTTAAAATGGCATAAACAAATTAAAATGTGTGAAATTCCAAGTGTTCCAATACTTTTGGAGGGCACAGTATCCTAACTTTATGATGAGTGCAAAATGAGGTATTATAAATGTGGTATTATTACTGTTTTGTTTAAGAATGTTTAATTTTCACTGTTGCTGCACTTTGTGTCAAATCATAGTCATATATATCATATTGATATGAAAATTCAGTAAGGTATATCTTCTATTATACATTCCAAATCTAAGGTACACCTAAATATATTTAAAGAAAAAAAAAAGAGAGTAGAGCCACTTAGGTGCTTGGGCTTGAGAACCAGGGATGGTAGGTTGAAAAGTTTTTTTTATCCCATGGGAACTCTCTCATGGGATAAAAAGCCCCCCCAGAAGCTGAAAGGTTTTTGCCATGCTAATGCTCCCCTGAAGCATGTACTCAAAATAAAGTCTGAAGGACCTAAATGACATGGTGAGATGCTGACGAGCTTCACTCATTCATGTCTGTGACATATGCATATTAATAATAATCATGATAATATCCTCTGTTTCGTAGGAGTAAGTGCGCAGCTCTACAGAGCAACTACAATTAACATGCCAAACCTGTTTTTCCCCCCTCCATTCTTTATGAAACATTGATCATGACGTGTAGCAGCCAGCTGAAGAGCTCACCTCAAAGGCTATGAGGTTCCATTTGTGTCATTATCTGAAAGGGAATGCTTTTGACAAAAACTATAGATTTTGTATATATAAAATCAATGGATTGCAGCATTGAGGAATCAGAGTGTCTGGGTTTGTAATTGTCCTGGAATAAGATTAAGATTCAGACTTATAAGGACGTCCTGGACTCAGCCATCAACCGTGTATTTGTATGTGGTGAAACTGATGAACTTGTAGAGACATTCACTTATCTCAGCAGTGACATACATACCATATCTCTGGGTCCTCAGTCTTTGAAATTCAGAGGCACCTAGGAAGAACCTATAGAGTCATGAGGTTGCTGGACAGAGGTGTTTTATAATTTCAATATATTTGCAGGAGAACGAAGGCTTTATGGTCATGCTGCTGTCTGATTGCTGTATGCTTGTGAGACTTCGACACTAACCAGTGATCTAAGGCAATGATGGGCTGTCTTTGGTAGTAAGTTTTTTCCTTGGGTACTGGTGGTACCGCTGGAATGACTGTATCAAAAGAGAACGCCAAGGGGGTGCCCATGTTTCACCTAGCTGTGTCAAATAGACAGTTATTGTGGAAATGGATCGGTTGTCTGCCAGGGTGGTTGCCAAGGCGGTTCCGTGGTGTTGTGGATGTGGCGAAGCGTGACACCAGCGCATGCTTCCAGACTTGACTGTCCAATTACTTATTGACCTGACTATACATGTACTTCCTTATACACCTTAAAAGGTTTTACTGCTTCTGCAGTGATACTGCCTTCACAGTAAACAAAGTTAATGAAACTCAAGCCATGTTAATTTCAATCAAAGAAGCTTGAAACAAACTCCAAATACACGTGAGGTCACTGCAATCACGTAGTTAACTGCAAATATGTTTATGCTTTAAGTGTAACCTCAATCAAACATCATTTATTTTAAAAATCAGCAAAGTAGTTGCTGCGGCACAGGTACTTCTGTTGTAACCCAATTTTTTTTTCCCCTCTTCATCCAGTTTGTTCCTTTCCGGGACTATATCGATCGGTCAGGAAATCAGGTCTTGAGCATGGCCCGGCTGGCTAAAGATGTCCTGGCAGAGATCCCTGACCAGTTGCTGTCCTTCATGAAGAGTCGGGGGATTGAACCCTGCCCTCCCATGCCTGCTGCATCTGACTCCCCTGTGATGGCTACCACCACTACCACCGCCACCACTCAAGCCTCCAAGGAACGCAAAAATGCACACTTGAAATAAGGGCAGGAAGCAGAGCAGTGTGGTTGGATGTGATCATGGGGAGGTCTGTGTTTTTGAGAGTGTGCATGTGTGTGATTTAGACCACAGCAAAGCAAAAGTAAAGTTGAGAATGGAGGCTCACCTACAAGAAGAACGTGTACACTTTAGCTTAGAAAATGTATTTTGAGTCTCATAGTACTGATTTTTGTCATTGTCTGTCGATGTTTGCTCTCTGCAGCGGTACACAAACTGTACTAAATGGCTTCAAACGTACTTAAAACTGAACACTTTCATCCTCAGTTATCAATTGTAAGATTTCAAATGAGGTAAAAATGTCATTTAGCTTGTCACCACAAAGCTTTGTATAAGAATTTTTCACCTGCACAGCCTCATCTTTGACTTCAAGGAATGCCACCACATCTTTTGCAAGCATTTTTCAGAATTCGTTTCTATTCATTTGAATGTAATTTGCTGTGATTATTCATAGGGATTCAGTCCATAAACCAAAATAATCACTTGAGAAATCAAGGCAGATATTTTGCATTTGGTTAGATGTTGGTCTACTTTGTTGTACAAAAACACACTGAAGCTCGCTAAAAAAGTCTTTTGATAACTTTGACTCAACTGAAGCAAACAATGTTAAAAGTAAATGTTGCATAGACCTTTCACCCAACTTCCGTATATTTGACCAGAAATACGCAATCGATGTGGAAACCTTTTTCTGGCAATAAGTAAACAAATATAGTAAAGCCATTGAAATCGATGCGTAAAACTCTCCTAAACCATCATCGTATAAACTGGATATTCCCACTCACCAGACAAAAGCAAAAGTCCCAATGCTTTTGTATGGTTTTCCATGTAATGAACACTGTATATACAAGATTTTGTATTAAGGATTTTCACTCGCATTGGACAAAACGTCCTGTCCAACCGCAATGCGTTTCCATTAAAAACCCCTCGCATGTACCGTACAGAGCAGTCTGGACGTGCACAGTAACAGAGGTACAAAATTAAGTTAAATCAGATATACAAAGGTTGTGATTCGTTGCTTTTCTTCATTTCCCACCATATTTTAAAAGTTTTTGCAGTGCACACGTCAATTTGGATCAAATACGTTTGGCACAAAAGTCCGCAAATACAACCCCTGGCAAAAATTATGGAATCACCGGCCTCGGAGGATGTTCATTCAGTTGTTTAATTTTGTAGAAATAAAGCAGATCACAGACATGACACAAAACTAAAGTCATTTCAAATGGCAACTTTCTGGCTTTAAGAAACACTATAAGAAATCAAGAAAAAAAGATTGTGGCAGTCAGTAACGGTTACTTTTTTAGACCAAGCAGAGGAAAAAAATATGGAATCACTCAATTCTGAGGAAAAAAATATGGAATCACCCTGTAAATTTTCATCCCCCAAATTAACACCTGCATCAAATCAGATCTGCTCATTGAATTGACCCTATGCCATGACATTGACCCTATGTGTCTTTTTGCAAGGAATGTTTTTGCAGTTTTTGCTCTATGGCAAGATGCATTATCATCTTGAAAAATGATTTCATCATCCCCAAACATCCTTTCAATTGTCCAAAATATCAACATAAACTTGTGCATTTATTGATGATGTAATGACAGCCATCTCCCCAGTGCCTTTACCTGACATGCAGCCCCATGTCATCAATGACTGTGGAAATTTACACGTTCTCTTCAGGCAGTCATCTTTATAAATCTCATTGGAAAGGCACCAAACAAAAGTTCCAGCATCATCACCTTGCCCAATGCAGATTTGAGATTCATCACTGAATATGACTTTCATCCAGTCATCCACAGTCCACAATTGCTTTTCCTTAGCCCATTGTAACCTTGTTTTTTTCTGTTTAGGTGTTAATGATGCCTTTCGTTTAGCTTTTCTGTATGTAAATCCCATTTCCTTTAGGAGCTTTCTTACAGTTCGGTCACAGACATTGACTCCAGTTTCCTCCCATTCGTTCCTCATTTGTTTTGTTGTACATTTTTCGATTTTTGAGACATATTGCTTTAAGTTTTCTGTCTTGACGCTTTGATGTCTTCCTTAGTCTACCAGTGTTCACTCCTTTTTAGATGCAGACTAACGAGCAGATCTGATATGATGCAGGTGTTAGTTTTGGGGATGAAAATTTACAGGGTGATTCCATAATTTTTTCCTCAGAATTGAGTGATTCCATATTTTTTTCCTCTGCTTGGTCTAAAAAAGTAACCGTTACTGACTGCCACAATCTTTTTTTCTTGATTTCTTGTAGTGTTTCTTAAAGCCAGAAAGTTGCCATTTGAAATGACTTTAGTTATGTGTCATGTCTGTGATCTGCTTTTTTTCTACAAAATTAAACAACTGAATGAACATCCTCCGAGGCCGGTGATTCCATAATTTTTGCCAGGGGTTGTATGACAAAGTCAGAAAATGATGCTTAAATGACGTGCAATTCATAGCGGAAACTGTACACCTTACCTGTGATTTGGAGGTACAGTAGATGATTGTAGAAAGAAGAGCTCATTGAGGGACAAATCCAGAAATAGCATAATCCAGACAAACTGCAAAAACTTGACGGAGAACTTTAAAGCTGTCACGCATGTCAATGTCATTCCATGGAACAGAGTTACAGAGCTGCAGAGGATTTTAAGGTACCACTGTGCAGCAGACTTAGAAATAAAGAGTGACTCGACCAAATGTAATCTTTTCAGTGAACATAACGTCCGCCGCTTATTTAAGGTAGGCCTTTATTTTTTTCAGACGAAGTTTTAACCCGGTCATTAAATAAGGCAGGTCCCGATTCAGGATTCCCTGTAGATCGTTCGGTGCCTCCTGACTGTAACGACACTCTAAAACATTGCAGCTGTGTTTAGTTATGTCCACTTGCTACCTCCATTAACATAAAGAGCTCTTACAAGTTTTAGATGTTGAACTCAACTTTACAAGTTGAGTTGAGTTGTAAAGTTGAGTTCAACATCCAAAACTTGTAAGAGCTCTTTATGTTAACCCTCTGGGGCCGACGCCATCATATATGACGGCTAAAACCAAGCTTTACTAAATTAGAAATAACTTTTTAATGATATGAGATAGAAACGTACTTTTTTTTTGCTGAAAAGTTAACTCTGCGGACTTTCAAGCCAGCCATTGGCCATCTTTGTACTCCTCATAGAAGCTGTGTGATGACGTGCACAGTGTCAGTGTCCAATTGGAATTGGTTCACTGTCACATGGTTTTCCAAAATCCAATCGTAGGGCAGATTTACCTCACGTGAAAAGCCAAAGATCGTTTTCAGGAGTGATATGCTATTAGTTGGCCCGTTTGAATAGCCCCCTGGGTGCTGCAATGAGTACATACTATTCCAATGCGCCCTATGCCATTACGCACAGGGAAAGTGAAAGCAGATGGAGTGCCTCTAATGACAATCTCATGTGCTCAAACAAAGAGTGTGTAACTATCAGGATTGCTCCACAGGTTTGCATGTAAATGTTACTGGATAACTCTGTTGCTTTCTCGGCGTAAAGCACTGTTTACCATATCAAAATAACAAAACGCATTTTGTATATATTGTTCAAAATGTGCATTTGTGTTTGTTTGAACCTTTTTGTTGTACAGTCTTTCACACAAGACCTCAAATTACCTTTATAAAGTGTTAAAACAGTTATTATAGTTTGCTGTGTGTTTTGAATAAATGTGTGTGGAAAATTATTTTTTGCTTTATTTTTTCCTTTCTCATTTCTGATTGTAAACCTTTATTATACTTATAAAACACAACAAAAACATATATATTCTGAAAGCACAGGTTGTCCTGAAAAACGAAACATAAAACTTGATTGTGGGATGCAGGGAGAGCTGCTAACAGCAATAATAAAACATTTATGCCAGACGAGTGAACTGTCCAAAAAAATGCCCTCGGACCCCAGAGGGTTAAAGAGAGGTAGCAAGTGGAAGTAACTAAATACAGCTGCAATGTTTTAGAGTGTAATCCGTTACATATCATGGATTTTATCCATTTTATACATATAACGGATTTAGTCTGTTTTATGCGTATAACTGATATCAATTATAACTGACAAAATTTGCTGGTCCACCTGAATCCATTATATGCAGGGTATGTTTTTCTGTTGTGTTGACACTTGACAAGAACTCCATTTCCAGAATGATTATGTATTTCTGGTTATTGAGAGAAAGGTCTATTAGCTAGCCGTGCTTCATTGTCTAATTTTATAAATTCCTACTGTTACAAAATATAAATTGTGCTGTAATTCTGACACTTAACTCACCCACTTTGGAAGCAATTTCCCTGAAATTAAAGCTTCTCCACGACACCCTCATGCTTATCATTTGGTTTCAACTCAAATATTCCACTCTAAAGTGATCAAATAAAGGTTTTTTCAGTGTCTACCTGTAAACTGTAAAGCTCTAACTGTATGTGTTCATCAGCAAATAGATTAGTCCTATGGCTGATTTTCTGAAAAATTTGACCTTGCAATTGTGGTATTATTTGTGCATGATAAAGTAAATTGACAACATGCTAGCAACCACAGGATCTGTCAGAAGTCAACAGCTATCACTCCTTAGCTTCTAGGTCTGTTTATTATGGCCCCTTCACACAAGTGCGCATGAAGCAGGAATTGTGTGCAAAGGTGTAAAATCGTATATCCTCGTACACCTGTTGCTACAGCTATTTACGCACAACAGCGGCTGAAAGACAGAGTGTGCGCTGTGCGAGCCCATCGATCCCTCTCGCTGCAGGTGTTTTCCAGGTGACAAACATGAATATCTAACACTGCTTGCTTGGCACTTAGAAAATGTGTGGCCATTCATACAGTTAACATGGCAACAGTCAGCAGACAATCATTGTCGAGCTGGCAGTGAAATTTGTGCCCCACGACTGAAGTTGCACGTGTGGCATGCCAGAGTATTGGCTCCCCCCACAACACGTGTGCGTGAGGTGTGCGTGCTACTCCCCCCCCCGCCCCCCGCAGGAGAGGCATCTCGCATCTGATCACAGAGTGACATCTTGGTCACAACAGGGGGCGTGGCTGGCTGTTTTGACAGACGTGCGTGTGTTTGCTTGTGTGGAAATACATAAAAACAGACCATCAGTCTGTTTGGACAAACAGCAAGTGATCTGAATGTCAAGTCTGACAGGACACGCATGTCGGGCCGTGAGGGTATGGCAAGCCAACAGTGCCACAAATATGCCACTTTCATTCACATATCAGCAGAAATACGCTGTACCAAATGCCATTTGATCAGTTACCGCAGCGCTTTTTTCTTTTTTCTTTTTTTTTTTAGAAAATATGTTTATCTGCTTGTTGATTTTAGCCATTTTACGCTCCTGTTACAAGACAGTGATTGTAGTGCAGTGGTAAAGTTTCTGTCTGGTAATCACAGCATGCATGTTCAAATGCAGTGAGTGGCATTTTTTAAAAATTTAACCAGGGTTATTTAACTGCAGGGTCCTGTATTACGTCCCCTTTTATGTATTATTTATATCAACCCAGTGATTATAGAGCTGGTTTTTATTTTATTTTCCTCCACATCAGCGGCGCAATGTGGTGCACCTCATCCCATAGAGCACAGCTGCAAGCAGCTGCAGCTGCTCGCACTGTATTCCTGCTCAAAAGACATGCACGATGCTGGTTTGACAGATCGTGCATGCCCACCCATGGGCGCAATGTTTCGTGGTGTGCTCTACCACCGTGAGTCGCCCTGAGTTGCACGTATTCGCATGATGTGTGAAGGGACCCTTAACAAGGACATACAATGATTTTGCGTAACTATTTCCTTAGTGTCACAAGTTCGTTTCTAAGTGTAGTTTTGACTCTTACTGCCACTTTGTTCATCGTTGTGGCAGTGTTCCGCTCATTTGGTGTTTTGTTATTGCCCATAATGCAGTGTATTACTACACACCGGTGCGCACGCAAAAAAAGTGTTGGAAGAGTTCCAGTTTGAGGCTGTACTCAGTCAAAAATGCACTGAAAAAAGTTACTGACAGACACAGTTTGCCTTGCTGACAGTCCCCTAACCTTTGACAAATGTAGGACAGCTCTGTTGCTGATGATCTGAAATATTTGTGTTGAAAATCTGACTCCACATAGAGAGAAATACAAACAGGAATTATTCCAAAGATTTTGCATGCACATACTGTTACATAGCAATACATTGCATTATAGGTAGTAACATAACACTAGATGGTGCTATATACACCTCAAGTAATAAATTTTCTGGTAGCGCCAGGCAAGATAATATCACTCAGTTTAAAGGCAGACATTGTTCAAACTGAAGTCCTTTAACCATTTTTGTCAGGGCATTTTTCGAGGCTTGACAACAAGGCAGAGAACCTGAAAATACAGATGCAGAAATTAAATATTGTCCCACTTTTGCAAATCAACAGTGCATTCTGTGAGATATGTCAACATTAAAGCATCATCTAAATGTATACTGTGTGTTACACTGTGATAAACGTGACATGCAAATACATTTCAAGGTCCACATTCAAATGTAAGTAAAAATTCATTCTACTTGAGCATGACAAGCAGTGTTTCCAGGCACCTTGTGTAGGCAGAGCACATTTTCAGCCAATACAGTGCATCCAGAAAGTATTTACGACATTTCAGTTTTTCCACATTATGTTACAGGCTTATTCCAAAATGGAGTAAATTATATTTTTCCCCTCAAAATTCTAATCACAACACCCCATAATGACAAAATGAAAGTTTGTTGTTTTTTTAATTTTGCAAATTTATTAATAATAAAAACTAAGCACAGGTATATAAGTATTCACACCCTTTGTTCACTACTTTGTTGATGCACCTTTGGCAGCAATTACAGTCTCAAGTCTTCTTGAATATGATGCCACAAGCTTGGTGCACCTATCTTTGGGCAGTTTTGCCCCATTCCTCTTTGCAGCACCTCTCAAGCTCCATCAGGTTGGATGGGGAGCGTCTGTGCACAGGCATTTTCAGATCTCTCCAGAGACGTTCAATCAGATTCAGGTCATGCTTCACTGTAGGGAAGGTGTCTGGTTTCCTCCAAACATTAGGCCTGGCATTCGTGACAAAGAGTTCAATCTTTGTCTCATCAGAATTGTGTTTCTCTGGTCTGAGAGTCCTTCAGGTGCCGTTTTGGCAAACTCCAGATGGGCTGCCATGTGCCTTTTACCAAGGAGTGGCTTCTTTCTGGCCACTCTACCATACAGGCCTGATTGGTGGATTGTTGCAGAGATGGTTTTGCTTCTGGAAGGGTCTCCTCTCTCCACCAAGGAATGATGGATTTCTGACTAAGTGACCATGGGGTTCTTGGTCACCTCACTAACTAAGGCTCTTCTTCCACAATCGCTCAGTTTAGATGGGCAGCCAGCTCGAGTAAGAGTCTTGGTGGATCCAAACTACTTCAGTTTACAGATGATGGCAGCCACTGTGCTCATTGGGTCCTTCAAAGCAGCAGAAATGGTTGCGTACCCTTCCCCAGATTTGTGTCTCTAGACAACCCAGTCTCATGGCAAGTCATGATTCAGCAGCATGAAATATACATTAATCTATTGGTTCGTCATATTGTGACGAAAAGCACCTCATTTTCATCATGGCAGCACAAATTCATTCTAATTTATTCCATGATGGCTGCACGAAATTAAAAGTGAAGCGCGGGGGAATCGGGTGGTTATGGTTAGGGTAGGGGGAAGGAGTAGGATTAGGTTATGGTTAAGGTTAGGGTTGGAGGTAGGAGTAGTGTTAGCAATAGTGAGTTTTAAAAAAACCCTGTCGCGAAAATTTGACTCATTGTTGTGTGGGCCGCTGAAGAGGAGGTACTGCTGGCCCACCACCACCAGAGGGCACCCTGCCTGGAGTGCGGGCTCCAGGCACCAGAGGGCGCTGCCACCTCACAGGAGCAGCCGGGGTGACAGCTGTCACCTACGACAGCTGTCACCAATCATCTGATCCGCATCGGTATATCAGCAAGACGTCATCTCCACCTCTTTGCCGAGATATCGCTCTACCGAGGAGGTAACATACTCAGCCAATTGTGTTGTCTTCTTGACCATAATACTTTGTTGCTTTGCGCAGATAGTGAGTAGAACAGCAGGAGACTGTATTGGACCTTTTGGATAAGTACTCACATTCCTGCACTAACCAGTGTTTTCCTGACGAGAGGTGGAGGTGGTTTTTGCACCATACGTGTTGCTGGGTGCAGGCGCACCCACATCTGACTGTTTTTGTTCCTCGCCAGCAGTACCAGATCCGACAAGCGGAGGCAGTGGCCACCTGGGAGTTCGGGACTTGGCGGCTCCAGTATTCCCGGGGTTCGGTGGCGGAGGAAATCGTGTGGTTCCGGTTCTGCTTTGGACAGACGTCTTCTATCTTCGAGCCTGCCCACATGACACCTTTTGTGATTTGACTTTATTGTCTATTATTGTAATCTGTTGTGTTTGTTGTGCTTATTTCACAACAGTAAAAGTGCTATTTGACTTCCTCCATTGTCCGTTCATTTGCGCCCCCTGTTGTGGGTCCGTGTTCCTACACTTTCACAACAGGATATCTCGGCCAACGTCATGGATCCCGAGGGGCGTCAACCGGCTGTTGAACGGCCAATGGAAGAACAGGGCGCACAGGCGTCCGCAGGAGGAATGATCGGTGAGTTGCAGCGAATCCTCACCGCCTTCACGGCTCGGTTGGATCTAATGACCGAGCAGAACGCCCTCCTTAACCGCAGGGTGGAGGCTCTCACCACACAGGTGGAAGCGCGCCCTCAGGGCGCTGCTGCGGCTCTCCCTCCTGTCGACCCTGTGCGTAACAGTGACGTTCCACAGGTCGTTCAACGACCCCTCCCACCTTCCCCGGAAGCATACATAAGCCCTCCAGAGCCGTACGGGGGTTGTGTGGAGACGTGCGCGGACTTTCTTATGCAGTGTTCGCTCGTCTTCGCACAACGTCCCATCATGTACGCGACTGATGCTAGCAAGATAGCTTATGTGATAAATCTGCTTCGCGGTGAGGCACGCGCTTGGGCTACAGCGCTCTGGGAGCAAAATTCACGGCTCCTTCAGACATATGATGGGTTTGTGAGGGAGTTCAGAACAGTGTTTGATCACCCAAATAGAGGAGAGACCGCTTCAGCCGTGCTGCTGTCAATGAGACGGGCGCCGGAGCGCAGCTGCTTATGCAGTCGACTTCCGCATCGCGGCTGCAAGGTCCGGCTGGAATAGCACTGCCCTCCGCGCCGCCTTCGTAAACGGACTGTCGTTGGTCCTGAAGGAGCACCTGGTGGCTAAGGACAAACCGCGGGATTTAGATGGGCTTATTGATTTCGTTATACGATTAGACAATCGGTTAGAAGAACGCCGTTGGGAACGAGACGAAGGGCGTGGCCGGGCACGCGCCGTCCCTCTCCCTTCCAGCTCCGACCGAGCTCCGCCCTCCCCACGCTCCATGGCCTCTACGCTCCGTGTGGTTACAGCTTCCCCTGCTGATGAAGCTATGGACACGAGCGGGGCCACATTTAGACCACCGGATAGACAGAGGAGGCTGGTCCGCGGAGCGTGCTTTGTTTGTGGCTCGATAGAGCATCAGGTGAGGGACTGCCCCGAGCGGTTAAACACCAACGCCCGCCCCTAGAAACTGGGCTAGGGGTGGGTCAAGACATTCACGTGGGACACACCCATATTGCCACACGACTCCCAGTTACAATCCTTTATGAGGATTTAACCCTTCAGGCCCCAGCACTGGTGGACACGGGCTCTGAAGGGAATTTGCTAGACAGCAAATGGGCCAGGGAGGCAGGGCTCCCTCTGGTGGCACTTACTTCACCTGTGCAAGTACGGGCACTAGATGGCTCCCTACTCCCTTTAATCACACATAAGACACCTCCAGTAACTCTGGTGGTGTCAGGGAACCACCGGGAGGAGATCGAGTTTTTTGTGACTCCTGCCACCTCCCGTGTGATTCTCGGGTTCCCCTGGATGTTAAAACACAATCCCCGGATCGATTGGCCGTCCGGGGTAGTGGTTCAGTGGAGTGAGACCTGCCATCGGGTATGTTTAGGTTCCTCGGTTCCTCCCGGTTCCCAGGCTAAGGAGGAGGTCAGAGTCCCGCCCAATCTCGGGACAGTGCCGGTGGAGTACCATGACCTTGTGGACGTGTTCAGTAAGGATCTGGCGCTCACCCTTCCCCCGCACCGCCCGTACGATTGTGCCATTGATTTGGTTCCAGGCGTTGAGTTTCCGTCCAGCAGGCTGTACAACCTCTCACGACCTGAGCGCGAATCAATGGAGACCTACATCCGGGACTCTTTAGCTGCCGGGTTGAGCCGGTATTCCACCTCCCCGATGGGTGCAGGTTTCTTTTTTGTGGGGAAAAAGGATGGCGGACTACGTCCATGCATTGATTACAGGGGGCTGAACGAAATCACGGTTCGTAACCGATACCCATTGCCCTTGTTGGATTCAGTGTTCACGCCCCTGCATGGAGCCCAAATGTTCACTAAGCTAGATCTTAGAAATGCGTATCACCTGGTTCGGATCCGGAAGGGAGACGAGTGGAAGACGGCATTTAACACCCCCTTAGGTCACTTTGACTACCTGGTCATGCCGTTCGGTCTTACAAACGCCCCCGCGACGTTCCAAGCATTGGTTAATGATGTCTTGCGGGATTTCCTGCACCGATTCGTCTTCATATATCTGGACGATATACTCATCTTTTCTCCGGATCCTGAGACCCATGTCCGGCATGTACGTCAGGTCCTGCAGCGGTTGTTAGAGAACCGGCTGTTTGTGAAGGGCGAGAAGTGCGAGTTCCACCGCACTTCTTTGTCCTTCCTGGGATTTATCATCTCCCCTAACTCCGTCGCTCCTGATCCGGCCAAGGTCGCGGCGGTGAGAGACTGGCCCCATCCTACCAGCCGTAGGAAACTGCAACAGTTCCTCGGCTTTGCAAATTTCTACAGGAGGTTCATTAAGGGCTACAGTCAGGTAGTTAGCCCCCTGACAGCCCTGACCTCTCCAAAAGTCCCCTTCACCTGGTCGGATCGTTGCGATGCCACGTTCAAGGAGTTGAAACGGCGCTTCTCGTCTGCACCCGTTCTGGTGCAGCCCGATCCTAGTCGCCAGTTTGTGGTTGAAGTGGACGCCTCGGACTCAGGGATAGGAGCTGTGCTTTCCCAGAGCGGAGAGACCGATAAGGTCCTTCACCCGTGTGCCTATTTTTCCCGCAGGTTGACCCCGGCCGAACGGAACTATGACGTCGGCAATCGAGAACTCCTTGCGGTGAAAGAGGCTCTTGAAGAGTGGAGACATCTGTTGGAGGGAACGTCCGTGCCATTCACGGTTTTCACTGACCACCGGAACCTGGAGTATATCAGGACCGCCAAGCGGCTGAACCCCAGGCAAGCCCGCTGGTCACTGTTCTTCGGCCGTTTTGACTTCCCGATCACCTACCGTCCCGGGACCAAAAACCAGAGATCGGATACCTTGTCCCGGGTACATGAAGATGAAGTCAAAACGGAGTTGTCGGATCCACCGGAACCCATCATCCCGGAGTCCGCTATCGTGGCCACCCTCACCTGGGACGTAGAGAGAACCGTCCGGGAGGCCCTGGCACGAAGCCTGGACCCCGGAACTGGGCCGAAGAACAGACTTTACGTCCCACCAGAGGCTAGGGCTGCAGTCCTGGACTTCTGTCACGGCTCCAAGTTCTCCTGTCATCCGGGGGTGCGAAGAACCGTGGCAGTTGTCCGGCAGCGCTTCTGGTGGGCGTCCCTAGAGGCCGACGTCCGGGATTATATCCAGGCCTGCACCACCTGCGCCAGGGGCAAGGCTGATCTCCGCAGGGCATCGGGACTGCTCCAGCCGCTGCCCGTGCCTCATCGCCCCTGGTCCCACATCGGCCTGGATTTTGTCACGGGCCTCCCGCCGTCCCAGGGCAACACCACCATCCTCACGATAGTGGACCGGTTCTCCAAGGCGGCCCACTTCGTGGCCCTCCCGAAGCTCCCGACTGCCCAGGAGACAGCGGACCTCCTGGTCCACCACGTCGTCCGGCTGCATGGGATTCCAACAGACATCGTCTCCGATCGCGGTCCCCAGTTCTCCTCGCAAGTCTGGAAGAGCTTCTGCCGGGAACTGGGGGCCACGGTGAGTCTCTCATCCGGGTATCATCCCCGGGCAAGCAGAACGGGCCAATCAAGAGGTGGAACAGGCCCTGCGTTGCGTGACGGCCGCGCACCCTGCGGCCTGGAGTACCCATTTGGCCTGGATCGAGTATGCCCATAACAGCCAGGTGTCGTCAGCCACCGGCCTCTCCCCTTTTGAGGTGTGTCTGGGGTACCAGCCTCCTTTGTTTCCGGTGGTTGAGGGAGAGGTCGGTGTGCCCTCGGTCCAGGCCCACCTGCGGAAGTGCCGTCGGGTGTGGCGTGCCGCCCGTTCTGCTTTGCTGAGGGCCCGGATGAGGACGAAAGCCCATGCAGACCGTCGGCGGACCCCGGCCCCTACGTATCGGCCAGGGCAGGAAGTGTGGTTGTCAACATTCCAAGGACCTATACTTTATTGACAGACCTCGTATATCATGGGTTAAAGCAATAAATTTTCATCTGACTGAAAACTTTTCCTGGCAAAAATCAATGCCAGCAATTCCCTAAAATGTGGCGTATTGGGGGCACACACTCTTTTTTCCTCAATAAATACAATAAACACATTATACAGCATACAAATGTATTCTAAATAGCCTCTAAGGAGAGAGAGAAAAAGCATAAAAAGAAGGCAAAACCTGAACATAAAGGTACATAAAAGGGTGGTGGGAGCGGGGTGTAGTTTTGATTCTGGGGGTGCTCCCCCAAAACATTTTTTAAAGACCAAGTCAAATTTAGTATATTCTGGTGAATTTTAATGGGCATGAAGTCCTCTGAAACAAAGAAAACTCACTTCAAACTGTCAAGTAAAAATTCTTTGTCTTCTGTAGTATTTTGATCAGTTCTAATCCGGTGAATGCACCAAATGGGTGCTGTGTCGCTGGCTGTTCAGTCAATGAAATACAAAATTAGGGCCTAAAGCAACTGACAGTGTTGTTCTGCTGTGCACAACGTAACACTGTCACCAGTTTTGAAAACGCTGAGAAACTCAAAACTGGCATATTCACATTTAATTGGTAAAATGCACTTACTCATAAAACAAACTAGGGCTGCAACTAACGATTATTTTATTAATCGATTAATATTTTTTTTTAAGTTACATGTGAGTTTTGCCATTATTTCTTGAAGTGAGTTATTATTAAAAGGCCTTTGTCAACATCACCGTTTGAGCTTGTAACAAAGTTATGATGTTATATTCTCATCAAAAACATACCTGGAGTAATGTTTTGTTTTATTTTGCACATACATACATCACCGACACGCCCCAGAGATTTCCATCACGTTTCACCCGATTATGAGCATTTTTAGATGCCAACAGCAACTATCTCAACCACTGACAACATATTACAGCAAGAGTCCACAAAAGTATTTTAAAGTTATTTTCATGAAAAAAGACACAAATGTGCAATTTACTGCATTTTATTTTTTTATTGTTTAAAAACACAGCTTTGATGTGGTTTGACAGAAACAAATTGTCATTAAACTTCAGTAAAACAGGGATGAAGTGGAGTTACTAGGTGTTTATTTCTATATTTATTTATTTATGTTCATTGTTAGTTGGTTTTACCTTTTCTGTTGTTTTGTTTTATCAGGTTATTTTTGTCTGTTTCTCTAAAATTGTATTGTACCAATATTAGTTATTACTAGTTTTATTGTTGCTATTATTATTATTAATATATAAATAAAAATAAATTTAAAAATTACAATTCGTAATACATTTGACTTTTACGACAACAAACGCTAAGCAATTAATTATTTATTATTCAGACAACAAATGTACACACTGTGCTGAGATGCAAACAGCTTAATGCTAACTTTAACATTGAAAACGCCATAGACATACTAACGCGTTAGCATCGGTCCCGTTTTTAAGTCATAAAATACATCTATCAACTGTTTTAGAAGACCATAAAGGTTTAATATATAAAAGGTAAATATTACTCACAGACATATGCTCTTTAGGGTTTTAGCGTGGGAAAATTAAGATAAAGTGAAATAATACAACAAACCATCGAAGCAGTGAATCGGATTATTGCTTCATTGGTTCAAAGCAAAGCCACACCCTGCTCTGCTTGGGGAATGTCTGCCAATGTTCTCACAAAGATAGGGAGGAGAAAGACCGTGGCTCATGGCAAGCAGTAAACAGAGCGGAGAGGAAGGAAAATTCACACAGTCCCTTCCTCTGCAGTAAATGGTAAATGGACTGCATTTATATAGCGCTTTTCCATCTGCATCAGACGCTCAAAGCGCTTTACAATTATGCCTCACATTCACCCCGATGTCAGGGTGCTGCCATACATGGCGCTCACTACACACTGGGAGCAATAGGGGATTAAAGACCTTGCCCACGGGCCCTTAGTGATTTTCCAGTCAGGCGGGGATTTGAACCCAGGATCTTCTGGTCTCAAGGCCAACACCTTAACCACTAGACCATCACCTCCCCGTGCAGTGCCATCCACACAGATATTGCTGCTTTGATTAGTGCAGAATGGGATGTTGCTTTGACAGTGACACCATCATATTTCGGCCCCAAAACACGCATGACACTACGTGCGCACGTGCATGTGTGGTTAAATTTTCCAAATGACAGAAATCCCGAGAACTTTAACCCATGCCTTATATGTGGACAGGTGTGTGCATTTCCAGATCATGTCCAATCAACTGAATTTACCGCCAGTGGACTCCAATTAAGCTGTAGAAACATCTCAAGGATGATCAGTGGAAACAGGATGCACCTGAGCTCAATTTTGAGCAACATGGCAAAGACTGTGAGTTTTTTGTTTTGTTTTGTTTTTATAAATTTGCAAAAATCTAAAAAAAAAAACTTCTCACGCTGTCATTATGGGGTATTGTGTGTAGAATATTTAGGAGAAAAATGAATTTCATCCATTTTGGAATAAAGCTGTAACATATAATGTGGTAAAAGTGAAGCACTGTGAATACTTTCTGGATGCACAGTATTAGGCCATGAAATTGGGATGAGAAGCAACAGAAATATCCAGTACAACAGGACTTTTACTACACACCCCCTTTGCAATTTAATGAAAGTAGGAGTTATGGTTTGCTTTAGCCCTGTCTAAAGAACTGAATATATCCAGTTATGTACTTTCTTCTTTTTTTTCCCTTACTCCATTAACCTGTTTATCTAAAATGCAATTCTCTAACCTGAAGTATGTCATTTGGAATAAAGAATTTAAGTGGTTGGTTCGGTTCATAATGGCAGCTAACCTGCCTTTGTTTCTCACCTTATCTAGCGCATGCAAGTGGTTAAAATGGACACGTAGCTAAGAATGTGTAAAAAGATCACAGTCACCTTTGTTATTTTTACTTGACAAAAGAAAAAAACACATAGAACAATATTTGGTATGTGTCACTGTTTTCTGTACTTGTTTCATTAGAAGTCTGAGCACAATTTCAAATCGTAGGTTCAAGTTTTATACATTAACTGTGGTTGACTGCAGTGATTCATCAGCTGCTGTGTAATGCTGCTGATTTGCATTTTTAACCTTTTTTTTTTTTTTTTTTTTTGGACTTAGGCTTTTTATGTGCATGAATGACTGGGATCAGTGAATTGCGCACAGACACCAAACTCCGTTTTTAAACTTCATGTGCCCTTTGATATTCAATTTCCTCCAACTGCACATGTTCCATTTTGTCAAGAAATAATGTAAATCATTTATAATATACACTTTATTCCATTAAGTGATTTAAAATAACAGTTAATGTAAATAGTTTTAATCATTTAAGTGAGTCAGGAATTTATATACACCAAGATGAATGCATTTGTAAACCGCAGGGATAATTCCAGAAATTCAGAGAATTACTTTTAAAAAGTTTTTTGCAGCCGATCTGCTCTGTGTAAGCCTGATCCTGTCAGATCTCAGAAGCTAAGCAGAGCAGGATCTGGTTAGTACTTGGATGGGAGACCTCTTTGGAACACCAGTGGCTGTGTGTTTCTCCAGGTAAAACTGGAGTTGCGTCAGGAAGGGCATCCGGCGTAAAACTTGTGCTGATTACCAATGCGGATCTGGATGTGTCCGCTGTGGCGACCCCGAACAAAACTGGGAGCAGCCAAATGAACAACAACTACAACTTTTTAAAAGTTTCTTCATGATGGCTCGGCATAATTTCCAATTAATTTGAGAACCGTTGTCTGTAGAACCATTGCTTTCTTGCATTTAAGGAAAACAAACAAGAAATAAGTCAAGGCTTCTGGAGCAATGTTTTGGACCTGAACAAGTCTGGTTCCTCCTTAGTAGCCATGAAAAGATTCATAGTAACCTGAACAACTGAAAAATCTATGATACAAAAACAGAGGAAACAAGGGATCATGCGACTTCACATGATTGAAGTATGACGCAATGCTAAAATACCCTCGGCCATATGAGCATAAAAATAGGAAACAGAATGTGACCCTTTGACCTCTTAAAATAGGTCAAGTTCAGCCATCATTGAACTTGTCAAAGGTCTGTGTCCCAAAAATGGTCCCTGTGAATTTGAAGACCCTGGCAGTAACAGAACTGGACTTATGCTGGTCATGGACAGACGGACAGATGCAAAGTCTTCACAATACCCGATGGCCATATTTTGGCCTTGGGTAAAAAGGAGGCCCACTGACAACCAGGAATGAATAAAACCTTTATTCTAAAGGTCCACCAGAACATCCAAATCACAACTAAGGAACTGAAGGAATTGGAGGCCATCCATCCATCGTCCATGCCCGCTTACTCCAATCAAGGGTCACCGGGGGCCTGGAGCCTATCACAGCAGTCATCGCGCATAAAATAGAATTGTGACATAATCCACCTTGTCATCACTGAGCTTGTCATCACCAGTGTTGCCACAGTTACTTTGAAAACGTAATCCGATTACTGATTACTCCTTGAAAAAGTAACTTAGTTACTTTACTGATTACTCAATTGTAAAAGTAACTAAGTTAGATTACTAGTTACTTTTTTAGTTACTTTTCCCAGCTGCCGACAACAACCCTCTGCCACCTCAACATGACAATGATACCCGTTTTGCTAAAACTTACTTTATAGTCACCCTTTCTTGACTTCAATGAAAATAAATACTTGTTTTATAAAAAGTAATAAAAAGTACCTCTTTCTTGACCTCATATTTAACTGTTGACAGCACTGTAACAGTAAAACTTGCAATTTCGAACCTACATTGTTTATAAATGTAACTATTAAATTCATTCTAGCATTTTTCTAACATTTAAATTCTCTCTAAATATTTTACTTGTCGAAATTAATATTATTTTAAGTAGTATTAGTAGTTGTAGTAAAAAAAGGCTTCAAAACTGGACCTTTAATCTAGGGGTGTTGTGAGGGGGGCACATCCCTCCCCCACGCCCCCATTCCATCTAGATTCGCCCCTACTTTGGCGTTTGAGCACAAAGAATGGATAACATTTATTTATGCAGAAAACGTGACCAGATTTACAGGTAAGAAAGTTTTATTGTGTTTTCACATCATGTGGTCCTCAGAAAGAGAGTTTAGGTGCATTTGAGTGGAAAACAGTGTTAGTTGTTGACGCGTCGCGGAGGATCAGCTGTTTTTAACGAGACGATACGGAGCGGCTCAGCTCAGCTCTAAATAAAGGAGGGAAAAAAGTATAAAAATGTCTTTATAAAGCTCAGTGCAGGTGTCCTGATCACCGCACTTTAAGAGGAGACGACGAGTCGAGCAGCTGCAAAAAACCGTGGATGAAAAGCTCACAGCTCACTTAAAGTGGGCAGTTCAGTCGAACCCCGACCTCCTGCCCACAGACCAAGTTTAATGCTGCTATCGACCCACAATGAAAAATAATAGTAACGCACAGTGACATGGAGAAGTAACTTTAATCTGATTACTGATTTGGAAAGATTAACGCGTTAGATTACTCGTTACTAAAAAACAAGTGGTCAGATTAGAGTAACGCGTTACCGGCATCACTGGTCATCACCATGGTCAAAATAGAAACTGGAGAAATTGGAATAAGTGCAATTGGGGGAGAAGTTGAGTTTATAAATTTTTAGACAACGTGTATTTAAACCTGTGTAAATGCATGTCTGCAACTATATTTTGAAAATTACGAAAGGATATTAAATAATAATAATGTCTGTTAAACATGTCATGTATCAGAAAGAAAATGGATATGTGGCCTTATTTTTGTCATAATCCTTAAAGGATGCGTGAGGAAGGACTATTTTTATATAACAGGAAATCCATGTTAGTTTTGCATGCTGATTTAGCTGACATTCTGCCAATGATTGTATTTGTTCATTTTTAAATATCATGTTTACTGTATTCCAAGTTTAAAATTACCAACATTATACCGTGTTTACTTGTGTACTGTGCTGGAGCTGTTCTAAAGAAAACAATGTCCTTCTACTATTATTGTGTACACTACACTTGAAGAAAATTACTATTACGATAATCGAAAACAGTAGGGTAGATTTGTATGACACACAGTGTTTACAAATATGCATGCATATATGTATTAATAAGAACAACAAATACCCCAACCCAAAGTCACATAACTTGTTGGATATTTTTGTATGAAGCATGCTGAAATTTCTATACGGTATGTACAGTATTAAGACAGTTGATACACTATTATTCTCCACTTCTCCCTATTACAATTTATGTAGGTCAGCTGTACAAATGAGGAAAATACGTATTTGATCCACTGTCAATTTTGCAAGTTTTCCCAACTACAGAGAGTGGAGAGGTGTGTAATTTTTATCACAGGAACACTTCAACTGTGAGAGACAGAATCTAAAAAAAAAAATTCAGAAAATCACATTCTATATTTTTAAATAATTAATTTGTATTTTATTCCATTAAAAAAGTGTTTGATACAATAGAAAAACAGACCTTAATATTTGTTTGCAATTACAGAGGTCAGCTGTTTTCTGTAGTTCTTGACCAGATTTGGGGATTTTGGTCCACTCCTCCATACAGATCTTCTCCAGATCTTTCAGGTTTTGAGTTTCCGCTCCCTTCAAAGATTTTCTATTGGATTAAGATCTGGAGACTGGCTAGGCGACTCCAGGACCTTGAAATGCTTCTACGGAGCCACTCCTTAGCTGCCCTGCTGTGTGTTTTTGGGTCATTGCCATGCTGGAAGACCCAGCCACGACCCATCTTCAATTTTACTGAGGGAAGGAGGTTGTTTGCCAAAATCTTGTGATACATGACCCCATCCATCTTCCCTTCAATACAGTGCAGTTGTCCTCTCCCCTCTGCAGAAAAGCACCTCCAAAAATGATGTTTCAACCCCCATGCTTCACGGTTGGGATGGTGTTCTTGGGGTTGTTTTCATCCTCCAAACACGGCGAGTGGAGTTGATACCAAAAACTCTATTTTGGTCTCATCTGACCACATGACCTTCTCCCATGCCTCCTCTGGATCATCCAGGTGGTCAGTGGTGAACTTCAAATCTGCCTGGACATGTGCTGGCTTGAGCAAGGGGACCTTGCTGCCCTGCAGGATTTTAAACCATGATGGTGTTGTGTGTTACTAATGTAATCTTTGCAACTGTGGTCCCAGCTCTCTTCAGGTCATTGACCAGGTCGTCCCGTGTAGTTCTGGACTTTCTCAGAATCATCTTTACCCCACGAGGTGAAATCTTGCATGGAGCCCCAGGCTGAAGAAGATTGACAGTCATCTTGTGTTTCTTTGGGGAGGTGATGGTCTAGTGGTTAAAGCGTTGGGGTTCAAATCCCAACCTGACTGGAAAATCACTAAGGGCCCTTGTGCAAGGTCCTTAATCCCCTAGTTGCTCCCAGTGTGTAGTGAGTACCTTGTATGGCAGCACCCTCACATCAGGGTGAATGTGAGGCCTTATTTGCAAAGCGCTTTGAGCGTCTGATGCAAATGGAAAGTGCTATATAAATGCAGTCCATTTACCATTTCTTTCATTTTCTAATAATTATACCAACAATTGTTGCCTTCTCACCCAGCTGCTTGCCTGTTGTCCTGTAGCTCACCCCAACCTTCTGCAGGTCTACAATTTTGTCCCTGCTGTCCTTAGACAGCGCTTTGGTCTTGTCCATGGTGGATAGTTTGGAGTATGATTAATTGAGTGTGTGGTCAGGTGTCTTTTATACAGGTAATGAGTTCAAACAGGTGCAATTACGTTGTAATACAGGTAAAGAGTGCAGAATAGGAGGGCTTCTTAAAGAAAAACTAACAGGTCTGTGAGAGCCAGAATTCTTGCTAGTTGTTAGGTAATCAAATATCTCATGCAATAAAATGCAAATTAATTATTTAAAAACCAGACTATGATTTTCTGAATTTTTTTCAGATTCCATCTCTCACAGTTGAAGTGTACCTGCGATAAAAATTACAGACCTCTCCATTCTTTGTAGGCGGGAAAATCGACAGTGGCTCAAAGACTTATTTGCCTCACTGTACATACATGCATGTGATTCGATAAACAGAATATTTTGTGAAGTCTTCCTTCTATTTGTTTCCCTCTCAATACTCAGAATGTCATATTTTTGTCTGTTTGTGAATTGGTTTTTGTTTGTCAGGGTTTTTTTTTTTTTGGTTTTTTTTTGGTTAGAAATTAAATACATATCTTTAAGACTCACCTTTTTGTGGTCTATTCCAGTTGTGAAGTAATTATTCTCTAGTCTATAGGATGATTGTCCATACAATTACAAATACTCAACTGTTTGTGTTTGTACACTGTACAATGTCAACGGCACAATAAAGAATAAATTTAATCTTCTAATCTACTCACCTTTGACAGTTGTTTTGTTGTGAAAGTGTAGGAACACGGACCCACAACAGGGTGCGCAATGAACGGACAATGGAGGAAGGTGAATAACAAGGTTTACTATTGTGAAACGAGCACAATGAATACAACAATCACAATTTGGGGTCGAATCCGCTGGTGTCGTGTGGGCAGGCTCGAAGGTAGGAGACGTCCGTCTCAGTCGAACCGGAACCACCCAGATCTCCTCTGCCACCGAACCCTGGAAATACTGGAACCGCCAAGTCCCGAATTCCCAGGTGGCCACTGCCTCCGCTCGTCGGATCCGGTACTGCTGGCGGGAGAGAGCAACAACACACAGGTGTGGATGCGACAGCACCCAGTAACGGAGAGGGGAACAGCCGCCTCCACCTCTTGTCAATATATAACAGGAAGGTGAGTACTTATCCAAGCAATTTAGCTATCAGTAGTCAGCAGTCCTGAAAAGGTTTAACAAGTTTTAGCTGGTTATTCAGACTATGAATGCAGAGAACGTTACCTCAGTCTTAAGGCGATATCTCGGCACTGAGGTGGAGACGCCGTCCTCCTGATATACCTCTTGTGCTGAGTGGAACAGCTGTGTCCAGTGATGGGTGACAGCTGTCACCCCGGCTGCTCCCATAAGGCGGCAGCGCCCTCTGGTGCCTGGAGCCCGCACTCCAGGCAGGGCGCCCTCTGGTGGTGGTGGGCCAGCAGTACCTCCTCTTCAGCGGCCCACACAACATGTTTCATATGTAAGAAATACTTTTTCAAAGACTACTTTACAATTGAATGACACTAAAGATCCACATCAATATATACAAAATCCATTATCAAAATATCAACAAAGTAATGCTACTAGCCCATGTTGTAATTATAAATATGAGTGGTACAACGTCTGAAGAAATATTGCCAACTAGGAGGATATTTTTGTAATACATAGATTTATATCAAGTGTACATCCCTTCCCTAGCATAGTGAATAGTCCCCATAAACCTTCACAATATCAACAATTGTCGAAAATACCATATTTTCCAGACTATATGTTGCACCAGATTATTCATCACATCTGTCCAAAAATGCATTTTGAGGAATGGAACATATACAGTGTATCCGGAAAGTATTCACAGAGCTTGTTTTTCCACATTTTGTTATCTTACAGTCTTATTCCAAAATGAAGTAAATTCCTTTTTCTCCCATCAAATTTCTACTCACAACACCCCATGACAACATGAAATGAAAGAGTTTTTTTTTTTTTTGCTAATTAAATAAAATAAAAACTAAGAAATCACAGGTACATAAGTATTCACACCCTTTGCTCAATACTTTGTTGATGCTCCTTTGGCAGTAATTACAGCCTCAAATCTTCTTCAATATGATGCCACAAGCTTGGTGCACCTATCCTTTGGAAGTTTTGCCCATTCCTCTTTGCAGCACCATTCAAGCTCCTTCAGGTTGGATGTGGAGAGTCAGTGCACAGCCATTTTCAGATCTCTCCAGAGACGTTCAATCGGATTCAGGTCTGGGCTCCGGCTCGGCCACTCAAGGACATTGTGAGCTGATGGTCATTGTGTTGCTGTCACCCCAGTATGAGGTCAAGAGCGCGCTAGAGCAGGTTTTTACCCAGGATGTTTCTATACATTACTGCATTCATTTTTCCCTCGCTCCTGACTAATCTCCCAGTTCCTGCGACTGAAAAACATCTCCACAGCATGATGCTGCCACCACCATGCTTCACGGTTTGGACGGTGTCTGGTTTCCTGCAAACATGATGCCTGGCAGTCACACAAAAGATTTCAATCATTGTCTCATCGGGCCACAAAATTTTGTTTCTCATGGTCCGAGAGTCCTTAAGTTGCCTTTTAGCAAACTCTAGGTGGCCCATGTGCCTTTTACTGGGGAGTGACTTCTTTCTGGCCACACTACGATACAGGACTGATTAGTAGATTGCTGCAGAAATTGCTGTCCTTCTGGAATGTTCTCCTCTCTCCACAGAGCAATGCTGGAGCTCTGACAGAGTGACCATTGGGTTCTTGGTCACCTCTGACTAATGCCATTCTCCGCTAATCGCTCAGATTGGACAGGCATTCAGCTCCAGGAAGAGTCCTGGTGGAACCAAACTTCTTCCATTTATGGATAATGAGGCCACTGTGCTCATTGGGAACTTCAAAGCAGCAGAAATGTTTCTGTACTTTTTCCTAGATTTGTGCCTGGTGACAATTCTGTTTCGGAGGTCTACAGTTAATTCCTTTGACTTCATGCTTGGTTTGTGCTCTAACATGCACTGTCAACTGTGGACCTTATATGTAGACAGGTGTGTTCCTTTCCAAATCATGTCCAGTAAACTAAATTTACCCCAGGTGGACTCCAATTAAGTTGTATCTCAAGAATGATCAGTGGAAACAGTATGATGTCAGATCAGTGCCAAAACGTGTCTCGAGTAAAACATGCATTTGGGCATATTATATTATTTCACACGCCTAGATATTAACTGTGCATGCATGGAAACTGCTAATCGAGTGATGAAAAAGGTGCTGCGAGAAGGAACATGTGACCAGCACACTCCCTGCCCTCTCTTAGTTGATTTCTGCTCATTCGCAGTGTATTTCTGAACTCTGGCTTGAAACTTGAGGGAGGGTTTTGACACAATTGGGGTGGGGGGGGACCAGGGTCGGTGCTAGGTCTGTTGTGATTGTTTTTTTCTGAAGAGCAAGGTTTGATTGAGATAAGATCATTTACGCACATGCAATGATAATGTATGCGCGCGCAGTTAATATCAACGTGTGTGAAATAATACGCCCAAATGCATGTTTTACATGAGACTCATTTTAGCACCAATCTGATGCCACAAAACAGGATGCACCTGAGCTCAACTTTGAGCAGGAAACAGAACAGGAAAAGCAGAGAAGAGATTAACTTTGTCTGTCTCAAAGGTGAAAGAAGTTCCCCTTCAATATTGCTTAGCATAACAATAAATACAACTTAAATTGAAACATACTAAAAACACATTTAAAAGTAAATACAGACTTTAAAAGGTACTGTTAAAAGCAACACCTGTTTTTTGTTCTTGTTGTTTTGTCTTTTTTTACTTTATCTATCGGAGCTGCCTCAAACGCCTCATACAGCTATCGCTACAACCATTTGCGCACACCAGTGGCCGAAAGACAGCGAGTACCCTGCGAGTGCCCATTTGACTCCTCTCTCGGCAAATGTCGGCCAAATTCCAGGTGTCGCACATGAACATCCACCACCTCTCACTGGACACTTAGAAAACGCGGGGCTATTTGCACACCCAGCACGATAGTAGAGAGCAGGCGACCACATTCGAGCTGTCTGTGAAAACTGTCTAAGTGCAACACGAGTGTGGCGTAACCTAGCAACACACATGGGTGTGATTGTGCTGAACCCCCCCCCTTCCAACACACACACACACAGACACCATGAATTCAACATCGTCAGCTGTGGCTGAGGGTCCCAGAGTCCGGGCACTGTCCAGCGCAGTGTGCTGCTGGAGCAGATGACCGCTATGGACTGCAATTCAGCTGGTGAACACGCAATGCACGTGTGGGTGGGCGCTCATGCCCTCATTACATGAGGACCGCCAGCTTCTGAGCACGCGACATGGTGTGAAGCCGGCCAGAGAGGCTGATGTCACTTCCACCATGTAAATTGCAGTTTTCATGACAGACAGAAAGAGTGGAGATGAAATAAAACAAATAAGGGCAAAGGCGTAAACTCATTCATGTGTGATCACTTTGCTCATATAGGAATTCATGTAAAACATAAAAGGGAGAACAGTAATCCATGTCATTTCATTACCTCCCGGTGTACATCTTGCAGGGAGCTGACTCCGCTCTTTATAAGAGGAATTAAGTATTATGAATTATGGTGTTTTTTTAATATTTTGCTTCTCGCACTGTGTTTGTGTGCGCGAACACTAGTGTGCACAACACCGTCGCTGCAGTATCGTATACGCCTGCCTGACCGTGTGTCCCTTCCGACAGTAGGTGGAATGTTTCACGGTTCCCCATTTCGTTTTTGGTTCGAGGATTTTCTTCCGGTTTCTGTGTCTTTCCCCCAGCGTTGTGTTATGTGTGGATGGGCCCTTCAAAGTGGTTATTGCAGAGGAAATTTACTTTTTTTTATTGTTTTTCCAGGCCATTGATTGCAATAACTGAAGTGAGTGACAGAGGGGATAAGAGGTTACCCTCTGTGATCATGATGGTTTTCCTGATCACAGACCAGTTGTACAGTCCAGAAAGAGGGTTTTGTTCTATGTTTGGCAGTGACAAGGTTGTACCATGATGAAATATTTAAAGTGAGGATATAAATTGCATCAGTCTATATGGTGCAGTTATTTCTGAAATGTTGTGCTACTATTTCATGGAACAAGAAGCAAAGTTAATTTAACTGATTCTTTATTTATAATGCAAACACTGCAGTACTGAGCAGAAGTTAATGGTCTAATTAATGTTATTATATGAAGCAAAAAAACTCAAGAGTAAGATACTTAAAATTCCTTTACATTTTTCAATCATTATGCAACCCCAATTCCAATGAAGTTGGGACATTGTGTGAAATGTAAATTAAAAACAGAATACAATGATTTGCAAATCCTCTTCCACCTATATTCAATTGAAGACAAGATATTTAATGTTCAAACTGAAAGACTTTTTTGTTTTTGTGCAAATATTTGCTCATTTTGAAATGGATGCCTGCAACATGTTTCAAAAAAGTTAGAATGGGGCAACAAAAGACTGGGAAAGTTGATGAATGCTCAAACACCTAATTGGAAACAGGTGAGTGTCATGATTGGGTATAAAAAGAGCATCCCCAAAAGGCTCAGCTGTTGACAAGCAAAGATGGGGTGAGGATCACCACTTTGTGAACAACTGCGTGAAAAAAAAAATAGTCCAACAGTTTAAGAACAATGTTTCTCAATGTTCAATTGCAAGGAATTTAGGGATTCCAACATCTACAGTCCATAATATAATCAGAAGATTCAGAGAATCTGGAGAACTTAATACATGTAAGCGGCAAGGCCAAAAACCAACACTGAATGCCCGTGACCTCGATCCATCAGGCGGCACTGCATTAAAAACTGACATAATTGTGTAAAGGATCTTACCGCGTGGGCTCAGGAACACTTCAGAAAACCATTCTCAGTCAACACAGTTCACCAATACATCTACAAGCGCAAGTTAAAACTCTGCAATGCAAAGCAAAAGCCATAGGCCTACATCAACAACATCCAGAAACGCCGCCACCTTCTCTGCGCCGAGCTCATTTGAAATGAACAGAGGCAAAGTGGAAAAGTGTGCTGTGATCTGATGAGTCCACATTTCAGATTGTTTTTGGAAATCATGGATGTCGTGTCCTCTGGACAAAAGAGGAAAAAGATCATCCAGACTGTTACCAGTGCAAATTTCAAAAGCCAGCATCTGTGATGGTATGGGGGTGTGTTAGTGCCCATGGCATGTGCAACTTACACATCTGTGATGCCACCATCAATGCTGAAAGGTACATCCTAGGTTTTGGATCAACACATGCTGCCAGCCAAGCAACGTCTTTTTCATGGACATCCTTGTTTATTTCAGCAAGACAATGCCAAGCCACATTCTGCACGTGTTACAACAGCGTGGCTTCGTAGTAAAAGAGTGCAGGTACTAGACTGGCCTGCCTGCAGTCCAGAGCTGTCCCCCATTGAAAATGTGTGGCACATTATGAAGCGTAAAATATGACAATGGAGATCCCAGACTGTTGAACAACTAAAGTCATACATCAAGCAAGAATGGGAAAGAATTCCACCTACAAAGCTTCAACAATTAGTGTATTCAGTTCCCAAACGCTTATTGAGTGTTGTTAGAAGGAAAGGTGATGTAACACAGTGGTAAAGTGTTACATCACATAAAGTGCATTTCTGGCTGCCCCACAAAATACAAGCAAGTCCATTGCCAAATACTATGAAGGTTATTCCCTGTCTTTATTCAATAGAATAGAATTGGGCAGCGCAGTCTCATTTGAGGGCAGGTGCTAAAGGGGTAAAATATGATGCATATGATGTAATTTCTCTACTTCCGGGGAGAGAAACACAGCACTTTCTCTGAGTTTTTGGGCAAATTTCACACAAACAAAGTGAAAATGCAAACAAAAAGTGACGATGCGGTGGAAAGTGGACATGTGTTGCGGTTTGTTTATGTCAAGGCGGTTGTGCAGGTGAGAGAACGCAGCTACTCTGGTTTGCTGTGTCGGCGACTTACCAACACGACCGCTCCCATTTGCCTCGTCTTCCCTTCTCTGCTGGGAACTGAATAAAACTGCACTTTTTGCCACTGCTTCAGGGATTGCATCCGAAAACAAAACAGTACAGCATTTTCCTGTTAGAATTGATGCTTTTTTGTGGGAAGAGACTAATACCATGGCGTTGTGTGGGAGTGTCGGCACAAACCATTCGGAGGATGGGGGTTTCAGCGGAAACCATTTTACATCGTCACGTCTTAAACCGGCAGGTCCGCTAGATGACAGCGAGTATGCTTTTAAGTTTACCGAGCCAGGCTGAATGGTTTGTGCTGAATCTCCCACACTCCGTCCGGGGATTCTCTGACGTGTTTGTGCCAGCTGTCCCCATATGTGGTCAAATCCCACAACATCACATAGGGGTTCATATGAGACTGCACTGCCCTATAAAGCCTTTAATGTCATTTTACATAGACATATATACAGTATCCAGTGGGCAGCCACAGTTTTGAGAGTAGAATTTATTAATTTCACTCATTCTCTAAGACCAAGCTCATCCTCTTCATTCAGATTTTCTTCTGCTTCTTCTTCTTGTTTTGCAGCAGGTGGCATCCACCTTAATAGTGTATCACCACCACCTTCTGCTCCAGAATGTGGATCAGACAGTACCTCAATCAGATCTGTAGAGGGGAGTAGCTTGTCACGTGTAGATGGTGGCCATAGATGATAATGCAGTATTGTTTGAGGAATAAGTTATTTTGAAATGTAAGTCACAGGATCAGCCAAACAAGTAAAGATATGTCCATCATAAAATGCAGAAGTTGCTTGTAACTGCACCATGCCATTTTTAGGTTCAGAAAAATGTAATCTGAGTGTATTTCAAGCGCTACTGTAGGTTCCTCCATGGAAATATAGACCTGGAATGGACGTCACGTGACTAGCGGCGTGCCGCACGGCGGCCATTATTAAGGATGGAGAGAGCGCCTTGAGTCAGTTATGGCACCTGTTAAACAGAAGCGGAATGAGAGGAAAAAAGGCATCCAGTGCTTCATCATCAACTGCACCAACTACAAAAACAAATTCTCAAATACTAAAATGAACTGTACAATAGCCTTAATGTAATTATGTAAAACAAATGTGTATTTTAAAGTTATGTCACAATTTAATATCAATATACTGAGACTAGTTCTTTTCATTAAGCTGCATTCACATGCATACAAATACAGAAACAAAAATGTTTATATTTAAGTGTGTGTATATATATATACAGTATACTTGCAGTTGTTTAATATGATATGTACATGGTGGTCACAGGTGGCATTTAAATTTTAACAGTGTGGTTGGGGGGATGGAGGAGGTACTTTTTACCCTGACTGAGGGTCAAAAGTCATAAATTCTGAATGGCTTTATATCTACTTGCAATAAAATGTTAGTAAAATCATATATACACTCAACAAAAATATAAACGCAACACTTTTGGTTTTGCTCCCATTTTGTATGAGATTAACTCAACGATCTAAAACTTTTTCCACATACACAATATCACCATTTCCCTCAAATACTGTGCACAAACCAGTCTAAATCTGTGATAGTGAGCACTTCTCCTTTGCTGAGATAATCCATCCCACCTCACAGGTGTGCCATATCAAGATGCTGATTAGACACCATGATTAGTGCACAGGTGTGCCTTAGACTGCCCACAATAAAAGGCCACTCTGAAAGGTGCAGTTTTATCACACAGCACAATGCCACAGATGTCGCAAGATTTGAGGGAACGTGCAATTGGCATGCTGACAGCAGGAATGTCAACCGGAACTGTTGCGCGTGTATTGAATGTTCATTTCTCTACCATAAGCCGTCTCCAAAGGCGTTTCAGAGAATTTGGCAGTACATCCAACCAGCCTCACAACCGCAGACCACGTGTAACCACACCAGCCCAGGACCTCCACATCCAGCATGTTCACCTCCAAGATCGTCTGAGACCAGCCACTCGGACAGCTGCTGGAACAATCGGTTTGCATAACCAAAGAATTTCTGCACAAACTGTCAGAAACTGTCTCAGGGAAGCTCATCTGCATGCTCGTCGTCCTCATCGGGGTCTCGACCTGACTCCAGTTCGTCGTCGTAACCGATTTGAGTGGGCAAATGCTCACATTCGCTGCTGTTTGGCACTTTGGAGAGGTGTTCTCTTCACGGATGATGCGAAGGAGATGTGTTGCACTGCATGAGGCAAATGGTGGTCACACCAGATACTGACTGGTATCCCCCCCCCAATAAAACAAAACTGCACCTTTCAGAGTGGCCTTTTATTGTGGGCAGTCTAAGGCACACCTGTGCACTAATCATGGTGTCTAATCAGCATCTTGATATGGCACACCTGTGAGGTGGGATGGATTATCTCAGCAAAGGAGAAGTGCTCACTATCACAGATTTAGACTGGTTTGTGCACAGTATTTGAGGGAAATGGTGATATTGTGTATGTGGAAAAAGTTTTAGATCGTTGAGTTAATCTCATACAAAATGGGAGCAAAACCAAAAGTGTTGCGTTTATATTTTTGTTGAGTATATGTTGTTGTCATTAAAAGACTAGCAATAATATTACAGTGGAAAACGCAGCAAGGTAAATGAGCACAATGCCAAAGCATACTTCAGATTTATATTTTAATACCAACCTGGTCTCACGGCAAGTCATGATTCAGCAGCACGAAATATACATTAATCTATTGGTTTTGATATTGTGACAAAAGTGCCTCATTTTCATCAAGGCAGCACAAATTCATTCTCATTCATTCCGTGATAGCTGCACGAAATTAAATTAAAAGTGAAGCGGGGGGGGGGCTATGGTTGGCGGGGGGGGGGGGGGGGGGAATAAGATTAGGTTATGGTTAAGGTTAGGGTCGGGGTGGGAGTAGGTTTAGTAATAGTGAGTAAAACATTACGAAAATTTGACTCATGTTGTCACAGGAGCACGAAAAACAAAACGTGAGACTGGGTTGTTTAATACATAAGGATTTTTTATCCAGGCATGTATGGGTTCATTAGAGCTTTTAATCAGCTTGAATACAACTTACAAGGCTTCATTTATAAAAAAAAAAATCCATCGAGAATTATAATGACAGGAACAAAACATCACAGTAAATGAACAGAATGGCATATTTTTCCCCAAATTTCCAATGGGAAACAAGGTACCAGTAGATTCAGTAGATTCTCACAAATCCAACAAGACAAGCATTAATGATATGCGCACTCTTAAGGCTATGAAATTGGGCTATTAGTAAAAAAAAAAAGTAGAAAAGGGGATGTTCACAATAATAGTAAAGTGGCATTCAGTCAGCGAGTTCGTCAGTTTTCTGGAACAAACAGGTGTGAATCAGGTGTCCCCTATTTAAGGATGAAGCCAGCAGCTGTTGAACATGCTTTTCTCTTTGAAAGCCTGAGGAAAATGGGACGTTCAAGACATTGTTCAGAAGAACAGTGTAGTTTGATTAAAAGGTTGATTGGAGAGGAGAAAACTTATACGCAGGTGCAAAAAATTATAGGCTGTTCATCTACAATGATCTCCAATGCTTTAAAATGGACAAAAAAAAAAAAAACAGACGCGTGGAAGAAAACGGAAAACAACCATCAAAATGGATAAAGGAATAACCACAATGGCAAAGGCTCACCCATTGATCAGCTCCAGGATGATCAAAGACAGTCTGGAGTTACCTGTAAGTGCTGTGACAGTTAGAAGACGCCTGTGTGAAGCTAATTTATTTGCAAGAATCCCCCGCAAAGTCCCTCTGTTAAATAAAAGACGTGCAGAAGAGGTTACAGTTTGCCAAACAACACATCAACTGGCCTAAAGAGAAAGGGAGGAATATTCTGTGGACTGATGAGAGTAAAATTGTTCTTTTTGGGTCCAAGGGCCGAGGACAGTTTGTAAGACGATCCCCAAACTCTGAATTCAAGCCACAGTTCACAGTGAAGACAGTGAAGCATGGTGGTGCAAGGATCATGATATGGGCATGTTTCTCCTACTATGGTGTTGGGCCTATATATCGCATACCAGGTATCATGGATCAGTTTGGATATGTCAAAATACTTGAAGAGGTCATGTTGCCTTATGCTGAAGAGGACATGCCCTTGAAATGGGTGTTTCAACAAGACAATGACCCCAAGCACACTAGTAAACGAGCAAAATCTTGGTTCCAAACCAACAAAATTAATGCCTCTCAAAAAAAAAGTATATTCTTCTGTTGAACTGTCAATAAATGAAGAAATCATGAAAAACGGTGGTTATACAACTAAATACTAGTTTAGTGATTCACAGGATTGCTAAAAAAGCAGTTTGAACACAATAGTTTTGAGTTTGTAGCGTCAACAGCAGATGCTACTATTATTGTGAACACCCCCTTTTCTACTTTTTTTTTTACTAATAGCCCAATTTCATAGCCTTAAGAGTGTGCATATCATGAATGCTTGGTCTTGTTGGATTTGTGAGAATCTACTGAATCTACTGGTACCTTGTTTCCCATGTAACAATAAGAAATATACTCAAAACCTGGATTAATTTTTTTAGTTACATAGCACTACTATTATTCTGAACACTACTGTATTCAGCTCTGCCTCCTGTCTTTTTGTTAGTTTCACTGTCTCTAAGCTGTACAACATAGCTGGTCTCACTACTGTCTTGTAAACTTTCCCCTTCACTCTTGTAGATATTCTTCTATCACAGATCACGCCTGCCACCTTTCTCCACCCACACCACCCTGCCTGCACTCTCTATTTCATCTCTCTACCACACTCTCATTACTTTGGACAGCTGACCCCAAGTATTTAAACTCATCTACTCATCTACCTACTTCCCTATATTCGGTTCTTTGGTTACCAGGCTTCAGCTGCATCATGGGATCACATGGTGTGGTACGTTTGTACACTGTGGACGTAGTACAGTATCCAGATACCATTCAACTATGAATGAACACATAGTGAGTATTCAGATTGTGCATACTGCTTTTTGCCTCTCAAAAGTTTAAAGTATAATTTAAAAACACATTAAAGTTCTTAGATAGATAGATAGATAGATAGATAGATAGATAGATAGATAGATAGATAGATAGATAGATAGATAGATAGATAGATAGATAGATAGATAGATAGATAGATAGATAGATAGATAGATAGATAGATAGATAGATAGATAGATAGATAGATAGATGTGTGTGTATGAAAGCACTGTGAGACTCTGAGTTTATTTAACAGGAAACCCCAACCATAAAATGTTGATACATATAGATTTTGCACAATATGACTGCTTCATAAATTCACAGTGGGCATGCTTTATGGAAGATTGCAAGGAGTAATGTTTCGTGTCTTTTTGTGTTATACTGCCACTCAGTGGAAATACAGTAAAAAGCTGCAATGTCACTGGAAATATTGATTACTGGTGGCTTTAAAAAACATTTATAAAAATTAACAATAATTCAGTCAAGATCATTAAGATGTGCTGAACAGACTAAAGTAGTCAGTAAGAGTGTTTGTTTTTACTTTTATCTTTTACATATCAAAATAAACCCAGCCAAATATTTAATGATGTCATGTCTATATTATGGTGTACTACCACAGAGATCTAATGACTATAGTGTCATTGCATGAAGTACAGTGCAGTGGTTACCATTACACACACACACACACACACACACACACACACACACACACACACACACACACACACACACACACACACACACACACACACACACACATATATATATATATATATAAAGGGCCATGTTTTAATCAGAGTATAGCATCAAGTCAAGTCAACTTCTGGGATATTGATCTGGTCAGTTAAGTAGCAGAGGGGGCTGTTAATCAGTTTCAGCTGAGGTGCAGTGGAGGGGCAACAATGAGAGGACACCCAAAACATGAATGCCTTTACATTTGGAGGCCACACTGACATTTTTTCCCTCCTCATCTTTTCTGTCTGATTTTTCACTAGTTTTGCATTTGGCTCGGGTCACTGTCACTACTGGTTGTGCGGTGCTACACCTGAATCCTACAGGAAGGACGCACAGACCTCTACAGGTTAGACAAAAGCACCCTGACTGCTATAAGGTACATATCATCAGCATGAAATCATTGGACCCATTGTCAGATGCAACACTGGTGCAGTGGGTCCTGGGTTCACCCTTGTGCAGTGGTGTCCAAACTAATCCAGAAAGGGCCGAGAGGGTGCTGTTTTGTTTTTTGTTTTTTTGCAGCCACTGACTCCAGCAGGTGATTTCATTGATAAACATCACTTTGAGCAGGTGGGATGAGTTCATCTGGAATAGTTTGGACATCACTGTCCTAGTGCATGACAATGCCCAGCCTCCTGTGGTGAGAGTATGCAGGCAGTTCCTGGAGGATGAAGGAACTGATACCACTGACTGGTCCCCACGCTCGCCTGACCTAAATCCAATAGAATATTATGTCCTATTAAGTGATGCCATGATCAGATCTGGGATGACATCCCCCAGCTCTGTTATTTTGCTGCTGCGGCATTGGTGCTGTCGAAAAGGAGAGCAATAAGTTGGAGAGTATGGACAAGAGACTGGATCCTGAGATGACAGTGACGTGGCATATACCCTAATCTCCTTCAAGAACTTTGACTAGAAGACCCCATGACATTTAGCCAGTTTCATTGCTTGGTAATTGGCAGCTATGAGGAGGTTGGCCATGGTCGGCCACAGCTTACAAGGCAGGATGCAATCATGCATCAGAGTATTTCCCCAGGTGAGAGATTATCAGTGACCTTATGTTTTCTTACAAGTGGCAAGTATTGTTAACCTTGTTTGATAAGCCAATATAGAACTAAAGAGACATTACAAAGTAGGCTGTAGTCCAAAACGTTAAATCATGTACAGTCCTCATTTTCAGTTGAAGTGAAGCTCAGTCTAATTTTTTTCTGACCATATTTTGAATGTATATGAAAACAAGGGTTACCATTATGTCTCATCATGACTGTATGACCATAGTAATAAGTTTTGCTTTATGTCTGAAGAGAGAGCTGTTCCCCAGATTGGCATTGATAGGTGGAAGTAAATGGACTGCATGGAAGCCACTCGTTAATAACCATACCTATTTTCGTTGTGGGGGGGTAACCAGTGTGTGTATGTGTTTGTGTGTGTGTGCGTATATATATATACATATATATATATATATATATATATATATATATATATATATATATATATATATATATAATATGTGTGTGTGTGTGTGTGTAGCGGGATGAAAGTCCCGGGTCCCAATTGAAAAGACGTTCCCGCTAGCTTGGCTATATATATATATATATATATATATATATATATATACACTCAAAAAAAAAAATATATATATATATATATTTTTTTTTGAGTGTATATATATATATATATATATATATATATATACACTCAAGGTGGGATGGATTATCTCAGCAAAGGAGAAGTGCTCACTATCACAGATTTAGACTGGTTTGTGAACAATATTTGAGGGAAATGGTGATATTGTGTATGTGGAAAAAGTTTTAGATCTTTGAGTTCATCTCACACAAAATGGGAGCAAAACCAAAAGTGTTGCGTTTATATTTTTGTTGAGTGTGTATATATATATATATATATATATATATATATATATATAGAGAGAGAGAGAGAGAGAGAGAGAGAGAGAGAGAGAGAGAGAGAGAGAGAGAGAGAATAGAATAGAATGCTTTTTATTGTCATTATACACAACGTAAAACAAAATTAAAAGAGAACTTCCGCAGTGCAAAGGTGTAAAAGTAAATATATATATATATATATATATATATATATATATATATATGTTAATGACGGCCATGACCATAGAGGACCAACGATTCGACAACTGTGCTGCCAGCTGCATCAACCCGCACCTGATGTCACCAAAAAAAAAGTATATTTTTCTGTTGAACTGTCAATAAATGAACATTGTGACTAAATTTTGTGTGTTTGTGTGTGTGTTGGGGGGTCGGTTGAGTTTTATTTGTCAAATTAATTTGGAAAACTTTGCCAATTCCTGATAGAACACAAAATTGCAACAGTTCGGTTGCCCATTAAGGCCTCAAACTGTTTTTTTTTTTTTTTCCTGGCTGATGTCATCACTCGACGACACCTCACTGAAAGTCAACTGTGTTTTCCTTTTTGTAACATGTTGTCAACAATTTCACAGAACTTCCCATTAAAAGGCAAATATTTGCAACTGCTGGAGACTTGAAACAAGTTTCAGGCAGTGTAACACTTGGTGTTTTCACATTGCAAAGGTCAGGTCAGGGTCAGCAGTGATCCTGCTACTGGTAACACTGTAACCCAGTACAACCTGCCGCATGGACGGGTAGTCGGCGTCTAAACCGGCTCCCCCACTAGAGCTCGTGCTGGTGAGGAGGGTGGCATGACACCCAGCAGGATGAAAAACAAGACCTGTCAAAGGGCGATGAACTCCATAAGAGACACCGGCCATCATGCTTTATGTTGTTTTGTGTGTGTGTGTGTGTGTATATATATACATATATATATATATATATATATATATATATATATATGTATATATGTATATATATATATATATATATATATATGTATATATATATATATATATATATATATACATATATATATATATATATATATATATATATATATATATATATATATATATATATATATATATATATATGCACTCAACAAAAATACAAACGCAACACTTTTGGTTTTGCTCCCATTTTGTATGAGATGAACTCAAAGATCTAAAACTTTTTCCACATACACAATATCACCATTTCCCTCAAATATTGTTCACAAACCAGTCTAAATCTGTGATAGTGAGCACTTCTCCTTTGCTGAGATAATCCATCCCACCTCACAGGTGTGCCATATCAAGATGCTGATTAGACACCATGATTAGTGCACAGGTGTGCCTTAGACTGCCCACAATAAAAGGCCACTCTGAAAGGTGCAGTTTTATCACACAGCACAATGCCACAGATGTCGCAAGATTTGAGGGAGCGTGCAATTGGCATGCTGACAGCAGGAATGTCAACCAGAGCTGTTGCTCGTGTATTGAATGTTCATTTCTCTACCATAAGCCGTCTCCAAAGGCGTTTCAGAGAATTTGGCAGTACATCCAACCAGCCTCACAACCGCAGACCACGTGTAACCACACCAGACCAGGACCTCCACATCCAGCATGTTCACCTCCAAGATCGTCTGAGACCAGCCACTCGGACAGCTGCTGAAACAATTGGTTTGCATAACCAAAGAATTTCTGCACAAACTGTCAGAAACCGTCTCAGGGAAGCTCATCTGCATGCTCGTCGTCCTCACTGGGGTCTCGACCTGACTCCAGTTTGTCGTCGTAACCGACTTGAGTGGGCAAATGCTCACATTCGCTGGCGTTTGGCACGTTGGAGAGGTGTTCTCTTCACGGATGAATCCCAGTTCACACTGTCCAGGGCAGATGGCAGACAGCGTGTGTGGCGTTGTGTGGGTGAGCGGTTTTCTGATGTCAATGTTGTGGATCGAGTGGCCCATGGTGGCGGTGGGGTTATGGTATGGGCAGGCGTCTGTTATGGACGAAGAACACAGTTGCATTTTATTGATGGCATTTTGAATGCACAGAGATACCGTGACGAGATCCTGAGGCCCATTGTTGTGCCATACATCCAAGAACATCACCTCATGTTGCAGCAGGATAATGCACGGCCCCATGTTGCAAGGATCTGTACATAATTCTTGGAAGCTGAAAATGTCCCAGTTCTTGCATGGCCGGCATACTCACCGGACATGTCACCCATTGAGCATGTTTGGGATGCTCTGGACCGGCGTATACGACAGCGTGTACCAGTTCCTGCCAATATCCAGCAACTTCGCACAGCCATTGAAGAGGAGTGGACCAACATTCCACAGGTAACAACTGACAACCTGATCAACTCTATGCGAAGGAGATGTGTTGCACTGCATGACTGGTACCCCCCCAATAAAACAAAACTGCACCTTTTAGAGTGGCCTTTTATTGTGGGCAGTCTAAGGCACACCTGTGCACTAATCATGGTGTCTAATCAGCATCTTGGTATGGCACACCTGTGAAGTGGGATTGATTATCTCAGCAAAGGAGAAGTGCTCACTATCACAGATTTAGACTGGTTTGTGAACAATATTTGAGGGAAATGGTGATATTGTGTATGTGGAAAAAGTTTTAGATCTTTGAGTTCATCTCATACAAAATGGGAGCAAAACCAAAAGTGTTGCATTTATATTTTTGTTGAGTGTATATATATATATATAAATAAAACTCTTTTTTCTATATAATTTTTAAAAATAAGATACATATTGTTTTTATGCATTTATGGGCAACATGACCCCAACGTAATTGACAACAAGACCTGTCAAAGGGCGATGAACTCCATAAGAGACACCGGCCATCATGCTTTATGTTGGTTTTTGGGTGTCTGCGCGTATATATATATATATAGAGAGAGAGAGAGAGAGAGAGAGAGAGAGAGAGAGAGAGAGAGAGAGAGAGAGAGAGAGAGAGAATAGTATAGAATAGAACAGAATGCTTTTTATTAAAAAACAGAAACAATAACAAAATTAAAAGAGAACTTCCATAGTGCAAAGGTGTAAAAATAAATATATAAAAAATTTATATATATATATAGTCATAACTCTTTTTTTTTCTATATAATTTTTACAAATAAGATACATATTGTTTTTATGCATTTATGGGCAACATGACCCCAACCTATTTGGGTTTTTTTTTGCTGTGATATTTAGTTTTTGAGTGATAGGGTTAGGCAGGGACCACCCTCTCTGGTTGTCCCTGCATCATGCTGTCACTGCAAGAAGAATGCCTGTGATTTTTTCATGCCTGTTGTGAATGTTCTACCTCAGTTCATGTGAGGATTTTAAGAGGTTTACTTTTTGTAAGTTTATAGTTTCCATTAGTGTTGTGAGAAACGTGTGAGAGGTTTCGCAAGTAATAATGTATGCTGGTCTTTGGACAAAACAAGGTGTTTTCACATTGCAAAGGTCAGGTCAGGGTCAGCAATGATCCTGCTACTGGTAACACTGTAACCCAATACAACCTGCCGCATGGACGGGTAGTCGGCGTCTAAACTGGCTCCCCCACTAGCGCTCGTGCTGGTGAGGAGGGTGGCATGACAGCCAGCAGGATGAAAAACAAGACCTGTCAAAGGGCGATGAACTCCATAAGAGACACGGGCCATCATGCTTTATGTTGGTTTTTGGGTGTGTGTGTGTGTGCGCGTGTATATATATATATATATATATATATATATATATATATATATATATATATATATATATATATACGAGGTCTATTAGATAATAAACCAACCCTTTTATTTTTTTTTAACTATATGGATTTGAATGACATGCGATTACACCAATCATGCTTGAGCCCTCCTCCGCCCTCTCGGCTGAATTCCTTTGTTTCACACGCTGCTCGACACGGCGCGCATTGCTTTATCAAAATTTTTTCTGGACCTATGAGGAATATCTGAGTGGACACTATTCGAGAAATTAAGCTGGTTTTCGGTGAAAAGTTTAACAGCTGATAAGAGATTATGGGGTGTTTCTGTCGGTGTAAGGACTTCCCACGGAGCGGGACATCGTGCAGCACTTCGTCGTCGGCCTGTTTCGACCTGAAAACATCCTAATTTAAGGCTTAATTCCCCCAGGACGTCGTGAGAGAACACAGATTCAGAAGAGGCCGACATGAGGACTTTATGCGGACATTCCACTGTTTAAGGACATTTTTTAATAAAAGACGTGCGCGCAGATTCGCCGAGTCGTCACGGAAACGACTCGACGAATCTGTCTGCGCCGCGACAGGAAAAACTCCTCCGTGTTGAAAACCATTTGTAAAATTCAGGCGGCTTTTGATGGCTTTCAACAAGTGAGTAACTGAGAAACTGTTTAACAGCTTGGGCATGTTCCAACTTGTCCGTTAAGGTTTCCAACGGAGGTGTTTTTCCTGTCGTGACTGTTGTGAAAGTGTTGGAACACGGACCCACAACAGGGGGCGCAATGAACGGACAATGGAGAAAGTAAATAACAAGATTTACTACTGAACAAGCAAGAGTAATACAACAAACACAATTTAGGGTCGAATCCGCTGGTGTCGTGTGGGCAGGCTCGAAGGTAGGAGACGTCCGTCTCAGTCGAACCGGAACCACCCAGATCTCCTCTGCCACCGAACCCTGGAAATACTGGAACCGCCAAGTCCCGACTTCCCAGGTGGCCACTGCCTCCGCTCGTCGGATCCGGTACTGCTGGCAGGAGAGAGCAACAACACACAGGAGTGGATGAACGCACCCAGTTACAGAGAGGGGAGAAGCCGCCTCCACCTCTTGACAAAGTTCAGCAGGAAGGTGAGTACTTATCCAAGGAATAAGGTTCTTAGTAGTCACCAGTCCTGAAAAACGGTTTTGACAGTTTTAGTTAATAATGCAAAGTATACCTGCAGAGAATACTACCTTGGTCTTAGGTGATATCTCGGCACTGAGGTGGAGACGCAGTCCTCCTGATATACCTCGGTGCTGAGTGGAAACAGCTGTGTTTGGTGATGGGTGACAGCTGTCACCCAGATTACTCCCATGATGCGGCAGCGCCCTCTGGTGCCTGGAGCCCGCACTCCAGGCAGGGCGCCCTCTGGTGGTGGTGGGCCAGCAGTACCTCCTCTTCAGCGGCCCACACAACAGTGACCCCCTGCGGTCGGGTCCGGTCCGACATGCGACTCTGCCCACACGTTCTTTCATTACAAAATGTCCGTTAACAATGGAATGTCCGAATAAACTCCTCATGCCGACTTCTTCTGAAAGTTCTCTGGTGGGCTTCATAGATAATTGGCAAAGCTTCTGGGGAAAACCTGGTCTTGTTAGGAGAGACGGCATCCATCCCACTTTGGATGGAGCAGCTCTCATTTCTAGAAATCTGGCCAATTTTCTTAAATCCTCCAAACTGTGACTATCCAGGGTTGGGACCAGGAAGCAGAGTTGTAGTCTTACACACCTCTCTGCAGCTTCTCTCCCCCTGCCATCCCCTCATTACCCCATCCCCGTAGAGACGGTGCCTGCTCCCAGACCACCAATAACCAGCAAAAATCTAGTTAAGCATAAAAATTCAAAAAGAAAAAATAATATAGCACCTTCAACTGCACCACAGACTAAAACAGTTAAATGTGGTCTATTAAACATTAGGTCTCTCTCTTCTAAGTCCCTGTTAGTAAATGATATAATAATTGATGAACATATTGATTTATTCTGCCTTACAGAAACCTGGTTACAGCAGGATGAATATGTTAGTTTAAATGAGTCAACACCCCCGAGTCACACTAACTGCCAGAATGCTCGTAGCACGGGCCGAGGCGGAGGATTAGCAGCAATCTTCCATTCTAGCTTATTAATTAATCCAAAACCCAGAGAGAGCTTTAATTCATTTGAAAGCTTGACTCTTAGTCTTGTCCATCCAAATTGGAAGTCCCAAAAACCAATTTTATTTGTTATTATCTATCGTCCACCTGGTCGTTACTGTGAGTTTCTCTGTGAATTTTCAGACCTTTTGTCTGACTTAGTGCTTAGCTCAGATAAGATAATTATAGTGGGCGATTTTAACATCCACACAGATGCTGAGAATGACAGCCTCAACACTGCATTTAATCTATTATTAGACTCAAGTGGCTTTGCTCAAAATGTAAATGAGTCCACCCACCACTTTAATCATATCTTAGATCTTGTTCTGACTTATGGTATGGAAATTGAAGACTTAACAGTATTCCCTGAAAACTCCCTTCTGTCTGATCATTTCTTAATAACATTTACATTTACTCTGATGGACTACCCAGCAGTGGGGAATAAGTTTCATTACACTAGAAGTCTTTCAGAAAGCACTGTAGCTAGGTTTAAGGATATGATTCCTTCTTTATGTTCTCTAATGCCATATACCAACACAGTGCAGAGTAGCTACCTAAACTCTGTAAGTGAGATAGAGTATCTCGTCAATAGTTTTACATCCTCATTGAAGACAACTTTGGATGCTGTAGCTCCTCTGAAAAAGAGAGCTTTAAATCAGAAGTGCCTGACTCTGTGGTATAACTCACAAACTCGCAGCTTAAAGAAGATAACCCGTAAGTTGGAGAGGAAATGACGTCTCACTAATTTAGAAGATCTTCACTTAGCCTGGAAAAAGAGTCTGTTGCTCTATAAAAAAAAGCCCTCCGTAAAGCTAGGACATCTTACTACTCATCACTAATTAAAGAAAATAAGAACAACCCCAGGTTTCTTTTCAGCACTGTAGCCAGGCTGACAAAGAGTCAGAGCTCTATTGAGCCGAGTATTCCTTTAACTTTAACTAGTAATGACTTCATGACTTTCTTTGCTAATAAAATTTTAACTATTAGAGAAACAATTACTCATAACCATTCCAAAGACGTATCGTTATCTTTGGCTGCTTTCAGTGATGCCGGTATTTGGTTAGACTCTTTCTCTCCGATTGTTCTGTCTGAGTTATTTTTATTAGTTACTTCATCCAAACCATCAACATGTCTATTAGACCCCATTCCTACCAGGCTGCTCAAGGAAGCCCTACCATTATTTAATGATTCGATCTTAAATATGATCAATCTATCTTTATTAGTTGGCTATGTACCACATGCTTTTAAGGTGGCAGTAATTAAACCATTACTTAAAAAGCCATCACTTGACCCAGCTATCTTAGCTAATTATAGGCCAATCTCCAACCTTCCTTTTCTCTCAAAAATTCTTGAAAGGGTAGTTGTAAAACAGCTAACTGATCATCTGCAGAGGAATGGTCTATTTGAAGAGTTTCAGTCAGGTTTTAGAATTCATCATAGTACAGAAACAGCATTAGTGAAGGTTACAAATGATCTTCTTATGGCCTCAGACAGTTGACTCATCTCTGTGCTTGTTCTGTTAGACCTCGGTGCTGCTTTTGATACTGTTGACCATAAAATTTTATTACAGAGATTAGAGCATGCCATAGGTATTAAAGGCACTGCGCTGCGGTGGTTTGATTCATATTTATCTAATAGATTACAATTTGTTCATGTAAATGGGGAATCTTCTTCACAGACTAAGGTTAATTATGGAGTTCCACAAGGTTCTGTGCTAGGACCAATTTTATTCACTTTATACATGCTTCCCTTAGGCAGTATTATTAGACAGCATTGCTTAAATTTTCATTGTTACGCAGATGATACCCAGCTTTATCTATCCATGAAGCCAGAGGACACACACCAATTAGCTCAACTGCAGGATTGTCTTACAGACATAAAGACATAGATGACCTCTAATTTCCTGCTTTTAAACTCAGATAAAACTGAAGTTATTGTACTTGGCCCCACAAATCTTAGAAACATGGTGTCTAACCAGATCCTTACTCTGGATGGCATTACCCTGACCTCTAGTAATACTGTGAGAAATCTTGGAGTCATTTTTGATCAGGATATGTCATTCAATGCGCATATTAAACAAATATGTAGGACTGCTTTTTTGCATTTACGCAATATCTCTAAAATTAGAAAGGTCTTGTCTCAGAGTGATGCTGAAAAACTAATTAATGCATTTATTTCCTCTAGGCTGGACTATTGTAATTCATTATTATCAGGTTGTCCTAAAAGTTCCCTGAAAAGCCTTCAGTTAATTCAAAATGCTGCAGCTAGAGTACTAACAGGGACTAGAAGGAGAGAGCATATCTCACCCATATTGGCCTCTCTTCATTGGCTTCCTGTTAATTCTAGAATAGAATTTAAAATTCTTCTTCTTACTTATAAGGTTTTGAATAATCAGGTCCCATCTTATCTTAGGGACCTCGTAGTACCATATCACCCCAATAGAGCATTAAAAAAAATCTCCTTTAACAGTGGAATATCCAGATAAAATGCTGAAACCGACTTGAAACGTCTCTGTTCTCTCACGACGTCCTGGATCAATAGAGCCTGAAATGTGGAGGTTTTAAGCTTGAAACAGGCTGATGACGCTGCCTGAGAGCGCAGCGCGACGTCTCGCACCGTGAAAAGTCCTTAAAGCGACAGAATCACCTCAAAATCTCTCATCAGCTGTTAAAATTTTCACTGAAAACCAGCTTAATTTTTCGAACCGTGTCCACTTCGATGTGTCTCACAGGTTTAGAAAAAATTTTGATCAAACAAAGCGCCAGTCTCTCTGCAACTTCTCAGACAAAGGAATTCCGACGAGGGGCTGGACGACTCCTCCCACAAGGAGTGCTCACAGGCGAATGACGTCACCGACAGGCGTGGAAAAACTCACGCATGCGCATGTCTGACGTAAAAACATATGAATGAAATCCATATAGTTTTTGAAAAAAATAAAAAATAATAAAAATAAAAAATAAAAATAAAAATAATAAATAATAAATAATAATAATAATAATAATAATAATAATAATAATAATAATAATAATAATAATAATAATAATAATAATAATAAAAATAAAAAGGACCTATACTTTACTATACTTTACTTTTATACTATACTTTACTTTACGGACAGCCCTCGTATATATATATATATATATATATATATATATATATATATATATATATATATAAATACAACTCTTTTGTTTCTATATAATTTTTAAAAATAAGATACATATTGTTTTTATGCATTTATGGGCAACATGACCCCAACCTATTTGGGGTTTTTTTTGCTGTGATATTTAGTTTTTGAGTGATAGGGTTAGGCAGGGACCACCCTCTCTGGTTGTCCCTGCATCACCCTATCACTGCAAGAAGAATGCCTGTGATTTTGTCATGCCTGTTGTGAATTATCTACCTCAGTTCATGTGAGGATTTTAAGAGGTTTACTTTTTTGTAAGTTTATAGTTTCCATTACAATGTTGTCAGAAACGTGTGAGGGGTTTCGCAAGTAATAATGTATGCTGGTCTTTGGACAAAACAAGGTGTTTTCACATTGCAAAGGTCAGGTCAGGGTCAGCAATGATCCTGCTACTGGTAACACTGTAACCCAGTACAACCTGCCGCATGGACCAGTAGTCGGCGTCTAAACCGGCTCTCCCCACTAGCGTTCATGCTGGTGAGGAGGGTGGCATGACAAAGGGCGATGAACTCCGTAAGAGACACCGGCCATCATGCTTTATGTTGGATTTTAGGTGTTTGCGTGTGTGTGTGCGCATATATATATATATATATATATATATATATATATATATATATATATGAGGTCTGTTAGAAAAGTATCCGACCTTATTATTTTTTTAAAAAACCATATGGATTTGAATCACGTCAAAAACTGTGAGGCACATCCGAGTGGACACCATTCGAGAAATTCAGCTGGTTTTCTGTGAAAATTTTAACGGCTGATGAGAGATTTTGGATTGTTTCTATCGCTGTAAGGACTTCCCATCGAGCGGGACGTCTCGCAGCGTCCAGAGGCGACGTCGTCATCCTGTTTCAAGCTGAAAACCTCCAAATTTAAGCCTCTGTTGACCCAGGACATCGTGAGAGAACAGAGAACTTTCAGAAGAGGTCGGAATCAGCAGTTTATCCGGACATTCCACTGTTAAAGGAGATTTTTTTAATGAAAGACGTGCGGATGGATTGGCGCGTCGGCTCGCAGCCACCCGCGGCGCTCCCGCCACAGGAAAAACACCTCCGTTGGAAGCCTTAAGGACAAGTTGGAACATGCCCTGCTGTTAAACAATTTCTCAGATACTCACTCAACTGAAAGCCACCAAAAGCCGCCTGGATTTTACAAATGGAAATGAACACGGAGTTGTTTTTCCTGTGGCGGGCATGCCGCGCCGGCTGCGAGCCGACACGACATTCCGTCCACACGTCTTTCATTAAAAAAATCTTCTTTAACAGTGGAATGTCCGGATAAACTGCTGATTCCGACCTCTTCTGAAAGTTCTCTGTTCTCTCACGACGTCCTGGGTCAACAGAGGCTTAAATTTGGAGGTTTTCAGCTTGAAACAGGATGACGACGTCGCCTCGGAGCGCTGCGTGACGTCCCGCTCCGTGGGAAGTCCTTACAGCGATAGAAACAACCCAAAATCTCTCATCAGCCGTTAAAATTTTCACAGAAAACCAGCTGAATTTCTCGAATGGTCTCCACTCAGCTGTGCCTCACAGTTTTTGAAAAAATTTTGATCAAACACAGCGCCAGTCTCTCAGCAACTTCTCAGACAATGAAAATCCGATGAGGGGGCTGGACCACTCCTTCCACAAGGCGTGCTCACAGGCGAATGACGTCACCGACAGGCGTGAAAAAACTCTCGCATGCCCACGAGGGTTCAAGCTTGGCTGATGTAATCACACGTGATTCAAATCCATATGGTTCTTTTAAAAAATAAAACTCGGTTTCTTTTCTAATAGACCTTGTAAATATATATATATATATATATATATATATATATATATATATATATATATATATATATATATATATATATATATATATATATCATCAAATTTATATGTATCATATTTTGCATCAAACTGGGTGACAGCCAGGTGGAAACCATTCATATTATTCAGATGGCTTTCGTGCTGATGTCCACCTCTTCCGCAATTTCTCGGATAATCACACGATGGTCCCACATTATCACAGCATTCATTTTGGAAATGATCCGGTCGTTTCAGCATGTTGATGCCGATCGGAGCGCGGCACTCCCTCCACCGTTGTGCGGACATCTTTAAACCGGTTGTACCGCTCCTTAATCTGTGTGATGCCCAGAGGATCGTCACCAAAAGCCATCTGAATAATCCGAATGGTTTCCACCTGGCTATTGCCCAGTTTGAGGCAAAATTTGATGCAGTCGCGCTGATGCATCGTCGTTCCACTATTTCCTTGCAAAGAAAACACGACGAGAGACTCCACCCATCCTCACACAAAGGCTGCTTACAAACAAATGACGCAACCGACAGGCGTGAAAAAAATCATGCATGCGCACAAAGGTTCAAGGTTGGCTCATGCAAGCACACGTGATTTAAATCCATCAGGTTTTTGAAAAAAATAAAAAGGTCCGATACTTTTCTAACAGACCTCATATATATATATATATATTATATATATATATATATATATATATATATATATATATATATATATATATATATATATATATATATATATATATATATATATATATATATATATATATATATACTAGCTGGGGTACCCGGCACTGCCCAGGTTAACCTGTTTTAGACATATGCCAAATGCCAGTCATTTTAATCAAAACAATTGCCCAACATTTGTTTTTGTAATGCTGATGTCTTATAAATGTTGGAGTTATTCTGTAGATACACTGTTTTATTTTATCATGCATGTTTTGTGTTCTCTGCTCTGGTAGAATGTAGTTCTCTCTGCTCTGATAAAGTGTACTGTACTGATGTGATGGGTGAAGGTTACTTAAGATATGTGACATGACGTGCTTCTGCAAGTTGTGGTATCTCTGTGTGCACGCTAAGCTCTTTTTCAGGACATGTGAAGATGACCCAGGCAGAATGCAGCCATAAGCGGAACAGTGAGATAAAGAATAGAGAATTGAATGTTCCAACCACAGTGTGATTATGATACATTAGTCCTTGTGTCAGAAGAAGTGTGATTAATCGTTAGATGTCTTAAACACATCTTAATCGAGCCCAAGATTAAAAAGGTTCTGAAAGTCCTGAATGTATTGTGCAATCAGCGGTTCTGCGGCAACAGCTCACGCGCTATCACTCCTCCCCTTAGGAGCTGTACCGCCCATGTATGTAGGGAAGTCCTAAATAAAAGAGCAGGAGCGCAGGCCAGACTTTAGTGTAGCTTTGGTGTACAGCCTGACTTGCACTCCTCGCGAGCTAAATTTGACTTTCTGTCTCACTGGTGGTTCTTGACTCTGTTTGTCTTGTTAAAGGTTTTAAGAATGTTTGGAGGCGAAAATACCCAACATTGACTGGGGGCTACGTCCGGGATCTCAACAATACCGGAGGTGTCCGGCGGGGGTCGTCAAGTCCAGACGTAAATCCTTGGCCAAGGTCCGATCGATTGATTGTGTCTGCAATTGTCGACCGCCGTTGGCATTGTCTGGTTGACGAGATTTTCCCGAAGAAGACAGACAGGAAGTCGAGTCAGTGAGTAAAATTTCTTTGTAACAGTACTGAGTGAGTGGTGATCAGATCACATAAACAGTTAAATTCCGCAAGCGATGATACAGAATCGTCTGTTAATGAAACACAGTTAAACTCTGTAAGGAGGTCGGACTCCTCTACGATGGCGAGGAACGCACGTAGTTAAATTCCGAAGGAGGGTGCGGACTCCTCTGTTTATATACGCGTACCGGTAGGGAATAAAGTGTGATCACATAAACAGTTAAACTCCGTAAGCGATGGCGTGGAATCGTCTGTTAATGTAAAGCAGTTAAACTCCGCGAGGAGGGCGGACTCCTCTACGGTTGCGAGGGACGCACGTAGTTAAATTCCGAAGGAGGGTACGGACTCCTCTGTTTTAATACGAAGTAATACCGGTTTTTGAGAATAAAAGTGTGAAAGTGTAATACTTTGGACAACGTAAGTGACAACCGTGTGTGTGGATGCAGAGGCAAGTGATTCCGCTTCCTACGGGGAGGTGAAAGGAATCAACCACACGACGGCAAATTAATTGTCACGTCCAAAGAAAGTGAAAACTTCAGATTTAGAACACCCTAGGTGTGCCCCCATCTGAAGTCCAAATTATAACAAGGAATAATAAAAATGGGGGGAAAGACGTCTAAAAATAAGGAAAATTTATCAACTGACGACTGGAAATTTATGGAAGCAAAAAATCCAAAAGCAACAAAGAAATTGGAGACCTGGATAAATAAACATGACTTTGACGGACGACTAAACCTGACTAGTGTTCAAAAACTGAAGGAAAGGTTGGAAAAGGAACATAAAGGTGATAAAAAAAAGAAGCAGAAAGTAGGGGCAGATTTAGTGGCATTTTGGGAGGAGGAAGCAGAGAACAGACGGAAGGGAGCAGAGAAGCGACGATTAGAGAAAGCAAGGAAAAAGAAAGCTGTAGGTAAGGCAGAAGAAGATGTGATAATTCAGCACAGAGAACCTGAACAACCTCAGAAACCACCGACGGCTGGACCGCCGGCAACAACGCATTTGTACCCTCCTCTACCAGAGGATGATGATGTGCCGCCACCGCAGTATGATATGGCGGTGCGACCTAAAGTAAAAAGTGAAAAACAAGAAAAGCCACAAACACGCAGTCAAACAAAAGTGCCTACAGCTCCTCCCATGGAGGAACACAGTGACCAGGAAGGTACCTATCCTTTGATAGAAGTACCAAATCCTCGTGCAGGAACTCCAGGGCACCGATCAACCATGCTCGTATATCGAACATGGAATGCTGATGATATCAAAGCAGCAGTTGACATGATACCATCACCTCATGTTGACATTGAGGGATTCATGCAAGACATAGCAAACATTAGAAAGTCGTATCACCTAGATGGAACTGTGGAAGGTGTAACTCCCCCACGAGAAGATGTAGCCCAGTACATTACTGACGTAACCGCTTTGGTTAAATCCTACAATCTTAGAGGGGATGAAGTTCAACAAGTCATAATGGCAACTGTGACAAAGGATTGGGCTGATGTAAAAGGAGATTGGGATCCTGCAGAGGCAGACCACACTCCATTAGCCCATGATAGTCAGGAATTGGAAGATCGATTGGCCGCACTATTGCTGAGAATTAAGCAGAAATACCAGCAGAAGTCAAATTACACAGAAATAAATCGCACAAAACAGAAAGATGATGAACCATTCGAAGACTATCGACATCAAATGGAAAAAGTTTTTAAAGTGCACAGTGGTCTTCTACCACTGAAAAATGATAGCGTGTATGAACAACAATTGAAAAATGCACTCCATACCAACTCCAGATCAGATATCCGAGCATGGGTAGACAAACACATGATAACGTTCCCAACAGCTGGGTTACAAGAGTATGTAGACCACGCCATACACGCAGAAAGAAATCTGAAAACAAAAAAGGCAGCCCGCTACTGTATATACAAATTTGGCCCAGGCCTGGCAGTGCTCTTTGGATCTGTCGGAATTGAGACAAACTGAACAATTATTGGAGGAAGGTCTGATGACCTGTGAAAACAGAGAACATGTAGTAATGATGTCACCTAAAGATCTACACATAACTATACTATTCACTCCACGAAAGGATGAAAGGTATGGAGCAGGATTTCTGAAAATTCCATCAGAATTACAGACAGTAGCACACTTATACACAGACAGAAAAACCACCTCTGTGTGTAGTGTAGTGCTGACCCAAAGTGCAGACAAATGGTACAGAGGAAAACCTGAGGCTGTGCCGCATATTTCACTGATAAGGGCAGACACTCAGTCCTGGAAGGACCTTGGAGGAATTGTTAAGATAGCTGAGGAAGCAACTGATTGGCATGAAGCAGATGCAATGTCGGTGTGGGATTTCAGTCCATCCACAGGCTTGTATCGGAAATACAAGTTTGTAAGTGCTTGAACGACACCGGTGATACATGAAGTAGATCTGGATGATTGAAATTTAACAACATCTGTGTTGTTGACACAGGAAGATGAGACTTTATTGGCCAAACTGCCTCCTCATCTCTGGGTGAAAGCACCCACAGATGTAGGACTGTTGAAAAATATTCCGCCAGTCGAAATTAAGCCACGATCTGATTGGAGACCACGGATCAAACAATATCCGTTAAAACCTGAAGCAGAAAAAGGAAATGATGACTTTTCTAGGTATCTGTAATTATTGCAGAGCCTAGATTCCATGTTATGCAGAGATGGTGCAGAAATTGCAGGATTTAATACACTCTATACCAATGGATATGACTGACAAAATACAGTGGAATAAAGAAGCTGAAGAACAGTTTACAGCTCTTAAACAAGAACTTGTGAGTTCCACAGTATTATCTCTGCCCAATTATGCCAAGCCATTCACTCTCATGGTGGACACAAAACGGGGATTCATGTGTGCAGTCTTGCTACAACAACATGGTAATAAAAATAAACCAGTTGGCTATTATTCCAAACGTTTGGATACATTCTTATCGCCTGCCAGACAGACAATGAACCATTAATAGATTCTGACCTTTTATTGGATATGCAAAAACAGGCACCAGCGCAGGAACGACATTTGTGGTTGAAAAATGGGGCAACCCCAAACCCCAAAGGACTTTATTGTATACATAACACACCCATCCTACCCAAAAGCTTATTCAAAGCAGCTGCAATTGCGACACATGGGTGTGTCGACAGGGGGGATGGTATATATGGTAGACCAATACTTTACTACCTATGGATTTAATTTATACTCAAAAATTTTTTGTAAAGCCTGTGTTACCTGATTGAAACACAACCCACAGGGAAGTATAAGACCCCGGAGAGGGCAATTCCCAAACCACAGTATCCTTTTCAAATTGTCCATATGGACTTTATTGAACTAAATTGATGTGGACCTTATCAATACAGTCTAGTATTATGGAATACCAGAGACATTGTACAGTGATAATGGAACACATTTTGTAAATGAAGTTGTACAAAGAGTAGCAGAACACATGAAAATTAAGTTAAAACATCATTGTGCTTACCACCCACACAGTGCAGGATTAGTGGAAAGGACAAAGGGCACAATAAAAATAAGATTAAGGAAATGTATAGAAGAGACAAAACGAACCTGGATTGAATGTTTGGACCTAGTAAAATTGTATATGAGAATAACACCAACACCATCAGGGTTAACACCATTTGAGATACTTTATGGACGACCATATCGTCTACCAATTTTGACATGGATACTAAAACAGCAGATGAGGAACAAACATTAGCAAATTTTATGAAAAAGACATTAACACAGAAAGAGATAACTTAAACACATTTACTGCCGAATAATTTTGATCTTCCACAGGACGGCCTTCCAGTAGTCTAGCCAGGAGACTGGGTGTTCATCAGAGTGATTAAGAGGAAGAACTGGTCCAGTCCTCGTTGGGAAGGTCCATACCAAGTGCTGTTAACAACACCAACTGCAGTAAAGATAGCGGAGAGATCAACGTGGATACATCACTGTAAGATACAGCATGTGTTGGCTGCCTCCACAGTGTAAGGGGAAGTCTGGCTACAAAGGGAGTCTATTTAATTAGTAATAGATTGTCTCAATGCCAGTGAAGCAGGGAGATCCTTGCACTATTAGGTGAGGTTGGTTAACAACACTGTATCCTAGCAATCATGACTGAACTACAGCAGACCCCGGAGCGGCGTGCTCAGCGCCGCCGCTGCCGGACTGTTGGTAGGGCAGCCGGTTGCGTTGTGATCTTAGTGTGTTTCGTGCTCCTCGGATTCCTGGCCTGGTGGTTGACCCAAGAATTGCAGCTCACTGTGGACCGAGCCAGAGAACAACGCAAGCAACGTCAGAAGAGGTTTATTCATAATGTGAATGAGACAGATGGACACCCTCATATATACCATACTAATATGTGGTACAGATATGTTCATTTATTGGCTATGGAATTACGTTACTAATTGTTATGTTTGTTCGCAAATACCTATATCCTCAACACACCCAGCTCTGACGGCTAAACCGTACCCTGCTAGGGTGACAGAATGTCTTATCATACGGATGCATAATCAAACTGTATTTCGGGGGCAGCAGTTCTCAGCAAATCTGATAAGATGTAACACCACTTGCCTCAGTGCAACCACTTATATGATAGGGATTTCAACAGAGGACGTACAAGCTTGCCCAAGTGCTGCTCCATTGACTAGACTGAAGGGAAACGCAAAAATATCATCACGTTAAATTGTCATCACAACGGCCATTCCCAATTTGCTTTTACGGGACAGGGAATAAAACTGTAGGTAAAATTAAGAAACGTCTGTGTACCCAAACGTATGTTTTATCAAATAATTTAAGCCTAACCAAAACATAATATGTGGATGGTACTTATCTTCATCACATTGGACGGGGATGTAATTATACAGGCTCCTGTCCATGGGGAACGGATGAATCATGTGCTTATGTTAGTAAGTTTTTGCTACCACCTGTAAATGGTACTCCGGTGTATGATGACATCTATTGGCTTTGTGGTTCCAGACTGTACATGAGTCTCCCACCAAATTGGGGTGGTGTGTGTGCACCTACCCAGGTGACTGACCATACATATGTGGTAGTGCCAAGGACCTCCACAGAGAAGAATGGCAGCACCAGACGGAGGAGATTGATATACCCAGATGTGTTACCACATGATCACATGTGGGGCTCGGATGTACCAAAGGACCAAAAATTGTGGTCTGTAGGAGATAAAATAGCACATTCATTGTTCCCCTGGATAGGAGTGGGAAAAAATTCATTAATGATTGAAACTCTGAATTATCGATTGGGTCTGTTCATGAATGTAACTGAAACAATAGTAGCAGCTCAAAACACTGAAATAGATGCTTTACGTACCATGGTGATGCAAAATCGCATGGTTTAGACTTGCTTACTGGTTCACAGGGAGGAGTTTGTGTTCTGCTGAACACAACATGCTGTACTTTCATCCCAGACTCCATTCATTCAGTGGATGTGCAGGACGCATTGGAAGAGCTGAATAAACTTCGTGATGCAATGCATAAAGACACCCTAGCCATGAACCGGTGGAATCCCTGGTCCTGGTTGACTTCAGGACCATGGTGGCAGTTACTATTGAAAATGGTGACACCAGTTATTATAGTCCTAATTCTGATTGGACTTTGCATGTGTTGTGTGATCCCTTATATCAAAACAATGGTTGGCAAATTGGTGTCAAATACATTTGTACAGTGTAATCTGGCTTTCCAACAAACTATGCCAAAATATCAAGCATTGAAACAGTCAGACCTTAGTGGAGAAAACTATAATGACTGTGCTGAGAATTATGATGATATTGAAAAGCTCACAACTCCAGTTCAAGCTTGAACTGTTGACGTGATGAGTTAACACACTCTTAGCCTATGAAGCTTTAGCTGAAAATGTAATAAGACAAGTGGTGTAGTCGAATAATACAGAAAAACGGTTCATTTATACCAGTCAGCCGAAGTGACGTGTGGTGGTGGTGTGGAGATAATAGAATTTTTGACAGATTGCCTAGGAATGTGTCAGGCTACTGTGCTTTAGTGTCCCTACTCCTCCCAGTAAAAGCCATTCCCATTTTAGCTAAGGACTTGTTGACGCACCTAAAGTCTGTGGTGCCTGAAAATTGCAGCTGAAAATCTGAATAAGAAGTGGTTGCTTAGTAACAATTGTTTACTTTTAGGTGAAGATGTAATACCGTTGGAATGCATGATAAACAGAGGGGAATGTTGGAGTTATTCTGTAGATACACTGTTTTATTTTATCATGCATGTTTTGTGTTCTCTGCTCTGGTAGAATGTAGTTCTCTCTGCTCTGATAAAGTGTACTGTACTGATGTGATGGGTGAAGGTTACTTAAGATATGTGACATGACGTGCTTCTGCAAGTTGTGGTATCTCTGTGTGCACGCTAAGCTCTTTTTCAGGACATGTGAAGATGACCCAGGCAGAATGCAGCCATAAGCGGAGCAGTGAGATAAAGAATAGAGAATTGAATGTTCCAACCACAGTGTGATTATGATACATTAGTCCTTGTGTCAGAAGAAGTGTGATTAATCGTTAGATGTCTTAAACACATCTTAATCGAGCCCAAGATTAAAAAGGTTCTGAAAGTCCTGAATGTATTGTGCAATCAGCGGTTCTGCGGCAACAGCTCACGCGCTATCACTCCTCCCCTTAGGAGCTGTACCGCCCATGTATGTAGGGAAGTCCTAAATAAAAGAGCAGGAGCGCAGGCCAGACTTTAGTGTAGCTTTGGTGTACAGCCTGACTTGCACTCCTCGCGAGCTAAATTTGACTTTCTGTCTCACTGGTGGTTCTTGACTCTGTTTGTCTTGTTAAAGGTTTTAAGAATGTTTGGAGGCGAAAATACCCAACAATAAATATAATAGTTAATGGGCTAAAGTTCATCTAGCAGAACTATAACAGGTGGACTCCCCAAAGTGGAAATACTCGGTTAAAAGACAAACACATTTGAAGTCCTTTATGCAGACTTTGTTTTGCAATTATATTTATAACAAAATTACACACAGAAGGTAGGTAACAGTAAATGTAAATATCAACAAATCAAAATTGAGGTAGTGGTGTATTTCACTGTTTTTACTTTGCAATTTTAAAAACATAAAATTAATGTATTCAGACAGGAAGGCAAACTGGGTTGTACAGGACAGTCAGGTGCTTAACAGTTGAGAATATAAAGTACCTGAAGAAAGGGATTAAATAAACAGAGATGGCCAACACATATACAGGGCTGGAAATTTGAATCTGCCTGGTCATACCCACAGCCTCAGCCTAAGCATGTGTTGTTTGCTGAGTGTGCTGTGGCTGTACTGTGCTGTGCTGTAGAATGGGATTAAATAAACAGAGATGGCAAACACATATACAGGGCTGTAAATTTGAATCTACCTGGTCATACCCACAGCCGGCTATTTTGGGGGTAATTTTCAGTTCAACTTTTTAAAAATGGTACCAGTTTGTTCCCCATGTCATGAGGATTCAGAATATATATAGTTTTTAGGGCTACATATTATAGTTTGGGAGTTTATCATGGACAGACAGACGTAGCCCTTTATTCTGCCTGGTCATACCCACAGCCTCAGCCTAAGCATGCTGTTGTTTTGCTGAGTGTGCTGTGGCTGTGCTGTGTTGAGTGTGCTGTAGAAAGTGATTAAATAAATAGAGATGGCCAACACATATACAGGGCTGGAAATTTGAATCTGTCTGGTCATACCCACAGCCGGCTATTTTGGGGGTAATTTTCAGTTCAACTTTTAAAAAAATGGTACCAGTTTGTTCCCCATGTCATGAGGATTCACAATATATATAGTTTTTATGGCTACATATTATGGTTTGGGAGTTTATCCCGGACAGACAGAAAGACAGACAGAAGTGGCAGCATGAAAAGCACATGGTACAACACTGTATGGTCTTAGATAAATGGCTATTTTGGGGGTAATTTTCAGTTCAACTTAAAAAAAAATGGTATCAGTTCGTTCCCATATGCTATTGCACACCCTGACCACTGTGCATCCTCACACTACTGGGCATGGCATTTACCTAACTTAATGTGACCCATACAGTTGCTGGGGTGGTGCCGAAACAGAATGTCCTGGGACACTTAGCATTCCCATCTGCACATCAAAAAGAATTTTTGTGATTAAATGCTCTACTAACGTCCAAGTCTTGGCATCGAACTTTGTCAGTGACTCGCTGAAGTACTGGTTGAAGTAATCAGTTTGATCAGGGTTCTTCTGTTGTCTGCTCTGTATAGAACTACACAGTTGTTTTATGACACATAGTTCTTCCTCATCAACATCCTTCCTCAATGGTCGAGGCCTTTTCTTTGCAGTAATTTGATTGAACATGTAATAGAAGATGATGTCCTATCTGAAGTACAGTCGTCATCTTCATCACCTCCTTCACTGTTATTGCCCTCACCATCATCATCATCATCCGGGCCAAGAGAATGTTCTCTCGTTTGAGTCGAGGATTGTATCTGAAAAGAGGAAAAAGTGACCATTTGTGGGTTAACAGTTTACAATGTTTTTGTTTCAGACTCCATCCTTGCCGGAAAAGTGGCAAGCCATAACTGACATCTTTGAGAAAAAGTGTTATTATCCCTGCTGCATTGGTGCTTTGGATGGTAAGCATGCTGCAGTTAAAAGACCTGCCAGAAGTGGATCTGCGTTCTTCAACTACAAAGACTTTTTTGGTGTTGTATTGTTAGGCCTGGTAGATGCAACCTCTCGGTTCATCTGTGTGGATGTAGGGGCATCAGACCATGCTGGTGATGCTGGTGTAGTCATACAGCCAACTCTTAAAGAAGCGCTAATGAAAAACAAATTACATTTGCCAGGCCCTGTTTCGAAGGCAGGTATCTCAGACAAAGTGTCCCACCACATATTAGGCGATGATGCATTTTCACTCTCTGAGAGAATCATGAAGCCATATCCACAATGGCATTTGGACAAGCCCAAGAAAATTTTTAATTATGGTTTGTCTAGAGTGCGGTGTGTTGTTGAAAATACATTTATTGGCCAATCATTTTCGGGTTTTCCTCACAACTATTCAGCTAGATCCAGATAAGGCTGTCCATCTCATTCTGACCTCATTGTGTCTGTACTTACTTAGTGGCTAAAAACAAGCACAGCTACATCAGTGTTCAAGATGTGAAGGACACTGACAACCACACTGTTGTCCCCGGGTCCTGGCGGATGATTACAGACTTGACTGGTCTGGCTCCTAACCACAACAGGAACACAGCTCACACTGCAAAAACACTACGATTACAACTCACAGATTACTTCATGTCTGAACCGGGTTCAGTTCCCTGTAAGGATGGGTACTGATAAGATTTTATCAATATCTATGCCATTATTGATTCCGCTTTTTGATCCAATTCCTTATTGATTCCCTTATCAATACCAATTTTCTGTGTACTAAAAGTAGGCTTTACAGGTTTTCTATGTCAACATTTTATTGAGTCTTAAAGTAAATACATATAAAATTGGTCACTGCATCCTTGATCTCTGGACATAAATAAAATCTGTACATGGTGGATCCTAGATCGCTGGACATGAATAGAAATAAACAAAATCTGCAGTTTTTGTCAAAAGCATTTACTTTCAGATGTTAATGGCATAACTGTATAGCCTCTGAGCTGAACTCAGACAGCTATGCTGCACATCAGGATGTAATTCATAAAACACGGACGGCGTCTCATTTTGGGAGGAAAAAAAAAGTTGTGGTTTGTTGTCTGTATTACAACGTTTGGAAAGAGGTGTCATTTGATTTAAAACAGCGATTTGCTTTGAAGTTATAAAATCCGACTGGACTCTAACTTGACTTGGCAGAGAGCAGCGCAGCGTTTGGAGCAGTACAAAGAGAACGGAGGATGATTCCTGTTTCTTGCTCGCAGCAAGACAAGAGTCCCAGTTGGTGACTTTAATCCGCACAAAAGTGACTCACAGTCGACATATTTTAATGGCTTTGAGAGGGGTTAAGAAGCAGACATGCCGCTTCTGAAAAGAAGTGAAGCAGAGAACCAACAAAGCAGCGAGTCAGAGCACTGCTTTGTTGCTTCAAGCTTCAAACAGAGCTGCTGCAGAAGCAGTTGATTACAGACACGCTGCAGGGTCAGGGTTGTATATATCTATATCTATATATCTATATCTATATCTATATATCTATATCTATATACGTATATATATATATATATATATATATATATAAGATTAACAGACATTTTAGGATTACACCATGCTGAATAAAAACAGTGATGTGTGATGTTAAATACAAGTGATTCAATCAAAAAATTTGGATCCTTCTATGGAGACAAAAAAAATGTATTTTCTTTGTCAAATCACTGGAAATACTCTATGCTGTACACTGCCTCTTTGCAATCTTTATATAAAAAGATAAGGGGAATGTCATAAATGCACAATTGATAATATTACAATTTCTATATGCTTAATTAAACCTTTTTCTCCCTCATCTTATGATGCGACTGGAAAAAATAACATTTCCGTGGAAAACCAGACCACAGAGTCGTCTTGTGGCTGTACTCTGGACAAAACCCCAGCTAACCCCCTAGCCCTAAGTGAGATGATAGCTTAACGCTCTACACCAGTTTGGTCTATGTGTTTCGTAATTTCTTCGATTGCGAAGTCTCTCTTGCCTTTGTCCTTAAACTCCACAAACTGAATGTCGTAGAGACATGGAAATGTGGGCCACATTTCCAGAAATTTCTCTTCCAGCTGCAGTTCTGTAACTGTTTCACTTTGTGATGCCATGTTGAAATCACGTGCCTCAGAGAACCACCACAACTGGTCAGTTACACAGACGGTGCAGCGCAGAGGACGCGCAGCTCCCGCACACACTGTTCCACTGATCTCTTGTGGTAGAAAAAAAATCAAACATGCTAAAGGTCGTCTGCATGCCCTTGGCATAACGAAGTCACCCCCACACACAGAGAGCAACCAGCTGCGTCAGCTGGACCACACTTAAGCAAGAGGTTCTTCAGCATGGACCACTCAAGGTTCTTGAAATGGAGCAATATCGCCACCTGGTGAAGTTGTCTGAGCATGGTTCACTAGATTATTTTTTGAGAAACTCGGTTCACAAATGGATAATAATCATTTATGAAGATGCAACACTGTCAATATAACACAGCCAGGCAGGTAGCTAATATAAACATTATATTTTGTTGACACATAGGCCTAATTTATCCAAAGTAAATTATCACTTACCACTGTCCTATTTTTTTTTCTTCCTTTCTCTTCTTTCTTTTCTGGCTTCCTGACAGATAACTCTGCTTCATGACTGCTGAAGTTTTATATTTTGCTGGTGTCCCAAGTCCCGTCAAAATGAACTAGTACCCGTCGAGATGAGCTCCACCGCGCAACTGTGCTGTGCATGTGCATCTCTCTCTCTACCCCGAACTTTACACCTCACCCTTTGAATTGAGCCACATCACATGGCTGGCTACTGTGGAAAGGGCCAATTCCGCTAACAGTGCCGCCACACTCTCCTGCATTGACTGTCACAGAATTTAAAGGGGTGCTCACACAGTTTGTCATTGCATAAAATTCATAACCAGTCATTTTCTATGAGCTCTAGGTCGGGGCCCAAGGCAATTGATTGGTTTGCTTGCCTTGTTGCAATGGGCCTGCCAGCATTCCCCCTATTAAGAATCTATCTATAAAGCAAGAAACGTCTGTGTGTGGGTATGTGGCTCGCATATCTCTCTGACTGACTGTCAGATCAAATTCAGCTTTCGGATTTGGCTTGTGCATGGCAAGATGATGTGCATCCTTTATTATGAAAATTTTGGGGATTCATTTTCAAAACCTTTTATTTTGATATTAAGCCTTTATTTTGACATTGTAACATTAGTACTTCCATGATGGCGCCCTCCGTGGCATCTCTGTCCTGCAAAACATCCATTTCTATACCGATTTCTGTGAAAATTTGTTTCCATGTTCTGTTTATTTAGACATATATAACTGCTAACTTAAAAAAATATAAATATATATTTTATAGCTTTGACACAAAATGCACTGTTCTCAAAATGTGACCCTGTGGTTAAAAACAAGCGCACCCTTTCTTCTACTATGATGTTTAATGGCAGCCGTAATAGCAAAACCTCTCTTCGAGTCCACTGTCTTTCAAGTATTTAAAAAGCCAACATTTCCCCCTCTCACTTGACCTTATGACTAAAATACTTCCTACAGAAACTTCTTTCAGGCCTTACAATTGCTTTCCTTCCACTTGTACTCTTTAATAGATAAACCATTCAAAAATGATGAGATATAGTTTGTAAAATAAAATATTTTGATGGAAAAATAAAGCACGGTGCTAAATGCTGTACAGATAGAGTAACTGGTTATGATTTTTATTATTTATATTACAACTGGTGGCATTTGAATGCGCTGCATTCTGGTGATGGCATTTCACAACACTATTTAGTTAAATGTGGTATTTAACGTGGTGGTATTTGGCATTATTATGCTGTATTGATCTGGTTATGTTTTTTTTTTATTTAATTTTTTAGCTCCTAATTTTCTATATAACAATGAATGCACGTCTCAGTGTACAGATGCTGGCTAGAGGTGGGCGATACCGGGAATTTTGGTATTGATCCGATACCAAGTAAATACAGGCCCAGTATCGCCAATATCGATACTGATACCGATACTTTTTCATATTTAAGCTTCATAGATCCAAAGGATCCAAAAGACCTAGGATAGAATTTTGCCAAACATTGTACGTGACAACAAAATACTTTATTCTCACAATCAACATTTTTGTTTCAAAAAATATCACTCAACACAGCTTAAAACAAAATCTCTTGAGGTAGAGTGCTGACAAACCACAATACAAGGGTGCGCTGCTCCGTTTTGTGTGACACAGCACGATGCTGCTCTTACAGACAGAGTAGACTTTGATGAATCTGCGTACGCAGCAGTTAGTGTGTGCGGGAGAGAAAAAAAGCTTGAGTATCGATCTTTTTACACGAGGATTGTTCAATATCAATACCAGCGTTGGTATTGATATTATCAATATTAGGATCGATCCGCCCACCTCTAATGCTGGCTTGCAGGATTTGTTTAAGTTTGATATGCAACTGAAGACTGGACATTTATTTAAAATGCAAGAATTGTAGTTTGATTACAGGACGCAGAACAGTCAGGACGGTACAACAAGCTATGATTACATGATGCAAGCCAACATGGCTCATGAGATAACTGCATTAACATGAACTGAAACTCACTCAACCCCAAACAGGTCTAGATCACAATGCTAAAGTTGAGGTTTCCTTTGGTCTGTTATTCAAATAAGAAGAAAGCCATAAATGACCTTCTCCTCTGATACCGCACTTATTCAATTAAAATGAACATGCTAAAGTCAGAAACTCCCTTATTATTTTATTTTATTTTATTTATTTGCATTCAAAGCGCAAACAGCAGCGATGGCGGAGTTTCCGCAGTGTCCCTGAACGCAGCAGCGGCCCGCAGTAAACTGCGCGGTGCCTGTGCGGCGCTGCGGGTCGGGAGCCGGGGCGGGTCTTCTCCCGTGTCGCTGCTACAGGGACACCAAGATGGAAATTCAGGGGCTTTCTGATGCCCACAACATTCACTCTCAACATGGCGCCCTACATAGAACGGCTTCGTCTCCGCTTCAGTCCGCGACGGAGGTAATTTCTCGCTTTATTTCCACCGAAAATGAAGCGGATGGAGCGTTGGAGTCGTCGTGCGACAACAACACCACCACCAGCGGGCCCGGAGCGTCTGCCTTTCTCCTGCCGGTGGAGAATGGCAGCGGGACTGTTGGTAAACTGCGAACGAGCGGTTTACCGGGTAAGACCGCACAGCTCCGTAACGTGAGCGCGGAGAAAGACGGCGGCTTCGACGCGCCGTTTGGCTCGCAGGAGTGGGAGGGCGGGCAGGCCGGAATGCAAATGGCGCTGTTTGACGGGGAAGAGGAGCCTCAGCAGCGGCCGCTACGGCAGCAGCCGGGCGGCGCGGCCTGCCGGACCCCCGGCAACCCCCAGGAACTGTATGTGGTCTTTAACGTCGTTCAGGACAATGGCAACGCGGAGGCCAACCAACACCGAACGGTTCCGTGGACTAAAGACGGTCAGAAAATGGTTGGTAAAAAGCCTGACTGCTTCAAAGGCAGCTCCTGCGGGTTCACGGACGTAGAAAGCGGCGATAACCCTTTTCTGTGCGGATCTATCGAAAAAAACGAGCCTCTTTGTGACGTTATAAACGAGAGTCCAACAGAGGTGAAGCAGACTGATTATTGCCACACTGTAAAAGATGTCGTTTTGACCAACAAATATGGCGATAAGATTTGTGGGCATATTTGCACTGAGGACGACGGAATGAAGTTGACCTCTTGTCAGGAAGAGGGCAGCGCCCTGATTTCAGGTAGCGCAGATGTCATGGACACCTCTGCCTTCATTTCACATTCAGCCGTCTTACAGGAGACCTCAAACTCGACCACGGCCTCTACAAGTACCCCTGCCAGTGAAACCTTCTCTGGAACTATCACAATCAACAACCAAAGCATCATAGTGACGATAGAAAATGGAATACTGACTTTGGCTGCTCCACCAGAAGGCTATGTTCACAAAGAGGATGACATGGTCAGTTTAAAGGAACATCTAGGCATGAAGGACCATGAGGATATTGTTCTCCTCAACTATGACAGTGGAACAAAGTCTATCGGGAAGATCAGCACCTTGACAATGAGTGGCTCCAGCCAGCAGGAAGAACCCAGGCCTGGCTTGTCAGTAAGCGATTCTGAGTTAGCTCTGGTGGATGACTGTTCCTTGTCAGAGCTTGGAACCTCTTTGGACTCCTGCTCCGTCATCAAGCAAGAGACAGGGCCTCTGTGTGCTTTAACTGAGGCAGATCTGGTCACCCCCTCTCCCAAAGCTGCTATGGTTGACTGTGACAATGAGGACTTGCATTCTTTACCCCTAATGAGATCCAAGAAGGACACTGTAGTCTCGTTTGGGTGCCCAGAACCAGGCTGCTCTTGTACCTTTGACACACGCCAGAAGCTCAAGGTTCACCTCCTGAATCATGCCGAGGACCCGCGCCCCTACCAATGCACGATAGAGGGCTGTGGCTGGGCTTTCGCCACCTCTTACAAACTAAAACGTCATCTTCAGTCTCATGACAAGCAGAGACCACATACCTGTCAGTTAGAAGGTTGCGGACGGCGTTTCACGACCGTATACAACCTCAAAGCTCATGTTAAAGTCCATGAACAGGATAATGCTTTCATCTGTGAGATCTGCAGTGAGAGGTTTCGTAGTGCAACACGGCTTAACAATCACCAGAGGGTCCACTTTGAGCCCCAGAGACCTCACAAGTGTGAATTCCCAGGTAACACCACAAGTTGGAGTTAATTGCTGTTTTTCAGATGTTAGTCTTTTTTCTCCACTAAAGTGCATTGCATGGGAAAATGTGAGCTATTCAGAAATGCAGAAGCTGAAATTAAATGATGTGCTTATTATTTATGTCATCCTGCCACAGTCTAGGTACGTGATAAAAAATTAAAGTTATTGTGTTTAAATATTTGTTCTATATCACATATATATATATAAAAAAAAAACATGAGCATTTGAAGGTCAGAAGATCTTGGTAATATAGGTCTGTAGGTTTTAAGCGACAAACACCAGAAAGCAGTGTTCTATATTATTTGAAAACTGATTCTGACTCACCTTTTAAAAGCAATGTTTCAACGCAATTTTTCAATTAAATTTTTCATGGAATTTCCTAACTTCTACTCATCACAGGAATACTGTTTGAAAATGAGGTTGCGGCAGGGGTTCATCTACATCATCAAATAAGGAGATTCCGATTGTCCGAATATAAGCACATTCCTCTAAACGTAAACTCAGCACTATTGCCTGGAAAATCTCGCAAGCCAGGTTCAGCCGATACACACAGCAGCAGACGCCGTATTTAGGTCATACGGACGTACCTACATAGTCCTGCAAAGCTTGGGCATTGGTGATTAAAAAAGAAAAAAATCACAGAAAATATATAAGCATTTCTCATGTTAAAGAATATCCAAAGACTGGGATTCAGTTTCAGTATCACTAACTTCCACCCCACCAGCTGCATGGATGCAAACCAAAACAGTATACAGGGTTCTAGCTAGCGCAAACTTGTGTTATGGCCCGTTACAATATAATTTTGGACCGTTACGCTTATTTTCAATACAGCGTAATGGGTCTGTAATCAACCGTTTCTGCAGCGCAACTCCAGTTTGAAGCGTGAATTAATGAAGCAATGCTTCGATTCAATGGCTCGTGGCTTTTTGATTCGCTGCTCTTCAGAAGTGGTAAGTCCGCTTCTTAACCCCTCTCAAAGCCATTAAAATGTCATGAGTCATTTTTGTGCGTATTAAAGTCGCTAACTGGGACTCATGTCTTGTTGCAGTCAACAAACAAGAATCGTCCTTCGTTCCGTTGGCACAACTCCAAACGCTGTGCGGCTCTTTGCTGACAGTCTGCTTGGAATTAATAACTTCAAAACGAATTGCCGCTTTAAATAAAATGGCACCTCTTACAAGCGTTGCAATACAGACAATAAACTACAATCGACTAAAATGTTTTTTCCTCCCAAAATGAGACGTCCTGCATTCTTTATGAACCTGACGTGGAGCGCACCGAGCTGTAGAGCTCAGCTCAGATATGGAAAGACATTCATGCCAATAATAATGTCTGAAAGGAAATGCTTTTGACAAAAACTAACATTTTATTTCTGTTTATGTCCAGAGGTCAAGGATCCACCATGTAGAGTTTATTATGTCCAGATTTTAAGGATCCAGTAACCAATTTCATATTTATTTACTTTGACTCAATAAAATGTTGTTCAATTTCAATGTAATCAGCTTATAAAGCGCCAAATTACAACAAAAGCCGTCTCAAGGTGCCTCACACAGAACAGTTCAACATAAAAAAAAAAAATCAAATACCTAATTAAAAACAGAAGTAAAAGAACAAAACATAAAATAAAAACTACTCATAAGAAAGATAATAAAAATAGGTTTTAAGTCTTGACTTAAAATGTCCACAGACTCTGACTGCCTCACTGAGGGCCATGTACTGGCTAACCCAGAATGAGATTGCCCACTCAACAAACATCCCCAGCCTTCTGGACATGATGAAGGAACTTGGGCTGTCGCACTTGGCTTTTCCTCTATGGGTACCCCTAGAATGGCCAATTTTTAGCTTAAATTTTCAAAAGCTGCCCCCCTCCGCATGCAGCTCGCGGAAGGAAGAAAGATAAACTATAACAGAAATCGGAGCGCAGCCCTGCACAAGAACAAATATAAACTAGAAGAGAAATCAGAGTGCACAATCTGGCTGCAGCCAAACTGCCTGCAGATCCTCCTGTGTTCTCACCTCCTCTCTGCCCCCCTGTTGCATGCACCTGACACAGACATTTCTGTGTCGTCATGACGCCGCATGAAGCAACTCAAAGCAGGCCTTTGGCTTTAGCCATCTTCCCATTGACAAAGCCTCCAGCTAGAACAATTGCCTGGTTTTCTTGAAATCGTGCTGGTGCTTTGGCAACCAGAGTGTCACTTACAAAGCCAGCAAGTGCAGCCTTGTTTGCCATTCCTTTCAAGAATTGTCAGTAGTTTGGTACTTCACGAGCACCAGTTACTTGGTTCATTGGAGTAATGTTATCTGCACCTCTTTGTTCTCGCTCCATTTGCTTAATAGATTGCAATCTGTCAAAAACAATGGTGATGTTTTTTCTGAGGTCTCCATTTTCAAACAGTCAGCTTCTTCATGACTTGTTCAGAAAGATCATCAAATGTTTTCAAGAGGGACTCATTCAAAGACTGAAGCGTTGCCAATCCGTCATTGATATAAGCAGTGTTCTTCATAGCTGTGCATGGTGGCAGGTTGTAGACCTCTTCACATACAGACTCAAATCTTTTTTGACAACACAGTCTTGCATGTCTTGTAAGGAACCATCATCATTGAACAAAACAGGTGGGAATCAAGTAAAATCGATTATTAAAATTGTTGGCAACTAATTTAGTCATCGATTAGTTGCTAAATAACTTTGTTTAACCCCAAATGTTTTGCTTCTTCCATATAATCAACCGAGCTTTGCTTTGAATCTTGAACCAACGAAGGAGTGCTTCGAGCTGCTGCTTTGTTGGTTTCATTTGTTTTATTTCGCTTTATGTTAATTTTTCCCCACTAAAACCCTAAAGAGCATATGTCTGTGAGGAATATTTACCTTTTTATGTTAAACTGACCTGTTATGGTCTTTTGAAACAGTTGATGGATGTATTTTAATGCCGATGCTAACGCGGAGCCGCTCATGGCGTGGGACGAAAGCACCTCCGTGTTGGTCTCACAGGACAAGCCCTAACATGCCCAGCTCTTGCACCATTCGGAAAATTCAGACAGCTTTCGTGGCTTTTGAGTTGTGTGACTATCCGAGAAATTGTGGACGAGCTGGACATGCCACAACATGTCCTGTGAGGCTTCATCACGGCGTTGCTTTTTGTTCTGTGCCCTGCGCCTCCGTCCTGACGCGCGAATCCCTCCGCACGTGTTTTCACGCCGAAAAAGTGCTGATGTCAAACTCTTCTGCCATTTCTGTGGTAGTCAGATGACGTCCTGGATCAACAAAGCGTTCACTTTGGAAATGATCTGGTCATTTGAGCCTGTCGATCGCCGCTCGGTGCGCGGCGTGCCATCTGTCGCTGTGGGCTGTCTTTAATCCAGTTGTAATTGTCCTTAATTTGTGTGATTCCCCATAAGATCTTCACCGAAAGCCATCTGAATTTTCCAAATGGTTTCCACTCGGCTGTCTCTCACACTTTCTGAAAAAATTTTGATGAAGCAAAGCGGCAGTCGATCAGCCAATTTCCTGACAATGAAAATCCGACGAGGGGGCTGGACCACTCCTCCCACAAGGCGTGCTCACAGGCAAATGACGCAACCGACAGGCGTGAAAAAACGCATGCGCACGAAGGTTCAAGCTTGGCTGATGTAATCGCACATGATTCAAATCCATGTAGTTTTTGCAAAAAATAAAAAGGTCCGTTACTTTTCTAACAGACCTCGTACTTAGCAGCTATCTGACCAGTGATGATGTTGACCAGAGCAGCTGGTACAGTTTCCAGGTCAAATGGACTCTGGTACTGACTTAAAATAGCATTAACTAGTTTTTTCTATATCTGACACATCTCTTGGCAACCTTGAAACACTGAGCTCCTCATGGATTTCTCTTACTCTTTTTAAAATACATATTTTGTTTAAAATATTTTATCAACAACACTTTTATTTGCATAGATATTATTTTTTGCATTATGTTTAAATAAAAAAAAAAAGAGTGACTTCAGTATTTTCCGGTTATCATGGAAATGCCTCTAAACACACCTCTGCTGCTAAAATAAACCACCACAATCACTCTTTTTCCTACATCTCAAGCAGTAATCTTAAGAAAAAAATGTTTAATTTTGTTGTACCGGGGGGTACCCGAACACTTCTCAGCTTTGGCCACTGCACCTTGCCCACTAGAGAGAAGGTACATGACATGCACAGTGTGTGGTTTCGGTTCCCTCAAGTAGCGGGCATTGTTGCCGTGTTCAGGACAACAACATAGCAACTATGCTCTTTGGCTTGCCATCAGTCGGGTTTTGTGTTACAACTAGTTACAATGTTGCCTTACTGTGCAGCATTTGACAGTAACAGCCATAGGTAGAGACAAAGGGTGTCTTTGCATTGGTTTTCAGCAGAAATGGAAAGTAGAGATCTTTAGATTTAAGTTCCTGAATGATAGACCAGGACGGATCTCCCTGGACCCCAAAGAGTTCTGTATGTAGGCTTCTCATTACTTCTATTAAATGGTGTAATGGATACATGATCCGAGTGGAGAAGAGTGCTGTACATTTATGTTTGTGCCACCTTCATGAGCGCACAGTGGGTTAGAGGAACATTTAACGAATTTACACCATATAGGTCTATACAGATCAATAAGGAATGTGAAACAACAAAATGATGAAGAAAAATAAATAAAACATACAACAACACCAAAAAAATGCTGTCACGGACAGAAAACAACACATGCCTGATAGAGCACAGTTGCTTCTCAACATGCAGAGCTGAGGTTCAACAAACAGGCAGGCAGAATTTAGTGTGCACAGGACATATTTCTGTTGACTCACAATTTTTCTTAATATAATTTATCAAATTTCAAATGTATTAATTTATATAGCGCCAATTCACGACAAAATCGTCTCAAGGCGCTTCACAACATAAAAAACAATAAAAAATTTAAAACACAATAAAAACAACCATAAAAGAAAGACAGCAGTAAAAGAATACAAGATTAAAAACACATCATAACACTAATGATGAAACAGGGAAAATAAATGAGTCTTTAAACGTGATTTAAAGGTCTCCACAGTGTCCGACTGCCGAATGTGTGCCGGCAGATCGTTCCGCAGAGCTGGGGCACGATAGGAAAAAGCTCTGTGACCGGCAGACTTTTTATTCACCCTGGGAACACACAGAAGTCCTGCACCCTGAGAACGCAGGGCCCGAGCTGGTACATAGGGGCTTATCAAGTCAGCCAGATAGGGAGGTGCAAGTCCATGAACAATTTTATAAACTAAAATCAGTACTTTAAAATCCGATCTTGCAGAAACAGGAAGCCAGTGCAGGGACGCCAAGATTGGCGTAATGTGGTCAAACTTTCTGCTCCGTGTCAAAAGTCTGGCAGCAGCATTCTGAACCAATTGAAGACCCCTGATCCTGGACTGCGATAAGCCAGAGAATAGAGCATTACAATAGTCCAGTCTAGAAGAGACAAACGCATGGATCAAAGTCTCAGCATCAGCCATAGACAGAATAGGACGAATCCTCGCTATATTTCACAAATGGAAGAAGGCAGTCCTTGTAATGTCTCTAATGTGGAGATCAAAGGACAACGCAGGATCAAAAATTACTCCAAGGTTCCTCACTTTATCCGTATGATGTATAACACACGGACCTAAGCTAAATGCTAGCTGATCAAATTGATGCCGATATCTTGCTGGACCAAAAACCATAACTTCAGTCTTATCAGAATTTAAAAGTAGGAAGTTACTAGACATCCAACTTCTTACTGATGCAAGACAATCTTCCAAGGAGTTTATGTGAGTAAGATTACCAGCAGTTATTGGCATATACAATTGAGTGTCATCAGCATAGCAATGAAAGGGAATCCCAAAACGCCGCAATATATTCCCGAGGGGTGCTACATAAAGAGAAAAAAGCAAGGGGCCAAAAACGGATCCCTGAGGAACCCCAAACTTCATGTCTCTACGATCGGAGGAGGTTCCATTACACAATACACAGTAGGAACGACTGGACAGGTACGACGTCAACCATGCAAGAGCAGTTCCAGTAATCCCAAAGTGATTCTCCAGCCTATTGAGTAGAATATGGTAATCCACAGTGTCAAATGCAGCACTAAGATCCAGCAGCACCAGGACCATAGTGATATCCGAGTCCATTGCTCGCAAAAGGTCATTCACTACTTTAGTAAGTGCTGTCTCTGTGGAGTGAAATTTTCTAAAAGCAGACTGCAGTGGCTCAAAAAGATTATTCTCAGTGAGGTAGTCCACGAGCTGTCGCAAGACCACTTTTTCCAGGATTTTAGAACAAAATGACCGATTTGATATCGGTCTATAATTCTTCAATACACTAGGGTCGAGATTAGATTTTAAGTAATGGTTTGATCACTGCAGACTTAAAACACTTAGGAACAGATCCAGAAGTTAATGAGAGATTTATAATTTCCAGCACAGTTGGTCCAAGAATGGGCCACAGGTCCTTAAACAGTTTTGTTGGTATAGGATCAATAAACAGGTTGTGCTTTTAGTAGATGTCACGAGCTTTGTCAGTGCGCCTAGCGAGATACCATCAAAATCTGTAAATCTGGATACCACCTCAGTGGGCGCATCCACCTCCACAGCAGTATGCAGTGGTTGGGCCAAAGCCTGCTGAGATATACTCAACCTAATATCCTTAATTTTCTTCTCGAAATAATCCAAGAAGTCTGTGCTGAGAAAGGAGAGTGAATAACAGGTGGCTGTCCATGAATAAGAAGTGCTACAGTTTCAAACAAAAACTTGGAATTATGCTTATTTTTATTAATCAAATCAGAATAATAGGCACGCTTTGTAGCCAGTAGTGCCTGCTTATAATCCAAGACAGCATCTCGCCATGCAAGATGGAACACCTCTAACTTAGAACTACGCCATTTCTGTTCAAAACCTCGAGCCTTCTGCCTAAGGTCACGCAGATAACCATTAACTCAAGGTGAGTATGCCTTGGGAAGGCGTGTCCTCAAGAGAGGAGGCGCAACCTTGTCCAGTGTGGCCTTGAGCGCTGAGTTCAAGCCATCCGCAAGACTATCTACTGATTGAATATTCTCTAACCCCGAGGCCAAAATTTCAGGCAGTCTGGCTTCGAGTTCTATCATAATTGAAGGAGTAATGCGTCGCCGCAAAGAAAGACAAGGCTTTCGATCCACTAGGCGCGGAAACATAAATGCACACCTAACAAATGAGTGGTCAGAGATCACCGAGGAAGAGGCAAAATGTCAATGTTTGTGACAGCAAGGCCACGTGTGAGTACCAGATCAAGGGTATTTCCACTAGTATGTGTTGAATCCTGAATACATTGCTGGAATCCCAGCACATCCACAAGTTCCATAAATGACTTGCAAAGGGGATCAGAGGGCTTATTTATGTGAATATTAAAATCACCAATAATCAAAATGTTGTCCACACTAGCTGACAGGCTAGAGATGAATGCACCAAAGTCATCTAAAAAATTCAGAATATGGGCCAGGAGGCCTATAAACAGTGACAACATGGCATGACTGATTTACATACTTCTGACCCTGACAATATGTAGCATCATGGGCAGAGTGGAGAGTCAGATGCTCAAACGAATTATATTTATGCCCCCCGACAGTCAAGAAGGTAAACTTGGATTTATAGATAAAAGCAACACCCCCGCCTTGCTTCGCACAACGAGACATGTGACTGACTGTGTACCCTGGTGGGCAGGCCTCATTCAGAGGAAGAACAGCTGTGGGTTTGAGCCAGGTTTCACATAACCCAATCATGTCCAAATGATGATCCATAATTAGATCGTTAATCAACAAGGATTTTGAGGACAAAGATCTGATGTTAATAAGACCCAAACTGAAGACTTCTGTCGGTTTGACAGACTGACATCTTTGAATAGGCCTGAGTATCTTAAAATCCACTCCACATTTTCCATCCAGCGCCCGGAGAGTGTCAGGAACCGCTGTCGTCGCATCAGGACTACAATTCCCAGAAGCTGCAGCGCTCTGACGTGGGCGCCGAGCACCGATGCGCTCAGCTGACCAGATGACCGGCATAGACGACCCAGTTCGATGGAACACAAACTTTCTCCGGGAGCCTCTGTGGACACAGCGACGTCGGCGGAACAAGCCAAGCTCTCTGATAGCGAGAATGTCCCGAGGGACATTATTGTTGTTCAAGCTTCGTAGCTCAGCTGCAGAGTAGCTTAGCATCACGCCAGCCGAGGGAGTGAAATGCGGCGTCGTACAGCGCAAAGCAGGCAATAAACAATCAAAGATAACTACAAATGCACACTGAAGGACCAAAAACCACGTTAAGTACATATCCAAAATAAAAATTACACTCAAGCCACTAAAAACCGAATTATACACGAGAAAACTGGAGAAAATCAGACGAGCGGCGAACACACAACGCCAGCAACTCTTCTTCGTGACTTTCTCTGTGCCAATTCACTAATTCTAATTTTAGAGATATTGCAATCCTCATATTATCCTCGTGCAAAAGTCCCACTGTGCAATCACGAAGGTGAATGGATTGTGATAAAGGGGAGGGGCAGGAGTAGCTAGAGTTCCTTTATTCAGAGAGTAGCGACATGACGAGCCGGGAAAAAAAAAAACTCACATGACTAGTGGTGCCAAAATAGTGTTCACTGTTAATCTGTCTGCATGTAAATCCATCGTATTTGTTTATTTATTTGCCAAAAATGTTGGGTTGCTGTGCATTTTGATGCACTAATAGACACAACAAGGGGTTCAAGACAGATTCCCTTCAGATCCAAACAGAAGAAAAATTTGGGAAAATAAAGTCAGCTGTGTGAGATGGAAGCAACTTCGTCAAAGTTTTGAGAGGTAAATTTACTGTTCAGTCTCATGTACAGTAAAACTCGCCTAAACAGTCATTGTATAAACCGGATGCTTTTGTATGGTTTTCCATGTAATAAACACCGTTTATATAACAAATTTTGTATGACACATTTTCGCTCTCATCGGATAAAATGTCCTGTCGGTCACAATGTTTTTTCCATTAAAAACCCTTCGCATGTAACTGGACAGATCAGCTTGGACATCCCCAGTAACATAGGTTCAAAATGAAAGTTCAGCACTCTGACGCTCGCTGATTCGAGTAAAGTGTGACCGCAGTAATTTCCCTGGTTAAAAGACTGGCCATTTATTTTTTCAAGCTGTGCTCAGACTTGGACCCACAGCCTGACGTGCACCTGTTAAATCAGACACCACAAAAGGCTGTGATTTGACACTTTTCTGATTTTACTCTTTCCTCTCATATTTTAATAGTTTTTGCAGTGCACATGCTGATTACATATGGATCAGAAAAATCTGCAAATTTACAACACAGAGTCGAAAAGAGGAACTCGTACACCTTGCCTTTGATTTGGAGGTGATGATTGTATAAAGAAAAGATTGTTGAGGGACATATTAGTCCAGAATAAAGCATAATCCATGCGACTGAGAATTTTAAAGCTAACACAAACACTAACACACCCCCATACCATCACAGATGCTGGCTTTTGTACTTTGTGCTGGTAACAGTCTGGATGATCTTTTTCCTCTTTTCTGGAGGACATGACATTCATGATTTCCAGAAACAATTTGAAACGTGGACTCATCAGACCACAGCACACTTCTCCACTTTGCCTCTGTCCATTTCAAATGAGCTCAGGCCCAGAGAAGGTGGCACTGTTTCTGGATGTTGTTGATGTATGGCTTTTGCTTTGCATGGTAGAGTTTTAACTTGCACTTGTAGATGTAGCGACGAACTGTGTTAACTGACAATGGTTTTCTGAAGTGTTCCTGAACCCACACGGTAAGATCCTTTACAGAATGATGTCGGTTTTTAATGCAGTGCCGCCTGAGGGATCCAAGGTCACAGGCATTCAGTGTTGGTTTTCAGCCTTGCCACTTACATGTAGAAAGTTCTTCAGATTCTCTGAATCTTCTGATTATATTATGGACTGTAGATGATGGAATCCCTAAATTCCTCGCAATTGAAAGCTGAGAAACATTGTTTTCAAATTGTTGGACTATTTTTTACACAGCAGTTGTTCACAAAGTAGTGATCCTCGCCCCATCTTTAATTTGAACGGCTGAGCCTTTTGGGGATACTCGTTTTATACCCAGTCATGACACGTGCCTGTTTCCAATTAAGCTGTTTACCTGTGGAATGTTCCAAACAGGTGTTCTTTGAGCATTCATCAACTTTCCCAGTCTTTTGTTACCCCTGTCCCAGCTTTTTTGAAATGTGTTGCAGGCATCCAATTCAAAATGAGCAAATATTTGCACAAAAACAAAAAAGTCTATCAGTTTGAACATTAAATATCTTGTAGAACAAAAACAAAGAGTTCACTGCACTTCTGTATAGCACAAACAAATCTGGTGCAACCAGGTAGGACTAATTTGTAAAAGAGAAAAATAACTGGTGCAACACAGAAATAAGTGCCAGAAAATTTAATAAGGTGCTGAAAGCAAAAATATACAAGGGGACTAACGTTTCGATGTGAGAGTCACATCTTCCTCAGGACTCTGAGGAAGCTGTGACTCTCACATCGAAGTTTTCTGGCACTTATTTCTGTGTTGCACCAGTTATTTTTCTCTTTTATTAAATATCTTTGTGGTGTATTCAATTGAATATAGGTTGAAGAGGATTTGCAAATCATTGTATTCTGTTTACATTTACATTTCACACAATGTCCCAACTTCATTCGAATTGGGGTTGTAAGTTCCTCTTAAAAATGGAAAGCAAAGTTAGATTTGTCTCCATCCCCCCCCCCCCCCCCCCCCTTGCCAAATGTGTCAGTGATTACTGACACATTTGGCAACAAACTTCATTGAGCCTGTTTGTTACCATGGTCTGGAAAATGATAGCCACATAGAATATGTCTCTATAGAAATATTTGTGCCATCACTTTCAGGAAGCATCGTCACACCTAAATTAAGTCAGTGTAACTGGAAAATCCAGATGTGCTCAGTTTTGTGAGCTGCTGTCCCTGTTTGTGTTGCTGCAGGCAGTAAGTGAAATGCTTACAGCTGCTGCCAAGTATGTTTCCTGGATGTGTTTCTCAATACATGCATTTACAGTGTGGTTGCTGCTGTTGCCACATCAGCATCCACACTGTAAAGTAGTTACACTGTGAAACTCATTGTTACTGTTATGGAGTCGAGGTTGTCAAGCTGCACTGTGTAGGTCATGGGTTTCCTTAAACAGACATAAAAGCTTGGCCCAATTTGTGCAGCCTTATACTACAACACATTTTCACAATATATTTTGCAACCCTAAATCAGAAAAAGTCTGTCAAATTTTGAGAACTGCTGCCTTGTCACAGATTTACCACATAGTACCATACTGTTTATCGTTCTTAATGATTGATGAAAATGAAGTCCAAGACTCATTCAGTGACTTGAAATGTTTATTTATCCATGTTCTCACTTTTCTCGATAAAACTGGCTGTAAAAGTGAAGATTTTAATTCTTTCCCCATTTCCAACCTTTTATAGAATGAATGACTTATAGACTTTAAATGCAGGGATGGATGTTTATTGCCAAATGAAATGAAGTTGACCAAACAAAGCATAAAACATCTTTGGTTCATACTGTCTGCAATGAAATTAAAATCAAATTAAGTGTAATGCAAGGACCGCTGGTCACTGCAGGGGTTTTCTTTTATTTTTGTGCATTTTCCATGGCGGCTAAACCTTTTCTGATTTGGAGTTGTATTAATGCTGGGTTTAAATGTTGAGTTAGTCAGTTCTTCTGTTGGTCTTTCTGATATTGTTATCTTTGTCCTATCCAGGTTGTGAGAAGGCCTTCATCACCTTTAGTGCCCTCTTCTCTCACAACCGCACTCACTTCCGAGAAACCTGCCATTTCACATGCACGTACCCAGGCTGTGACAAAACGTATGACAAGGCATGTCGCCTGAAGGTCCACATGAGGAGTCACACTGGTAAGATGGTTTTTGGATTAGACTTTGGTTATTTCTCACAGAAACCCAGAGTACAGGGCCAGTGCTTTAAAACTGAACTCTTCACAGATTCCAAATTCCTGACCTCTGTGACCTTGTTTACATGTTGGCAGACAATGAATACTACTGGAGTGGAAAAGTCAAAGCTTGTATTCAAGCTGTATAAATGTTTAATGTGTAATCATTCATTAAGCACATAATTAATTGGATGTCCCTCTTTTCTTTGTAGCTCACTTGTTTTAAACAAAATCAGCGTTGTTTTTTTTGTAGTTTTACTTTACAAATAGTGTTTAGGTATGTCATTCTGTCACTCTAGCTGTTTTGTAGGTTTTCCCAAAGCCTGTGTTAACAAATTAACTTGCTAGAACTTTGTGATAATGTATGAAAGTAATTTACAAGTGTCAAAATGAAATGTAGGAAAAAAATGAGATATCCAGACATTTATTGTGTTTCTCCATGAATTATTTTTTTTTCTTCAGACTTGGTGGTATGCATGGGGGGGGGATCATGGAGTTAGATTCTCACATCTGATACTTTCTATTAAAAGCTCTGGTTGTTGCTAACTTAAATTGATGCTGGACAGCAGGTAAACAGGAGTTTTAAAAATCACATTGCTGTCAGATGGCCAGTGGCAAGATAAAAAAAAAAAAAGACCAATAGTGCACTGTTGATTTATTTCCAAAAGGCAGCTACTAAGACTGCAGGGGAAACAATTAATTAATTAATGATTAATTAATTTAAAAGTTTGCTTTGTGACCTAAGCTCCTTATCTTTCCAGGGGAGAGGCCTTTTGTCTGCGACTCGGAGGGTTGTGGGTGGTCCTTCACTAGCATGTCGAAGTTGCTCAGACACAAAAGGTAGATGTTCAAGATGCTTTTCTCTTGTTATAGTCAGAATGTACAGAAAAATGCAGTTAGCTCATGTTGTTTTATTCTTTACGTATCTCATGAGTAGAAAAATTCTGGGGTTGTTTGATGAAAGTTTCAACATGTGATCATTTAGAGTTTCACCGTTTGAGGCATTTCATGAAAATCATCACAGCGGTGTAACGGCAAATTTCAAAATGCTATTCAGTACGTTACGACAGCCCATCATTTCCTTCCTCTGTCAACCTTGATGTACCCCCCCCCCCCCCCCCTTGGAATATAGCAGATAATGGTCAATGAATATGACATATGTGATGGAAGAAACTGAGAGGAAAAATGATACACTTTCTTGGCCAGAGGTTTTTTTTTTTTTTGAGTGTGGTTTCTTGTAGGAATTTCTGGGAAATTGCTACCTTCTGCCATTCTCAATGCCCACAATGCCATGCAGTGAATACTGCTGCCTCTGTATAATCACAGGCTTTCTTCACAGGGTTCACTAAATTTGCACACAGCCAGGCTGCTATGAAATAGCCAGAAATACTTGAGGTGTGATTAAAATGTAAAGTAACATGTTTGATAAAAGTTTAGTCATAACTTAAGCTTTCCCAACTGCAAACATCCAGGATAAAATGCTGGAGACTATTGAATCTAATAAAACAACAAGGTGATTTGTACCATGCTATTCAATAGGGCAGCGCAGTCTCGTTTGAGCCCTGCGTGATATTGCGGGATTTGAACACTTATGGGGACAGCCGCTCCCGTTGTGCAGTATATCAGGGATGACAGTTCTCAGCAGATTTCTGACTTTTTCTGGATTTCTGGGCCATTTCTGAGATTAGCGTAAATCCGTTGAGAAAAACTGTGGGGAGGGTGGTGCAGTGGGGCCAGCCATGCAACCACATTACTGAAACTGCAAGCTAAAACGAACAATGTCATTGGTTACTTTTTCTACAACAGCGAACTTTCAGCCAATCAGAATCTCTTATATTGAAAGTTAAGGAAAGTACCCGGACATGGACATTTTGATTTTCTGCAAGTTTGGGCTGTTGAGCTAAGTCTTTAACATGGCCAAAATTACGGAGAGAGAGGATGAAGACTGTGTTAAAGACATTGAGAGTAGTGTAAAAAAAAAGTAGGTTTAAGTGGACATGTTTGGAGTGGGAGGTGGACGTGGACAAAGGCGAGACTCAGTGAATTTGGTAAAGCCCTCTGCATGCTATGTTCAGATTTCATCAACAAAACCTTGGAAGAACACTACAAGATGAAGAAACATGTCACCAAAGTTATTATGAAACAGACTAATCTGCCCGGGTCAAGAAGAGCACAGAAGAGGCACAGGGAGCCCCAAAGCCTACAGCACTCGTACCAGTCAGCAGTCAAACATCCAGTGCTCAGGTGCGTGTCCAATAATTTTATTCATGCAATTACAGTGTGTCTACAGTCATTGAAATTTTTAAGTGTAGTGCAGTTATTTATGCTGTACACATACTGAAGTGAAATTCAGGACTGCAAAACCAGCGTTTGTATACAGATTTTCATCAAAATTTGTTTCCATGTTCTGTTTATTTTGTCATATAAAACCGCTCATATAAAAAGTATTTTATGGCTTTAGCTTGACATGAAACACGCTTTTTCTTAAAACGTGACTGTGTGGAGAAAAACAAATGAACCTTTCTTCTTCTTTTGTGACGTATAACGGCAGCCGGTATCCTTATTGTTGCATTCCTGCCACCTTCTGCGTCAGTCCGTTATAGCAGTACTAAATCCTCTCAATGAGTCCACTGTCTTTCAAGTATTTAAAAAGCCAACACTTCCCCCTCTCACTTGACCTTATGGCTAAAATACTTCCTACAGAATGCTCTTTCGGGCCTTAGAAATGATTTCCTTCTGTTTTTGCTCTTTAATAGATAAACCATTCAAAAATGACAAGATATATTTTCCCTGCATGCTGAAATTGGCCTGCATCAATTGTATTTTTATTTTTTATTTTGGCGAGTTTCATAGATTGCGATACAGATGGTGCACAGGATATGTGCTTTTTAATGATGCTGTGCTGTATGTGCCTGTGGGGTTTTCCTGGTGACTGAAATAAGTAGTCGGGGTGCAAACTCACATGGTATGGGGCAATAATTTGTAAGCATACATTTGTTAAGGATTGTTTAAGGATGAAGCCAGGATCTGTTGAACATGCTTTTCTCTTTGAAAGCCTGAGGAAAATGGGACGTTCAAGACATTGTTCAGAATAACAGCGTAGTTTGATTAAAAAGTTGATTGGAGAGGAGAAAACTTATATGCAGGTGCTAAAAATATAGGCTGTTCATCTACAATGATCTCCAATACTTTAAAATGGACCAAAAAAACAGAGACGCGTGGAAGAAAACGGAAAACAACCATCAAAATGGATAGAAGAATAATCAGAATGGCAAAGGTTCACCCATTGATCAGCTCCAGGATGACCAAAGACAGTCTGGAGTTACCTGTAAGTGCTGTGACAGTTAGACGCCTGTGTGAAGATAATTTATTTGCAAGAATCCCCCGCAAAGTCCCTCTGTTAAATAAAAGACATGTGCAGAAGAGGTTACAATTTGCCAAAGAACACATCAACTGGCCTAAAGAGAAATGGAGGAATATTTTGTGGACTAATGAGAGTAAAATTGTTCTTTTTGGGTCCAAGGGCCGCAGACCGTTTGTGAGACGACCCCCAAACTCTGAATTCAAGCCACAGTTCACAGTGAAGACAGTGAAGCATGGTGGTGCAAGCATCATGATATGGGCATGTTTTTCTTACTATGGTGTTGGGCCTATATATCGCATACCAGGTATCATGGATCAGTTTGGATATGTCAAAATACTTGACCAGGTCATGTTGCCTTATGCTGAAGAGGCTATGCCCTTGAAATGGGTGTTTCAACAAGACAATGACCCCAAGCACACTAGTAAACGAGCAAAATCTTGGTTCCAAACCAACAAAATTAATGCCTTGCAGATGTGAAGAAATCATGAAAAACTGTGGTTATACAACTAAATACTAGTTTAGTGATTTCACAGGATTGCTAAAACAGTTTGAACGTAATAGTTTTGAGTTTGTAGCGTCAACAGCAGATGCTACCATTATTGTGAACACCCCCTTTTCTACTTTTTTTTTACTAATAGCCCAGTTTCATAGCCTTAAGAGTGTGCATATCATGAATGCTTGGTCTTGTTGGATTTGTGAGAATCTACTGAATCTTCTGGTACCTTGTTTCCCATGTAACAATAAGAAATATACTCAAAACCTGGATTAATCTTTTTAGTCACATAGCACTACTATTATTCTGAACACTACTATATGTCCAATGCTATGGTATTTATAGTAAGTACATATGCTGTAGCACTTGGGCTGCAGCTATTGATTATTTTAGTAATCGAGTATTCTATTGATTATTCTGGTGATTAATTGAATAAAAAGTACTTTTGCATTTTTAAACAATGTCAATAGTCCAGGGCTCTCTATAAGCAGTGGTGCAATGTCACTGCACTGTCATGCAGATTGTCAAATTTAGTGTATCCTTTTCTGTTTTCCTGGTAATTATTATTTTTTATGTCTTTACAAGTTTTGGATCTTAACCGGTGTCAGGAGCTCAGCACTCCCCTGACACTGGACTGTAAGTCCAGGCAGTCCGTGTAATCCTCAGTCAGGCTGCACCTGTGAAATATTTGGCTCTGGGAGGGGTCTGATGATTTACCCAAACTGACTCCAACAATTTACCGAAATTGACTCTAAATGACTAAATGAAGTACTTTTAAAAGATTAATTCCAAAGTTTACACAAGTGTTATGTTGTGTTATGACGACTCGTTTTTAAGTGATAACTGCTCATTTTGATCCAGTCACGGTAAAAGGAGCAGCTTTGAGAAGGTTTATTTGCACCTGCAGCAATTCGTCATAAACGCAGCCTGTTAAAAATGCTAATAAGTGTTGTATATAACTGAAAAATCAAATAAATATATATGTGTCATCACAGAGACATTCCACGTCCATTAAGCAGCAATAAACAGCTGACATGCGGGTTAAAACAACGTAACAGCTGTTTTAACCCACATGTCAGCTGTTTTTTTTTTTTTTTTAATTAAAAAAGTTCCTTATAGAGATTGACAGTTTTATGATATTTGAGAGAGTCTACAAGCTTAATACTGATTATATATTGTTCAAATTCAGCCAGACGTCCATCTGAGTTAGGGTTAAAACAGCTGCTGCGCGTATGCACACACACATGCATCACATCCACAGACTCTCATAGTAAATAGTGCCATTGAAAAAGGACACAAAGCAAAAGATGAAAAAAAAATTAACATTCCACTCACCCAGTGTAAAGATTTTCAAATTAGTCCACAACAAAAACAAGCCCCCATGCACGCGCGCAGCCAGAGTATAATGTCCAGGTCCACTCTCAGGTTCTGATTGCGGGCGCATAATGTCCGATTGCAGCTCTGCCTTCAGCTCATCTTCTGTCAGGATCATAGCACATTATATAGTCCATTAGCTCCTGAAAATAGCATCTTCTGAGTTTTTCCAATACGAGGCATACTTCTGCGTGTCCAGGCATGTCAGCAGCACTAAACCAGCAGATGTGGCACAAACAGCAACGTCATAACACTTTTGGTGAAGGTGATGTTGTCACATTTGCCAAAACTCAGGAAAAAAATGTCCATTGTACATCAGTGAAGATTGTGTTGTTCCATTTTTGAATAGTTTCTGAAAATAATTCTTTCTGCCAAATTTTACCTTGTTTTATTAAAAAAAAAATAAAATAAATATATTGTACATTAAAAAATGATTCCCACTGCTACTCCTGCTTGGGCTTCCCTTGGAATCATTCTAGCCTTACCAGCAGGTGTAGTAGTTTACCTCTGTTTGAAATAGTGTGTTGTCATGACTTGGAGGAAATCTCTGTTGCAGCAATAATGGTCACCTTGGTCACCTTGCTGAGTGAGATTTCAATTTCATTTTTTTTTTTTTTTGGTAAATCAGGAAACATGATGATGACCGTCGCTTTGTCTGTACAGAAGAGGGTTGTGGGAAGTCCTTCACACGAGCAGAGCACCTTAAAGGTCACAGTATCACTCATCTGGGTACCAAACCCTTCCAGTGTCATGCAGAAGGTAAACATCAGTGTCAACAAACCGTATGGGTGCAGGAAGAGGAATTCAGTCAACATAAATAAATGTTTTTAACCCTTTTTTTGGTCAGCAGTAGATTGACTGGATCCTTTCATTCACACACATTATTGTGAAAGGGGACTTCAGAAAGTTCTCAACCTCATCTAAAAAATGTCACAGGAGGAAGATTGTCTTTGTGTTATTTTTAAACATAGTCTCCAGGGGTAGAGAAATCCACTGTTCGAAGGACACGGACCAGTGACTTTTGACCTATGTCTAGTTGATATTTTCCCCTACTAGACCAGTGACAAGTTAAAAATCTTGTCAGTCTAGTCATTAAAAGTGTTCGACAAGCCCGGCGATTTTTTTTTTTTTGCAAACTTGCATCTTAAATAACGGAGCCACTGTTCGAAGATTACACTGACCCGCGCTGTGCCACTCGGTCACACCACTGACTTCATGATTGAAGCTCTTTGAATATTAGGCCCATCAAAACAAAACATTTTATCATCTTTGACATCAAAAAAATGTGGTGAGGGAGGAATAGGTACATACTACGTAATTTCAAATGTGAAAAACAACACCTACAGCACCTACATACCAAGTGAGGAGCTGAAAATATCGGATATCTCATCTTCAACCGCTTATTCCAATAAAGGGTCAGGAGGGGCTGGAGCCTTTCCCAGCAGTCATAGAGTGTGAGGCGGGGTATACCCTGGACAAGACACCAGTCAGTCGCAGGGCCACATATAGACAAACAAACACATTTACACCTGTGCACACGCCTCCGGACAACTTAGTTTCCAATCCACCTAACATGCAGTGTCTTTGGATGTGGGTGGAAACTGGAGCACCTGGTGAGAACACACGCAAACACTGGGAGACAAACATACAAATGCCACACAGAAAGGCCACAGGTCGGAATCAAACCCATGACCGTCTTGCTGTGAGGCAACAGTGCTAACCACTAATCCACCGTGCTGCCCAATATTTTTGAAATCTTGTTTCCATGTTGAATACAGTCAGTGTACTGCACACTAGTACTATGATAAACATGGGTAGTGTGTGTGAGTGAGTTGGAGCAACTGGCTGTGTGGTTGTCAGTGACAACAAGCCAAAAGTTCCGGGCCCAACTCAGTAAACTTAGGCTGGCTTACACATTCACATAAGAGCAGAGGACCATGTAAGCAAATGTTTATTACTTTCAAAATTCAATACATTCAACACAAAATTAAAACATTCTATCATGCTATGCAATATAGATTGAATACATGCACATGATGTGATGATTAATGCCCGCTGAGGCTCTGAGCATCCAAATTCCTGGGGCCACTACCCTGGACCAGAAGCACCAGTAACAAAATTAGTGGTACTGGTCCTGACCAGTAGCCTCAAAAAAATAATTTCTCTACCCCTGGATGATGTAGCTTCACTGTCCATACGTAGAAGAAGGTCTCATCTTCAGTCACCAGATACTTTTGTCTCCAGGTGTGGCCAAAATCTTTTGAAGTACCCCCTTGAAACAACTTTTGTAGTTGTATTACACAACATAAGAGACCTATAATCCTTTTCCAATTTCAAAGTGTTTGTGTGTGTGTGTGTGTGTGTGTGTGTGTCGACGCTCTGAGCTTCAGCTAGACTGTCATTAAAATACAACACTGGATTCAGACTTGTCACGGGGATTTCAGTTTTGAATCAAAATGATCAAATGTTTTGACTGTCTCCGTTCCATAAGAAGATGGCATATGTAATAAATTGTCAGAAATGTTACAAACTTTAAATCACAAACCTCTGTTAGCACTTGTCATTTTCACATTTATTGATTCAAATTGACACCAGAACCATTTTACAGTTTCAGAGAAACTGGTATATGTGGAGGCACTGAAGAGCCTGTCACTTGTGTATCTTTGTTTCTACTTCAGGCTGTAATGCCAAGTTCTCTGCACGCAGCAGTCTGTATATCCATTCCAAGAAGCATAAGCAGGATGCCAGCACCCTGAAGACGCGCTGTCCTGTAGGCAACTGCTCGAAGCACTTCTCCTCCCGCAGCAGCCTTAAGAGCCACATGCTCAAACACCACCACCTCAGTCCTGGTTAGTACTATGACCTTTTACATGTGACATAAATAGTATTTCAGTATTGTTGTTAAAGTTTAATTGAAACTGAGTTGCGTTGCATACAGATCAAATTTGTACATGCAGTGGCTTGTGCTCCATTTTGAGCTAAAAACATCTGAAAGGTTATTGACAAGTTACTTGTTCTTGTTTTTGACATTGTCCTTGTTGTTTGTGTCTCGATCATCCTCTGTGTGTGTGTGTGTGTGTGTGTGTGTGTGTGTGTGTGTGTGTGTGTGTGTGTGTGTGTGTGTGTGTGTGTGTGTGTGTGTGTGGGGTTGTGTGGTCGTGTGGTCACCACAGCAGATCATGTGAAGATGAATTAGCGCATTGCCCCTGTGGATCCACGGGCTCTAGATTGGGTAGTGTTTATAAAATAGGGAGCTGATATTTTTCAAGGGTGGTAATAAATTGTCCAAAGTTTCGATAATGAGTTGGAATGGCGTGTGAGTCCAGAATGTTTTTAGAACCTTAGCCCTCAACAGTTTTTAGAAAAACTCAACAGTTTTATTTCCTGCTAATTACGTAAAAAAAAAAATGTAAGTATTAATGTATTTATAAATTGTTTAGGCTTTTGTTATTTTATTTTTAGTTCTATTTTGTAATTTGATTTTTAAATGGCTCACAATGGAAATAAGTGTTTTCACTTTCTTGTGTCATCCATGTGTTTTTTAATGTATTTACAATTATGAACTTACATTGAGCTTACTAAATGAAATCACACATGCACACACTCACACTTTTCATATAAAGATGATTTACCACCCCCTGCTGGAATGGTGTTAGTCCAGAATGTACTTAGCAATGCTATATAATATCTGTAGTTTTTCCAACCATATTAGTCCTTTCAATGTTCCATTTTCGCAGTGTTCATACTTGACCCAAAATACATAAGCATACCAAATGGCAAATGACAACTCTCCCTTGTACATGAGAGCTTTTTGTCTTTTCCGCATTCTGCTGCAAGGAAGTGCTTCTATTTTTAGACACACAAAGAGACGTGGTGGAAGATATCAAAAGTACTACATGTTTCAGTCATGTTACTGGCAATATGACACTTAACTAAACGAAATAAACCAATTGAACTACAAAAACAGAATAAATTAATAACATTAACAACACTGTTAAACTAACATGAACCACAATAACATCATTTAAAACCCCAAAACCCTGAACTCCCATGGGCCATTGCAGGCCAACATCCATTGTTTACTGGTTACATTCCACCCCCTGCTGGAATGGTGTGTTAGTCTCCAGACTGTAATTAGCAATGTTATATCTGTAGTTTCTCCAAAAATACTTGTCCTATCAACTTTCCGTTTTTGCAGTGTTCATCCTTGACCCAAAATACATAAGCATACCAAACACCAAATGTCAGCTCTCCCCACTTTCTCCGTGATTGAAGCCATGCACACGCATGCACACAGATATAGATGCCCTTACTGTCACAACTTCAGATGTACATGGAGTATTGGTGTTCAACTGGGAACCTTCTGTTTTGGAATTAAGCTCATCAACTGCTTTGCCACTGTGCTGCCACACCTACAAAATGCTATGAAATGGGGAAATCGTATATTTGTGATACTGTTTTTCAAGGAGCTTGGTTTAGCTCTTTTAATCCAACAGAATGTACTTCAGAGCATGTCTCATTTCACTTATTTTTTTTAAACAGTGGACTCTACTCTGGTATTCAAAGACTCTACCTGCTTATTCCAATTAAGGGTCACCTGGGGGCTGAAACCTGTCCCAACAGTCATATGGTGTGAGGAGGGATACACCCCGAGCAGAACGCCACTCTATTGCTGGCCCACATATAGACAAATAGGGGAGGTGATGGTCTAGTTATTAAGGCACTGGGCTTGAGACCAGAAGATCCTCTTTTCAAATCCCAGCCTGACTGGAAAATCACTAAGGACCCTTGGGCAACGTCTTTAATCCCCTATTGCTCCCGGTGTGTAGTGAGCGCCTTGTAGGGCAGCACCCTGACATCGGGGTGAATGTGAGGCATTATTTGTAAAGCACTTTGAGTGTCTGATGCAGGTGGAAAAGCGCTATATAAATGCAGTCCATTTACAAACACATGCACTCAAACCTACAGTTAGTTCAGTCACAAGTTCATCTAATCTGCATGTCTGTGGAAGTGGGAGGAAGCCAGATCACCTAGAGGGAACCCACATGAACACACACGGACAACATGCAAACTCCACACAGAAAGGACCAGGCAGGGAGCGATCCCAGGACCTTCTTGCTGTGATGTAGCAGTGCTAACCGCTACCCCTCCGTGCCACACATCAATCAACATTTATTTATATAGACTTTTTCAGCTGTCAAAAGTTGACCAAAGTACAATCAAGTCATTAAAATCTTGAGAATAAAAGCAAACATTATGGTAAAATTAAAAAGGCACATAAAAGCAAAACATGTCACAGTGCCACTACGTTCTAGGGCAATAATAGTGCGTAAATCAGAGGGTAACTTGTTCCACAGTTTGGGGCCAAAAAGCACGATCATCCCGAAGTTTATATTTGGACCTCAAAACTTATAGATTTGACCAGACGACCCTACAGCTCTACTGTAAGTGCCAGAGTTAAAATTTCAGACAAGTAAGACAGTGCAAGGTCATTAATGGCTTCAAAAACAAACATTAAAATCACTTCTAAAATGAACTAGAAGTGAGTGGAGTGAGTAAAGTACTTGGGTGATATGCTTACATCTGGAGGTGTTTGTTAAAAGATGAGCAGCAGCATTTTGCAGAAGTTACAGTAATCAAGTCGAGGAGAAAACATGAATGGCCGTCTCAAAATCACATCTACTGAGGAAGGTCTTTACTTTAGTCAGAAGACATAGATGGAAGTAACTTGTTTTGACAACAGAGCTCATTTGTTGATCAGACCTCAAACAGCTGTCAGATATCACTCCCAAATTCTTAACAGCTGGTTTTGAACAATTAACCAGAGCACCAACATTTGAGGGTGTAACATTCAGCATACCAGAATGTCCAAACACACCTGTCTCAGGTTTACTGCCATTCAGATAAAGAAAATTTTGAGACAGCCACTGCTTAAAATCACAGATACAATCTAACAGTGAAGACAACGCATTGCTTCCATTTGTCATCATAGGCAGATGATTTGCAGATCATCTGCTTAACAATGATAGGACAGATTGTGATTGGCTATGATTGACCCTCAAGGCAACATGTACAATGAAAATAGAATAGGGCTAAGAATAGAACCCTGTGGCACTCCACAAGAAAGATGAAAGGTCACCAATTGTAACAGGAAAAACGCTTCTCACCCAAATTGGATTTAAACTACTTAAGTACATTGCTGCGTGAGCCAACAAAATCATCTAAACAGGACACGAGTACTGTTTTGTCCACAGTATCGAAGGCTGCTGTGAGATCCAATAGTACCACTACAGTAGGATTCCTTGCATCTGCAGATGCATATGTACTTTTAAAAGAGCTGACCCAGTGTGGTGTCGTGATCTAAATCCAGATTGGAGTCTTTCAAGAATATTATTTTCTAAAAAAAAAAAGACTAACTGTATGAAAATGGCCATTTTTGAAACCTAAGAAAGAAATGGCAGATAAGAAACAGGCCTAAAATTGGATAAAACTGATGAGTCGAGGTGAGGTTTTTTAAGGAGCAGCTGAACCACAGCATGTTTAAAAGCAGCTGGAACACACTCTGAACTAAGACGTGTTGATAAAAATGAGGAGATCTAACCCAGCACTATTAATAACCTCTTTCAGAACATTGGCTGGAACAAAATCTAAAAGACAGTTGTTGGTTTCATGTGTTTCACCACCTCACAAAGGGACGGAAGAGAAACTGGGTTAAACTGCTCAAGCACAGCAGAATGTGTAGGAGACGCAGACATTTCAACACTACATTTAGGACTTGCATTCTGTCTGACACTTTTATAAATGAAATAGTGACAAAACTGCTCACAGGTTGTGGGTTTTAGCATCCATCAAAAATTTACTTGGCCACTAAAGGTTCTTTTTTTTTCTTAACCTTCTTTTGTCACTCATTTCAGAAATAAGTCTTAGCTAAACTCACATTTAAAATTGTTGCTGTGTTTGAACTGAAACACAATTCACTTGCTTTTCCCTCTTCCTCTGTTGCAGATGTTCTGAGTCAGATGGAGACCACGCCCACTCTAACCCCCAGCAGCGAGCTCATCAGCTCCACGCCAGCCACTGTTGCCGGGCCTGGTATTGCTGGTGACCAGCTGACTAGCTTGGACCTCAGCTCCCTGTTCTCCAGTGTACCCGGAGGTACTGGAGCCACTACCGGCATTGGAGTGGGAATTCCTGTTGGTGGGAACAATTCAAATGGCACTTTCACCATGGACCTGTCTTTGGTCAGCTCAGGCATCCTCACAATTGACCCATCCTCAGTTAGCAGCACACTCGGTACTGGTAACAGTACCACCTTGGCAAGAGCTGTAGACTCTCTTATCTTGCCGGCTAGTGTTGATATTACCCCCCACCACGGTCTTGAAGGAACTGTGGGTGATGTCTTGCCTCCACAGGGCACACTTAATCTGGATGATGTGCAGACAGTTACACCAGAGGCCTTGGGAACTCTGGCAGCACTCACCATGCAAGGTGCTGGTGTGTCAGTGGACCCGACTCTGCAGCACCCACTCGGCCCTGCCAGTGCCCTAAGTGCGGAGGCCTCCTCTTCCCTAGCAGTGACCCCTGTTGCGGAACTTCTGGCCTCACCCTCAAAGGTGGTGGAGGTTGGTGGTCAGGGATGTGCGGGGCCTCTGCTTGGCTGTGTGGAGGTGCTGGGACCTCAGGAGGGAGGAAAGGTCCTGACTCAGTTTGTTTTCCCTGCCCATAGCAGCGGTTTCAGCCCACAGAAAGACCCTGAGCTCAATGCAGTGTCACCAAGCAGCTTCCTGGTGAGTAACAGTCATGGAGTTTAAAGGATAAGTTCACTTTTTTTTTGCATCCCTTATTATATAAACATTTTAGCAAGCCTCTAAGTCTGTTTTGTTTTTATTTTTTTTTTAATAACTCTCAGGCTCAGTTAATGCTAAGTTGTATGCGTCATGCCGCATGAATTCGCTTCTGTGAGAAGTATTTTAACAAACTCATCTGAAATTGAAATCTGGAGAAATGGTTATAAACATTATTTGTAATGATTGGGCCAATTATACTGACCTAACTAATGTGATTGAGTTCACCACCTTAATAAACTAATGGAGAATTCTGGAACACTTGTTGAAAATGCTTTAATCCTCATTATTATTATTATTATTATTATTATTATTATCTATATTATCTATCTTTGTTAGTTGGCTATGTACCACAGGCTTTTAAGGTGGCAGTAATTAAACCATTACTTAAAAAGCCATCACTTGGCCCAGCTATCTTAGCTAATTATAGGCCAATCTCCAGCCTTCCTTTTCTCTCAAAAATTCTTGAAAGGGTAGTTGTAAAACAGCTAACTGATCATCTGCAGAGGAATGGTCTATTTGAAGAGTTTCAGTCAGGTTTTAGAATTCATCATAGTACAGAAACAGCATTAGTGAAGGTTACAAATGATCTTCTTATGGCCTCAGACAGTGGACTCATCTCTGTGCTTGTTCTGTTAGACCTCAGTGCTGCTTTTGATACTGTTGACCATAAAATTTTATTACAGAGATTAGAGCATGCCATAGGTATTAAAGGCACTGCGCTGCGGTGGTTTGAATCATATTTGTCTAATAGATTACAATTTGTTCATGTAAATGGGGAATCTTCTTCACAGACTAAAGTTAATTATGGAGTTCCACAGGTTCTGTGCTAGGACCAATTTTATTCACTTTATACATGCTTCCCTTAGGCAGTATTATTAGACGGTATTGCTTAAATTTTCATTGTTACGCAGATGATACCCAGCTTTATCTATCCATGAAGCCAGAGGACACACACCAATTAGCTAAACTGCAGGATTGTCTTACAGACATAAAGACATGGATGACCTCTAATTCCTGCTTTTAAACTCAGATAAAACTGAAGTTATTGTACTTGGTCCCACAAATCTTAGAAACATGGTGTCTAACCAGATCCTTACTGTGGATGGCATTACCCTGACCTCTAGTAATACTGTGAGAAATCTTGGAGTCATTTTTGATCAGGATATGTCATTCAAAGCGCATATTAAACAAATATGTAGGACTGCTTTTTTGCATTTACGCAATATCTCTAAAATCAGAAAGGTCTTGTCTCAGAGTGATGCTGAAAAACTAATTCATGCATTTATTTCCTCTAGGCTGGACTATTGTAATTCATTATTATCAGGTTGTCCTAAAAGTTCCCTAAAAAGCCTTCAGTTAATTCAAAATGCTGCAGCTAGAGTACTGACGGGGACTAGAAGGAGAGAGCATCTCTCACCCATATTGGCCTCTCTTCATTGGCTTCCTGTTAATTCTAGAATATAATTTAAAATTCTTCTTCTTACTTATAAGGTTTTGAATAATCAGGTCCCATCTTATCTTAGGGACCTCGTAGTACCATATCACCCCAATAGAGCGCTTCGCTCTCAGACTGCAGGCTTACTTGTAGTTCCTAGGGTTTGTAAGAGTAGAATGGGAGGCAGAGCCTTCAGCTTTCAGGCTGCTCTCCTGTGGAACCAGCTCCCAATTCAGATCAGGGAGACAGACACCCTCTCTACTTTTAAGATTAGGCTTAAAACTTTCCTTTTTGCTAAAGCTTATAGTTAGGGTTGGATCAGGTGACCCTGAACCATCCCTTAGATATGCTGCTATAGACGTAGACTGCTGGGGGGTTCCCATGATGCACTGTTTCTTTCTCTTTTTGCTCTGTATGCACCACTCTGCATTTAATCATTAGTGATCGATCTTTGCTCCCCTCCACAGCATGTCTTTTTCCTGGTTTTCTCCCTCAGCCCCAACCAGTCCAGCAGAAGACTGCCCCTCCTGAGCCTGGTTCTGCTGGAGGTTTCTTCCTGTTTAAAAGGGAGTTTTTCCTTCCCACTGTAGCCAAGTGCTTGCTCACAGGGGGTCGTTTTGACCGTTGGGGTTTTACATAATTATTGTATGGCCTTGCCTTACAATATAAAGCGCCTTGGGGCAACTGTTTGTTGTGATTTGGCGCTATATAAAAAAATTGATTGATTGATTGATTATTGTTATTAAAGTTGGGTGATGTGCTTAGTATTTATGTAACCCTACCAGTCCTGCAAAGCTTGATCATTGGTCATGTAACCCCCCAAAAAATTACTTTTCCAAAAAATACACTCATATTTTTCATATTCAGGACTGTGAAAACTCCGCCGATCCGTGGGATTCCGTAGATTTCATTGTGGGGGGGGGATGGGGTGTTAGTGATGTACTCTTTAATCGTGATCATCACTGAGTTTTTAAAATGCTTATGCAAAAAATGCTTATGCAAAAATGCAAAGCGTTCTCTTTTTTTACAACATCGTGTAAGTTTTATAAGTCCGCAGACACTGACCTGTGTGTTACAGATACAAAACAGTTTCCTTGGATCCGTGGAGTTTCGCGGAGGAAAAATGCCACTCAAAGTGTAGCTGTTGTCGTAAAGCAGGACTGGTTGGTTACTGCGGTGATGCTGTGTGGCTCCTGTGTGACGCTTAAGCCTAGTTTACACATAGATGGTTTTGTCGGCAGGCAGTACGTAGACCAAAGTTCGCGGTAGTTCAGGCTGTTTTTGCGGTGGAAAGGGGCGGACCATTTCACCGGCGTTTTGGCCGCCGTACTATCCGCAAATACGCGGATAAAACGCCGCTAAATCCGCCGAATAAAGCGCCGTTTTGACACCATAGCATCCGGCACACGTCAGGCAACGGGGATTAATACCCAGTTCTATCCTTTACAATCGCAGGTTAAGACGCGCGTGAGAACGCCGGTGTTCTGCTGCTGCCGATAATGCCCTGTGTACCGCTGGATTTATCCAGGCAAATCCTGCGTTACTCCAGGAACTTTTGCATATAGGCACCGCCCCCAGAGTATAATAGGCTGAAGCAGCAGGAATACATGCCTCTGTCACTGCAGGGGGAGGGAGATCATCAGCCTTTTCTTCTTTCCTTTTCCCCTCCTCAACGTGTTGCTCGTCTTCACCACAGGGCTACCCTCTGCTTCTGAACCAGACCTCTTGGCTGCCAATTTCCTTTTAGGAGGCATACTGGAGCTTCTCTGCAAAAATATCTGGAGCTGGCCGCGAGTGAGAGGCCTGCATGCAGCGCGCTAGTGTTTTTATATTGACCGCCGCCTATCGGCCGTTTGGAACGCTGTTAACCGGGAGGTGGCGTTTAGAACGGCGTACTGTCTGCTAGCGCCGCCGTTTTGTCTGCCTCTGTCGCCGGTTTAAACGCCCTTGAGGACGCCGATGTGGGCTCTATCGTCGTTTTACATGCCGTTGATTAGGGATACAACGCCGGCCGCCAATTGCGGCGGTGTAAACTGCGGCACTACAGGAAGGGGCAGGATGTAACGGCGATTAAAAAGTATCAAACGCTGTTGTTCGCGTTGTCTCCGTCGTCACTCGAATTCTCCGGGAGCGCTCCCAGAATTATTCAACATGTTGAATAATTTTTTCGACGATTCCCGGTAAAGCCGGAACTAAGCCACGCCCCCTAGTGCCGGCGCTAACAACGGCGTGTGTTCCTTAAGACGGACAAAAACTCTTCCGGGACGCTTCCGGGAGCTCTTACCGTCTATGTGTAAACGGGGCTTTAAGCTAAACTTAGCATGTGGACAACCCAAAATTTTAGAGCTTTCTAGTTTTTAAAAGAAGACTTGTGAAGCATGTCTCTGTCACGGATCGATGTTGCACAGAGAGAAGAGGGCGAGAAAGACTGTTTGAATGTTTGAAAAAGTCTTATAAGGACAAGAATTCCTGGAATTGTCGTTGGCTTCAACAACACACCTGAAAGAAAAGAAACGGGAAACGTAAACTGTGCCATCAGGCAGTGGTGGGCACAGATAACCTAAAAGTTAACTTCGATAACAGATAATCAGATAACTGAAAAGTTATCTTTGATAAAGATAAACCGATAAATGGATAAAGGGATTATCGGAAGATACAGATAACCGATAACTTGTAGTGTTGACTAGGGGGCGTACGCCGCACGGCCACATTGGATTACACTAACGGCTTAATACTTTTTGAATCCCAGCACTGCAGGCTCTGCTGCTGGGTAAAGGTTAAGTGACAAGCACAAAAGGATGCACAAAAAATAAATAAAACCCCAAACACTGTCATTATCTTCATCAAAAGCAGTAAATCACAGTATTAGAAGTCAGTTTATATTAAACCGTTTGTGGAGCTATGGCTCATATTACATTCACAAAACAAATGCACAAAAATAGACTTTTGAGCTGCTTTAGTTACATACCGTTTTTGTCCACAGTGTAACTTCTTTCAGCTTGTTCTCTACCGAGTGTTGCAACAGCGCTTCTGCTTTGACCTGTGAACTGGAAGCTATCTCTTTTTTTTCCCCTTAGTGTGCACTGACCCCTGCTGGCTTATCATTGTCACACCAGCTGGCGTTGCTAAGCAGTTGCTATGTAAGACCTCGGCTGTCTGGATGACGTGCAATTTCAACTTCCAACATAGTGAATTTAGCTTAATTTTCTCCCTCTAAAACCCTAAAAAAACAGACCTAGAAAGCTGAAATTTTAATATGTTGTATACACGGAGCTTTTCAAAAAGGTGCAGCATATCAAGATCAGATGATGATCAAGATCAACATGCACATAATAACATCATGAACAAATGAAATTAAGGAGTACAACATACTGTTTATTAAACATAGTTTATTAAACAAATATATCCTCAATTAAGTAACCCAAAATAAATATTAAACAAATTAATCAACTGCAAATAGTGAATTATCCACAAGCCTTTAACTGCAAAATATGAATATTGAAAATATCTCCCTAAACATGAATGTGAGTCTCACAAAATGTGAATATCATTGATAATATATATTTTTTCAGTTTATGGATTTCAGTTTACGCATCAAATACTGCAAGAAATCTTGATTACAAATCCTATCATGCAAAAAAAAATTTTTGTATTTAGTTTGTTTGTGGCGGGGGGGTTTGCGTTCACTGCAGTCAGTGAGGCAGGGAGGCGAGCCCAGGACGGGTCTCGCTTCTGGTGACAAGCCCGAGCCGCTCTGTTGACAGCAGCAGTTGAGGAGTTTGACTGGGACGATCCACTTGTCAAACGGTAACACAGGTGTCAAACTCGGGGAGGACGCCGCTAAATTTAGAAAATTGTTCACAGATTGTCATAAGTCAAGCGTTATAGAAAATAAACCCTAGTTACTAACCTCAGAAGTAACGAGCTCCAACCTTACTTTCATCTATATGAGCCGTCCTCGGCAGCTGGAAAAATATTAATCTGAACGGCCCAGTGACTTCTACAAAGTGCAAAAATGAAAGGAGACACCAGAAAAATAATCAATAAATTCAGGTGTAGTGACAAAATTTACTGCACACATCATCACTGGCCTCCTGCTGGTTATACTACAGCACTCAGTTTGGAAAAATGTGCAAAAATTGAATTTTAGTGATTTTTTTTTAAATCATTAAAATTACTAATAAAATGAGCAATATGTCATAAATTCACTTAAAGTATAACCAGCAGACCATTGATGACTCAACCCCACCCCCCCAAAAACAAACAAATACAAAAAAGAAATATTTTTAGCATGATAGTGTTTGTAATCAAGATTTCTTGCAGTAATTGATGCTTAAACTGAAAAAATATATATTATGAATGATATTCACGTTTTGCAAGACCTGCGTTCACATTTAGGGAGATATTCCAGTAATCACACATCTATTACACATTTGCTGCTTCTCCCAGCTCCTCGAGGTGATGCTGTTGCCCTTCATGAAAACCAACCTCTCAAAATTGGTATCTGAGAGGGTGGCTCTCTTGGCCCTCAAAATGTCCTTGCCTATCGAAAATAGGCGCTCAACCGCAGCACTGGATGGGATGGCCTGTGTTATTTTAATGAAGAGGTCCACCAGCACCTTCTCACCCAAGAAGGCAGCATCTGTCAAGACGTCCTTGAGATGGTCTCCAGCCAGATCTTAACCAGGTTCTGTGCCTTTAACTTCAGTGACCTGTGGCTCGTGCACTCCTGGGGCTGAGTGATGCTGCTGAAGAAGTCATCTGCCCCTTCCTCTTCATTGCTGGTGCTGCTGCTGCCCTCCTCCATCACGGTCTCCCTCAGGGATGTCTCCACGGCAGTCTCCATGGCCTTCTTGACTCTGCTGACCTGGCTATGGTCGTGTTTCTCCAGCCAGAACAGACGAAACTTGGGGTGGAAGGCAGCTGCCAGCTGGCACTCCTGATCTTCTGGGAGGGGCCCAAACCTTTTTGTGATGCCTGCCAGTATTGCATCTACCAAAGGACTGCAGTATAGGAGGCCTGTGGACTTGGCCTCCTTCAGCTTCATTATGGTAGCTGCAACAGTTGGCAGAAGGCTCCCAAGATGGCCTTGATCCTCTCCCTGAATTTTGTCCAAGGCCCTGGCTACATTGGACATTACCTGGGCATACTCTTTCAGGAAGCTGACCTCGGAATCAGTGAAGCTCTGTAGCTTCAGTAGCGCCATCACCCGGTGGACAGCAAACCCTAGCCCTTTTATGATGCAGCAGGTCATTGAGGACAACAACTGAGTCATAGGTGGAGTTCCATCTGGTACTGGTGGGGACTAAGAGCCTCCTCTTCAACTCATCCAAAATGGTGTCTGCTGACACGTTGCTGCGGCACTGCTGGTTCCACAGCGCCTGTGCCTTAGACATGGCCTTTCTGTAGGTAGACTTAAATTGCGCACAGGCAAGCACCTTGTCAGCATCCACGCTGGCTACCAAGTTGAAGGTGTGGGCTGCACACCTCATGTGGACTGGAAGGTTGTGGCCCAGGCCACTGGACTCCTCAAGGGCAGCCTCAACAGAGATGTACTCCACCTCACCCATGGTTCCAGCCTCAGGATCCCCCTCAATGTCCTCCATGTCCGAATCGGCAGCAGGCTCAGGAATGTCTGGCAAGAGCTCAGGTTCTGTGCCAAACTGAACAAATGCCTTAACAAAGTTGCTGCCATTGTCTGTCGTGGTCCTGGTCACCTTTTCCTGCAGGTGGAATTTATAGTGGGTGTCCACCATGGCCTCGGCGAGAACATCAAAGGTGTGGTGCCCTTTGAGCCGAGAGCAGGCCAGGACCGCGTGCTGTCTGGTGCGGGTCTTGGGGTCCAGCCAGTGTGCAGTCATCCCCATGTAGGACCTGTTGTGGGCTGACCAACAGTCCACAGTGGTCGCCACCCAGGGGACATCCTCGAACAATCTGTAATTAAAAATTATAAATCATAAATTAAACAAATTGTAAACATTTAAATGTAATAATGGACTATCTGTATCAATTATTTTAATAATTGAAACAAAAATTTGAGCATTAGACAACATTACGAATTTGCCCTAGTGACGATCCCATAATCCCTGCGTGCCAGAGAGTCGCTGCAGTCAATATAGAGAATCAACACGATGATGGTTTGTAAATATTATACTACAAAAATTTTTTTTTTTTATGCTTTTGTTTCATTCACGTCAGTAAGCGACGCTGCATGCTACCCTGAAAACGTGCTAAAACAATTATAACAAATAATCTGTCTGTTACGTTTAATCTGCGTGGAATTTAATAAACGCAAACCGAATTTCAGACATATTATATATATTAGTCTGGAACAAAGAGGACAAACAGTGCTGTAAAGAATAATAATCAAGACAAAGAGCAAACTTCACTTTCCCCCAGAACGACATGATCAGGAAGCAATTGTAGCTCACAGCAGCTCCCATGAAAAATACGGAGAGACAGACTGTGTCTTCTCACGTTTACATAAAACAAACAATAACAACGTCTATAAACGCAAAGAATATTCACGAGAGTTTTAGACACAATATAAAATGTTTTATATTGCAATGTTAATGGTGTTGTCCATGTGCAGCGGTTAAAGTGCATCGTGATCAAGCATCTCAGCAGTTCTCAATGTTACTGAGATCTCACAGTGCTGCGACCTGTCCAAGGTTTGCAGGATTTGAAACGTCAATAAGGTGAATTGCAATAATAAAACGATCATACAAACTTATTTTGGGATTATTATTGTAGTACCTTTACATATGCAAATCAAGTGTGCAAATCAACCTAAGTGTAATGAAATTGCATTTCTAAATGTGGAAAATCTGGATAAAAAGGAAGATTAGGAAAACATGATAATATTAAAAAATATATAATAAATTAATACACAAAACTGATTTCTCAGTTGACCTAATTAAGCGAATGGGCAGCAAAAGCTTATACACACTTATACTACCCATTTTAAGAGAGAGAGAGAGAGAGAGAGAGAGATCATTAGGATGCTGTCAAATCATTCTAAATGTAACATTTGCTCCACAGACATTTGTGTGAGAGAAGTCCAGATTCAAAAAAGCTTTGGATGAGCTAAATGATTATTGACGTCCAAATTATGGTGACGCATGTTGGCCGCCTACAATGTTGAGCAGAGATTATGTTATCACCCCTGTTTGTTTAACAGCCTGGAGCCCACAATTGTCCATATCTCATTATGAAATTTTTACTGAAGATTCATATTCTGAGCGCCAAAAACTGATTGAGTTTTCAAGGTCAAAGGGCAAAGACAGGAAAGTCTTGGGAAAGTTTGGAAAATCCCTATCTTCAACATTGAACAAATTTTCAAAAATTCATAACAAATCTGATCAAGATTACAGATTTTGTGGCCATTTAAATTTAACATTGAAAACCCTGTTTAATGTTTATTACATAACATCTTAATCAAACATGCCCCAGTCATTCTCATATTTGAAAGTGAGGTGCAGACTGGAACTTAATATTGCCTAACAAAGTTGGATCCAGATCTGTTCTGGATTGTGGATTTTGTGGACATTTGAATTTAACATTGAAAAAACCCATTCGGTGTACATTTTGCATTATGTCTCAATCAAAAGAGCCTCAATCACTCATTTGTGACAATGACGTGCAACTGGTGCTCGTCAATGAATAGAATAAGTTTGATCTGCAGCTGATCCGTATTGCAGATTTAGTGGATATTCAGTTCTTTTTAACATTGAAAAGCCCTTTTGATCTATATTTTGTATTGTGTTTTAGCCTATGGACTTCAGCCTTGAAAAGTTTTTCCAAGGTAAAAATTTGTGGAATTGGAAAATGGTATTGGTGGAGGTTTGCAGTCTAAGACCGCGGTGACCTAGTTAACAAAATATTTCTGGTCTGGCAGGGGTTCCTGTTAGCCTGGTGGCTTGCCAGGCTTGTAATATTGCAGAGGAATCATTGGACCTAGAATAATTAATGGCATGATTCCATACAGTCAGATACAGTAGGTGGTAGTGTGCACATCTAAAGCTGGTTTGCGATCCATTCATAAACAGTTTTATTGTTATTTATTTATAAATTTTCATCTTATTTTCTATCTGGTTGATAACATGACCAAGGTGAATGCGTTAAAGCAGCGATTCATATGTTTCATCATTCACGTGTCTTGAAAATGAAAGTCTTTTAGAAGTCACTAGCGTGACATAAGACAGTGTGACGTTGGCGTGAGTAAATGGGCAGGAGAAGTGATACAGGAAAAGATGGCCTGATGCGAACTCAGCCCCAGGTGTGAACTTGGCACAGGGCTAAACTTACCCCTAACCCAATCCTAACCCTAACCAGGCAGAGTTCTCTTGTTCCCTTTTTGAACACTGGACTTTAATAAGAGTGTGCTCTTTTCCTGTGTTAGGATAGTGGAGGCTCAGCCAGGACGGACTACAGAGCCATCCAGCTTGCCAAGAAGAAGAAGCAAAGAGGCCCATCAGCCTCAATAGGTAACACACACATCACCAATGCTTCTCAATGCTCCTAAAGCTGGCATTATTCGAGTCAGTATCTAAAAATATACCAGACAGTTTGATACACCTGAGCTCACACTGAAAAGATTGTTCTCCAGCCAGTGACAATGTTTATTTGTGATCACAGGCAGTGCAGGACTAAACCAGAGAAAAACTAAGGGTGCAAAACCTGTCAACACTCCAGGGTCATTGGCTCCCTCTAATGGCCGTTACGGTGAAAATGCAGCAACAGCCAATGGGGGTCTGACGCTGCGTGACCCTGTTACGGGGGGGCAGTATGTCCAGATTCAGCTGCTGCAGGTGAGAGCCTCAGGCATGTCATTGAAATGTATCTCCTGGATCTAAAAAGGTCACAAACCTGTATTGAGTAGCTGCCCAGAAAGGCATGTTGATCTCAGTGGTTGTGTTTCAGGATGACCCAGTCAGTGATGGTGACCTGGCCTTCCAGCTGAGCTCTCAGCCATCCAGCTCGCACTCTCAGCTCACTGTGGACCTGCCTGTCAACATTTTACAGGTGAGATAATCTGTCAACCACCATGACTGAAAGAAGTGTAAAAAGAAACACCTACAGGAAACATGCATACCTCCAGAAATTACCTCATAACGTGAATGCAGGTTTCCAGGGCAGGACTAGACAATGTTGAGATGAGGAGAGACATTTAAATAACATATAATACAGTAGGAATTACAGCTCTAGATTATCTGTAATCATAACAATACAATATTGTAATTTACAAGTGAAATATAATGACATATTCATTCTTATTTTGGTTTAGAAAATGCACCAGAAGGTATCTAGGGACTTGTAGAAAGTCCAGATTTTCCACACTTTACCACACAAACATCGTCTGCGTTCACCGTGGTCGCTTGAAAAAGTTTGCAACTTCTACATGCTTCCTTAATGAAACCCCCGAGTGACACATTTTTTGAAATTTGGTGTCTCTGTGCCACCACACTGGAGTTGAAATGAAGCAATCAAGATGTGCTTGTAATGTTAACATTAAGCATAGGAATTATTAAGAGTTTAACGGCACTACTACTCTAAGCAGTACTGCTTATTGGTACTTTCTGGAGGAAAAAAAAAAAGAATTGAATTAAGAGGTGTTCCCAAGACAGCTGGGAAATATAATCCTTCCAGCATGTCCTGGGTCTTCCCCAGGGCCTCCTCCCAGTTGGACGTGTCTGGAAGACCTCCCTAGGGAGATGACTAGGGGGCGTCCTCAACAGATGCCCGAACCATCTCAACTGGCCACCTTATCGTGGTGGAGGGGTTTGTGCCCTCCGGTGATCCTTGGAGCATTAGCTCCTGGTAGAGCCACCCTTGGCAGATTGGACCCAGAAGAGGAAACAGACAATGGGCAATTCAAAAAGGCCCTTTCTGATGGAAAAATATTCAGATGGAGTTGCCTCTCCTGGCTTAGGGAACCTGGGGCTTCCTTCTGTTGGTGCCAGGCCTGGGGGAGAGCTCACAGATGAGTGTCTATTGGCCAGGTCTATAACTGTAGGGCTCAGCCCAACAAAACAACATGGTGTCACCTCCATGTGGGCTCACTGCCTGAAAAGAGAGTGCAAAGTGTCTGGTGTGCTGTTCTCCTGGCAGTAGATGGGCAAATGTCCACACAGACTGATACTGATTGTGTTGTTTCATCTATATTGTAGATTAGAGAGAAAATTACAAAACGTTATTGCCCAGATACTTGTGTTCCTTACTGTAAATGCGGTTTTCAGTCACATTGTCCTGATACCACTCTTTATTTTCTGTAACAGGAACGAATACTCACGTTTGAGTTAAGTATAAATTTTAAGTAATGTAGTATTTGTATAGAATTTTCAGTAACACTTGAAGGTATCGTCATAATAGTGACATAAGACTGTCATAAGTGTTACATGACACAGTCATGAACATGTCATAAAAATTACGTCAATGTCATGAATGTTTATGACTGCTGTCATTAAGTGTCATTCGGTTTTAATAATGACAACTTGATATTAATCAAAGCGACATAACTAGAAGTTGTCTTTGGCCTTTTTGGTCTTTTTGGTATGCCAACTTGTCATTACAAAAACCGAATGACAATCACAGCAGTCAGAAACATTTATGATATTGACATAATGTTTGACACATTCATGACTGTCATGTAACAGCTATGACAGTGACATGTCACTGTTATGACGATACCTTCAAGTGTTACCGAATTTACAGTTATAAAATATTTGAAGACATACTTTGTGAAAGACCAGTTTAATGCCCTTTTACACCGGGCCAACGTAGACTTGCATAATACCACGTACTGGCTACGCCGAGTTTATGCAGCCCTGCGTGGCAGTACCCTGAGGGATGCAAAGGGGTCTGTGAAATAGGTTTTCGTGGGCTTTCGGCGTAGAGCACAGATGCAGTGTTCCACGCACGTCTACACAACACTCCGCTACTGTATGTAAATCTACACAACACTGCACTACTGTACACCAGCCCTCCGAAATTGTACACACTACGCCAGGGTGCAAAATCCTTTGCGGTTTTTTTTTTATCAGTACATACCTGCATTGATAGATCTTATTCATCTTGCTGGACTTTGCTGGCAGTGAAGCTTCAAAACCACGGAAGAAAAAGAGGCAAGCAGTCAAGCTTCCACGTCCACTAACTCCTCATGGACAGAACACCAGCAAGAGGACATGTCCACGTCCACTGCTCATGGATGGATCATGCGCGCGATGGCTGGCTGCAGCTCCATGGCGCTTTCACCTCCTCAAGTTCTCTCACGATTGTGGCACATTAAATAAAGTCCCATTAACTCCTGGAACTAATGTATTCTGACTTTTTCCAATATATCAAATCTATCTGCGTGTCCAGGCAGTCTGTAAAAACAGTGTCATGGAGCCAAGCTTTTCCCCCCTGCGTGCAGCGCCCCCCCCCTTCCCTGCACGCAACTTACACAGCCATTCCTGTGTACTAGGTACACTGCACAATATAACTACGCAGGCCCAGTGTGAAAGGGGCTTTAAATTCCACCTCTTAGTCACACATATAGAGAAAAAATTGTTAGATCAAGTACAATTGTGTTGTAGTAGAGTGTATCTCTCACTCACTCACTCACTCACTCACTCTCTCACACACACACACACAGAAGAAAATAAGCCTCTGACACTACTGATACTGAGCAGAGTTGCAGTGGATTGAGTCGTGCTGCTGCTTTTTCCTTACAGGAACCCTCAGTGATGACCGAGGATGATCACGGTTCTGACAACTCCCAGTTCACAGGAAGCACAATCAATCTTCAAGACCTGGAGTGACCTCACACTGCTGCAAGGTGCACTGAAATAGACTCTTGACCATTTCACTTTCCTTTAGTTGTCCTCAGACACAGTTTAGGACATCAAACATAACCTGAGAGATTTTACTACACCATGGATTTTCCGCACCTCTAATCAGGATTGAGAGGGCCTTTCCATACTTGTGATCACTTCAGGTTGTGACGGGCCAAAGGTGGATGCGGTCCCACAGATCATGCACCCTGGGGCAAAGATGGTTTCTTTGGTCAGATGATATGCCATGATTGTACCTAAATGAAATGAGAGGTCCTTAATGTAGTTTAACAGTGTCTGTTCCACGGTGCTACATTATCACTTGCACACACGGTGCACCGTCTTTGCTCTGGTTGCCTTACAGACGCCTCACGCTGTGCACACTACTACTGCCTGCTCATTTGCTTTATTTGTTGCAATTATAATTTTATAACTTTTTGATATTTTTCTATTGTTGCCATGCATCCATGTTGACGACAACATCGTGTACGTTTTTATGTACTGGTTTACATTTGTGTATTAATTCTTCTGTTTAATATTTATTTCATTGTGGGTTTACAGAATGGCAGAGCCAAACAGAGAGGAATTAAAGAATCAAAGCACAATCAATACTTGTGTGGTGAGGTCATCATTTCAACTTTTATACCCCCGCAAACAAAATTTTGGGGATGTATAAGAATCAGCCTGTCTATCACAGTGGAACGCCCTCTAAACTGTTTGGATTTGAGTGAAAGATCTGCATGAAGGGAAACAATTCTGGTATGACATCTCCAAGGGGATAATTGGATTTAATGCAAACTTTTCAATTGCATGAAAATAGGTTGATCAGTTTGTCTACTCAGATATTTAATCACAAAAGCAACTTGTGGGTGTGAGAAATTTTAGGTATATAAAATTTACCCATTATAATTGGGATTTGAAATGTCAAATTGTAAACACATTTCTCTGTCACAAAATAAGTGGGTGACTGTTTCAGTGATACGACATGTGCATTTAGTATCTGGGCCAATAAGGTTGAAAATTTTTGTCACGTGGGTCAGTAAATCTCTTTGGTTTCTCCCTTGTTTTTCACTCTGGGTCGCCACAGCAAATCAAGTGGATTTGCATGTTTAATTGGCACAGGTTTTACGCCCGATGCCCTTCCTGACATGTATCACCATTACATGGAGAATGGGCAGGGGTGGGGTTTGAACCGGGAACCTTCTGCACGGGAAACAAGCACATTAGCTGCTTGGGTACCACCCCCTAGAGACACAGCGTTATGCAATATTTTAAAATTTTCTTATCTTAAGGCAAGCTTATGGTGTGACACAAAATTGAAAAGGGCACAACCAGGTTTTACAACAGTTATTATTGTCAAATTGTGTTCCAGAAGAATTTTACACTGGGAGAAATTGAGGTAATCCATATTAATTCCAAGTGGCCTGTGGAGAAACTGGGAAGAGCTAACATTTGCTTTTTGGTATGCTTATGTATCTTGGGTCAAGGATGAATGCTGAAGAAACAAAATTGATATGACTATTTTTGGAAAATTAGTAATATTAGCTAACAACGGTGAACAATGGACGTTCTGCTGCAATGCGCATTGGGAATTTGGGGTTTTAAATGTTATTGTGGTTTATGTTTAACAGTGTTGTTACTATTATTGATTTGTGCTTTTGTAGTTAAACTAGTTCAGTCAGTTTAGTTGTCATGTTGCTGTAACCATGAGTGAGTTAAGTGTCATGTTGCCATTACCATTAGTGAGAAATGTAGTGTTTGATGTCTTCTGCCACTGTCTGTTTGTGGGTGTGTTAAAATAAAGGCACGTGTTTGTGGCAGAATGAGGAAAGACAGAAAGCTCTGTGTGCGTGTGTATAAGTTCAATCACGGAAAATGGGGGGAGAGCTGACATTTGCCATTTGGTATGCTTATGTATTTTGGGTCAAGGATGAACATTGCCAAAACGTAACGTTGATATGACAAATATTTTTGGAGAAACTACAGATATTAGCTAACAACACTGGACAATGGATGTTTATACTAACATTCTGGACCCACATGGCATTCCAGCAGGGGGCAGTAAATCATCTATGTATTGAAAATGTGTTTGCGTGCATGATTTTATCTAGTAAGTTCAATGTAAGTACATAATATAAATACATAAAGAATACATGGATGACACAAGAAAGTGAGAACGCATTTCCATTGTGGTCCATTTAAAAATCAAATGACAGAATTAATGTAAAATAATAATGATGATAATAATAGTGTGTATATGATAATAACCTAAATGTATAAATACATTAAGACAGTAAATTAACATTTAAAAAAGTACGTAATTAACATGAAGGGTTGAGTTCTAAAAACTTGAGGTCTAAGGTCCTAAAAATACTGGACTCGCACATGATTCCAACTCATAGAAACTGCATAATTTATTACCACCTTTGAAAAATGTCAGCTAGCTATTTTATAAACAACAACCCAATCTACAGCCCGTGGATCCCCATGGGCAACATCAGAATCAGAATAGCCTTTATTGTCATTGTAATTTGCATTGCAACATGCTAATTAGGTCCGCCAAGGACATAAAAATCATCGCCGTTTATTTGTCTGTTAGCAGGGTTACATCAAAACTACTGCATGGATTTGGACAAAATTTTCACCACAGATATATATTAGGCCATGGAAGACTCCATTCAATTTTGGATGTGATCCAGATACGGATTCTGGATCAGGTTTCACTTTATATAGGCTTTGAAGGATTACATCAAAACGTCTTCATGGATTCTCACCAAACTTTCACCACAGATAAATAGTAGGCCATGGAAGACTCCACTGAATTTTGGAGGTGAACCAGATCTGGATTGGCAGACATCAGTAATGTGTTATGTCTGTTATTTCTGTCCCACCAAGTTTCACCCCCTTCTCTTCAACACAATAACTTAAAAACAAAAAAACCTCTGTCATCTTGTAACTCACGAAATTAAAAGTTCAGTAAAGTGATTAGACATTGGTGAACTTTAATATATATAATCGTACAAACTGCCACTGGCTGGACATGTCTGAGATCTTAACAGCACATGCATGATGGAAATTAGGAGCAGGTGTGAACAAAGTGAGCTTGAAATGAGCTTGTTGGTCAGCATTTTGACACGGGTTACCAGATAAATGTAAAACCAGCAGCTTACATGAATCTTCCAGTTGTAAAGTTGGAGGTGACTCAGGGCCCAGAAGAATTTCAAGACAGGTGCCAAACTGGTTAATTTTCTCCTAAACAGGTAAGCGTCAACCTTCAGCAATGGTTAGCTTAGTTTTCCTAATTTATCATGATTAGGAGTGGGGATGGGTGTTTTAAGTAATTTCAGCAGTCGAGTACTCGTACTAAGTGGTCTCATGCGAACAGTCTAGTTATAAAGTCTGTCCCACCGAATAATGAGCCACGCATGGGTGTGTCAGCGATTAAAGTCAAGAGCAGGGAGACTTTCATATTTTGAACAGCAGTACCCATTTGAAACGCTTGGTGGCAGTCGTACCTTTTTAAAGGCTATTTTTACCCCCACAATATTTCTCACCAGCAGGTGGCGCCAACACTAAAATGGATACTCCCACCATGTTGCAAAAAGATTTAGTGGCACATAATTTATTTCATTTCCTCATGAGATTAGAAATGTAAATGTAACACTATATTTTTTAATTGTGTGGCCAATGTGAAGCCACTTCTATCACATCTGGTGATTTTAACAGCATTTATATCTATTGATGTGTGTGCAGGTAAGTTTATTTCCTCTTTTATATTTGACCAAAACATTCAAGGTGTGCTTGTAATGCAGGTGGTTAGATTCAGTTCATGGGATATAACAAAAATATTGCTTTCGCCACCTCAACCACATGACGGTGTCCTTGGCACTACATTTGTGCTGGCAGCATAACTGTGCCTGCTTTTTCTAAGTGACCCAAGTGCCAACAATGATGACTTAGGGAAAAATAAAAACCAAAGAAATCGCCTTCCAATCGCCTCCAGCCACATCTCAGTGCACACAATAATGACCATGCAGCCACGCTGGGCCATATGAAATTATCCATGTGAACTTTGTGATCAGGACGGTGGGTCCACGCGGAGGGTTCATGATATGAGCTTTGCTGCTCCAGACAGGAGGCGTCGCTGACCGCAGATGTGACCAGCCACTTTATGAGCGCATTGGACACTTGACATCCGTGTGAATAAGAGCTGCTCCAGGCAGGTGAGGTGACCCACAGCAGCCATGAACTTTGTTGGACTGAGCACCGGTCACTTCGTGTACGAGGGAGGGAGGGAGGGATGTTTATATTTCATTTTATTTCATACATGTAGTTTCATTAAAGTCCTTGCTTACATCTATGGGCATGAAAGAAGGAGGAACAGACGGACAATACTTCCTGTACTCTCTGCTCTTTTTATATGGGGGATTAAATTTTCCATGCTTCCCTGCTGCTGGGACAGGTCCTCACTGCGGTCTCACATCTGTCTCTGTGTGTTCCTGCGCATGTACATGACCGTGCACAAATTCTTCACAGCAGGATCCGCCCATATTCTTCGTGGTCACACAGCATCCATACACACCTGTGCGACTACAGCTGGAATTTTTTTGGGTTTCACCCATTCGGCCTGTTTCGCCCTGGATCGGCCTGTTTCACTCACATTCATGTTATGTGTGAAGGGACCTGTAAGGATGTTGAACATGAGACCCCAGTCATGTTTTATGGCGCGTAGATGTAAGACCATTTTACACATTCTGATTGTTTTAAGTATGCTTTCACAAAAGGGATTCAGCAACTCTGAGAGCAGATGGTAAAATTGCAGCATCTTTCACTGAAAATAAAAGCAAGTATGCATCCCTCAGGAGACAAAGAAATAAAAGTAGGACAGAGGCAAGCAAATAATCCTGGAATCAGCCGTGCTTACTTCATCCGTCCAGACAAAGTGCGTAATCTGTGGGCCCAGTGCTGTAGGGGCCCCCTCATGGCTTCTTCCTGCAGCTATTTGATTTCTCGATGAACAGGTCAGTTGAGCTCAGCCAGATATGCTGTTGCCTGTTGGCTTTTTTTCTGGGCCTAACTGAAGAACTGCCTTCTTGCAATAAACAGGAGGGAAAAAACATTTAGAGCTATGTCCAGGCTTCTAGAGCACAATGTCAGCTCTCCACAAGTCCAGTTCCTCCTTTGGAGCAATCGTGAGAAGTCGCACAAAAATATAACAAGTTTAGGACCATACAGACTTTACATCATTGAGGAAGGAGGACTAAATTAACACCCAGGAATTAACAAATTTTTGTTCTAAAGACTAACCAGAACCTCAGGATTTTTTTTCTTCTATCTTCCAGCAGCTAAAGGGACTTACTTACTATAAATACAGTAAAACTGTAAATGTTCTAGATTGGTCTACTGCAATGTTCTATTTTCTAGTTTACTGCAGTCCAGCATTAGGGGTCTCCAGCTGGTTCAAAATGCTGATACCAGACTTTTGACAGGAAGCAGAAAGTTTGACTACGTTACACCCATTTTGGCATCTCTTCACTGGGTTCCTGTCCCTGTGAGGTCAGATTTTAAGGTTCTGTTATTAACCTATAAAATTATTCACAGACTAGCACCTCCCTACCTAACTGGCGTAATTAAACCCTACGTACCGGCCTGCGTCATCAAGGTGCAGGACTACTTTGTGTCCCTAGGGTGAATAAAAAGTCTGTGGGTCACAGAGCTTTCTCTTATTGTGCCCCTGTTCTGTGGAATGATCTCCCTAATCTCACACACATACACACGAGCCTCCAGTAAAAAAAAAGAAGAAAAGAAAAGAAAGAAAACATACTTATGAGGCCTTTCACGCTTGAAAAGTGTAAAAGATTAGATATGAATACAGATCAGCATACTAAATCCTCAAGCATTGCTCTTTGTTTGATGGCCTGTTTCTGTTGTATAATAAAGGATAAAAAAGGATCATACACACTAAATACCAAAAAAATGTATGTTTGAAGTTGTTAAAAAGATGCTCGCTCACTCACTCTGAAAATGGATCCAGGGGAAGAAGTTAATTTATATATATTTGACCAGTTTTAATGCATATACTGTTGTGTGGGCCGCCAGAAGAGGAGGTACTGCTGGCCCACCACCAGAGGGCGCCCTGTCTGGAGTGCGGGCTCCAGGCACCAGAGGGCGCAGCCGCCTCACAGGAGCAGCCAGGGTGACAGCTGTCACGCATCACCTGCAACAGCTGTTACCAATCATCCGATCAGCAGGGGTACATCAGCAGGAAGACGTCTCCACCTCTTTGCCGAGATATCGTTCTACCTGGAAGGTAACGTACCTCAGCTGTCTGCTTGACAATATCCTTTGTGACTTTTGTGCATTATTTTTGGACTGTTTTTCCAACGAGAGGTGGAGGTAGCATTCCTGCCGTGCTGATTCCTGGGTGCAAACGCATCCTCATTCACTTGCTTTTTGTTCCTCGCCAGCAGTACCAGATCCGACACGCGGAGGCAGTGGCCACCTGGGAGTTCGGGACTTGGCGGCTCCAGTATTCCCGGGGTCTGGTGGCGGAGGAAATCGTGTGGTTCCGGTTCTGCTTTGGACAGGCGTCTCCTATCTTCGAGCCTGCCCACACGACACCTTGTGAATTGACTATTTTCTATTGTTGCAATCTGTTGTATTTGTTGTGCACATTCACAACAGTAAAGTGTTGTTATTTGACCTATTCCATTGTCCGTTCATTTGCGCCCCCTGTTGTGGGTCCGTGTACCTACACTTTCCCAACATGTACACCAAGTAACATCTACGAGGTCTGTTAGAAAAGTATCCGACCTTTTTGTTTTTTTCAAAAACATGATGGATTTGAATCAAGCGTGCTTGCATGAGCCAACCTTGAACCTTCGTGCGCATGCATGATTTTTTTCACGCCTGTCAGTTGCGTCATTTGCTGGTAAGCAAGCCTTTGTGTGAGGACATGTGCAGTGCGCTCAGTGGATTTTCATTTCAAGGAAAATGGCGGAACGACTGGAGCAGCACAACTGCATCAAATTTTGCCACAAACTGGGCAATAGCCAGGTGGAAACCATTCAGATTATTCAGATGCCTTTCGGTGATGATCCTATGGGCATCACACATTAAGGAGCGGTACAACCGGTTTAAAGATGGCCGCACAACAGTGGAGAGCGAGCCACGCTCCGGTCAGCCATCAACATGCTGAAATGACAAGATCATTTCCAAAGTGAACGCTGTGGTGATGTGGGACCATCGTGTGACTATCCGAGAAATTGCGGAAGAGGTGGACATCAGCACTTTTTCGGCACATTCCACTGTGACAGAAGATTTGGCCATGAAAAGAGTGGTGGTGAAATTCATGTCGAAGCTGCTAATGGCGGCGCAAAAGCACCTTCGTGTTGAAGCCTCTCAGGACATGCTGGACTCAGAAAAATGATGCCCACCTCTTCCACAATTTCTCGGATAAGCCACCGAAAACCGTCTGAATCTTCCAAATGGTTTCCACCTGGCTGTCGCCCAGTTTCTGGCAAAATTTGATTCAGTAGCGCTGCTCCAGTCATTCCATCATTTTCCTTGCAAAGAAAAACCGCCGAGAGCACTACACACGATGTGTAACCACATAGTTGTAGCAACAGGTGTAACCACATCGTGCAGCTGCCGTGAAGAAAAAAAAAAATACATGCTGTGACGGTTTTGTGCACGCGGGAACACAGCAACTTTTCACAGCAGTTGTGTGATGTGTAACACATCATGCAGATTTGTCATGCTGTTGGCTTGTCCTGGTGCTGCAGCACGTCGCTCACAGCCCGACAAGCATGTCCTGTCAGACGTGACATTCAGATCGCCTGCTGCGTGTATAATTGTAAGAAAGCCCGTTTCTTCCTCCCATCGAGATATATGTTTTTATGTATTTACACACAAGCACACATGCGTGCGTGCCTGTCAAAACACGGGATGTGTGCTACAGCTGTGATGTCCAGAACCTGAGATGTCCCAACAGGTAGCAACAGGTGTACGAGGCATTGGAGGCAGCTACGAAATTACACATTTTGCACACGATTCCTGCTTCATGCGCACTTTCTGCGCAAATTGACCAAATTCGCACTATGTGTGAAGGGGCCCTTAGCAGCGCTTTATTTTGTAATTATATTTAGTGTTTGTTTGCTGTTACTTTCACATGCCTTATCTCCAAGTCTGTTGTCATGGAAGGTCATGAAAATTTCAGGAATATGACAGTCCCACAGCTGAAGGGTCATAAGCAAGGTGGAGCCTATACCATTGTCATTGGGCAAGAGGTGGCGTACACCCTGGACAGGCCATCATTCTGTCACAGGGCCAACACATACACGTAATTTAGAGTTTCCAAGCCGGAGCACCTGAAGGGAACTCACAACAACATGGGGAGAACATGCAAACTCCATGCAGAAAGGTCGAGATAGGATGTAACCGCGGGACCTTCTTGCTGTGTGGTGCGACCCACTAAGCCAACACACGGTTCCTCGTTAGTCCACCACACAGAATTTACAGTCACAATTAGAGGTACAGTCTCATGGGAAGACAGGAGCTGAAAAAGGGAAAATACCAGAACCTGGTTAATGAAGCTTAAACTAAAGGCCAGCATGCAGTAACCTTCCCAGCTGAGGTTGGATGCAGACGTTTCGCATCAACGTCAGTTTTTTACTTTATGATAAAACTAGATCTCACTCCAAAACAGGTGAGGAAATCAATAAAGGATATAGGACCAATTGCAGAGACCTACTCCAGATGGCTATGGCTGAGAAGACGGTGTTTTCTGGAACCCTGCAGGTGAAGGATTGTTATACCTTTGCTGCTTCCACTCAGGAGAGATGTGCAGGTTAAGGGGTGAAACACCAAAGACCCTGAGACACCTGTTGAGGATGCAGAGGGGTTCCTGAAGACGTCTCAGTCCAGTCTCATAACCTCATGTACTTGTAGCTACCATATCACAGAAGAAAATCAGTCAAATGATTCCATCAGGATACTCAAAGTCTGAGCAGTTTCTACATGTGGCAAAGCATCTTTGATGTTTAATTTGCCTGTAATAAAACATGAAGCACCACACTCATTTAAGGCTGTTTGATATCCATGAATTTTACAGTCATGTCCATAAGTGTTTTGACAGTGATACCGTTTTTGTCATTTTGCTTCTGTACACCACCACAGTGGAGCTGAAATAAAACATCAGTAAAACATGTTTGCACTTGTATCTTTAACTCAGTGTTTTTCTGTTGCATCATGAGTTATACAGCTTCTATGGTGGAGTGGCAATGAGAAAGATCATCTTTAAAATATGTGAAATTTCAGGAAAAATTTGCTAGAAGACACATTTGAGACTCAAAGTCGTGTTTGGTTATTTCTTTCGACAAGTCAGTTGTTGATTACACGAACATTTCAGAGTCACTGAATGCATTTTGGACTTCGTTTCCATCAATCAATAAGAAATATATGAACAGTATGGTAAACCTGTCTGGAGCAGAGAGTTCTCACAAACTGAGGGACTGCACATGATGGACTCCAGGGGCCTCATGTACAAAACGTGCAGACGAAGTGGTGTACATCCGTCTCCACGCTAACATTCAGATGTATCAAATGTGAACTGACCGTGGAAATGTGGGGTGCCCCACACCAAGTTCATGGCTGGTGTACACACGTTTCTACAGCTATTGGTCCATAGCGGTGATGCTGGGAGCTGTTAATAGTGTGAAAACAAGAAGTCATGAGAGTGATGTGCACATCAGAGACACTGATGAACAATTAACACACCCATATGTTTACAGTCATATGGGTGGATATAAAAGCATACGCAAAGTGATGAGAAAAATGGCATTAACCGTGGCTGCTTTAGCATTGTTAGAACACCTTGCAAATGGTGCAAGATGAAGTGAGTGTGTATTCAGGGAATGCAAGGATTTCCTTGCAAATGATGATAATAGCTCATAAGCTGATTTGATTACAAAAGCCAGTGTTACTGGAGTTGTGTGCAGAATTGCAGCCAGCCCAGAGCGCAATACGAGGAGGAGCCAAGCAGTTGTCTGTACCCACACAGGTGTTGACCATGCTGGGCTTCCTGGCAACAAGCGCATTCCAGCGGGAGCTGGCCGATCGGTCAGGAGTGTGCCAGTCACCCTTGAGCCGAGCCATGCCAGATGTATGGAACGCAATCATCTGAATGTCATCCAGGTATATCACACAACATTAAAGTGCAATTTGCAGAGAAAGCCGGTTTCTCTAATGTAATCAGAGCTATTTACTGCACACGTATTGATATAAAGGTGCCATCATATGATAAATTTGTTTTTGTTAAGAGGGAACAATTTCATTCCATCAGTGGTAAAATCATATGTGATGCGCAAATGCAATGGGTTGAGTTGGGAACAGGCAGGCTGGCACAGTGCACGATGGATGACTGCATGGTGGTTAAATAGTTTGTTCATATAATTGTTCTGAATGAAAACGCAAGCACATTTAGACATGTGCACATTCAAATATGTTTTTGTTATTTCATCCGCCAAGGATGTAATAAAATCATTGGTGTTTATTTATTTATTTATCTGTTTGTTAGCAGGATTATATCAAAACTACTACATGGATTTTGACAGAATTTTCACCACAGATACATAGTAGGCCATGGAAGACTCCCATAAATTTTGGAGGTGATCTGGATCCAGATTCCGGATCAAGATTTCACTTTATATAGGCTTTGAAGGATTATGTCAAGACTACTTGATAGGTTCTCCCCAAATTTGCACCACAGATAGATATTATGGGATGGAATACTCCACTGAATTTTGGAGGTGATCCAGATCCTGATTGGCGGATGTCAGAAATCTCTGAGTGCTCTTGTTCTTTATGTGTTTTCTTTTTCTTAATGGTGACAGTAGAGCTATAGATTCCTAACAGGCCCTGATTGTGTCCCCGTGTTCAGTATTTGTCAATAAACCCGTGTGTAAAGTTGTGAATGTTACACACTATCAGCCGCAGCGGACCTCATTTCTTTTAACTTCTGTGTGTGTGTGTGCACTGCTCTGAACTCATAGTGGCCTCACACACGCTCCCACTAACAATTTTCCTGTTTTATGTTTTTTCCCCATTTGCAAGTTTAACAAATAAACTATCCCTGTGTGTCTCCATGTCATTTTCAATCATCGGACCTTGCACTCTATATAAATTCTTTTTTGTGTTCATCTTGACTGATCTGATGGAGGGGGATTCCCAGCTCCCAGGGCCTATTTACATGGATTTGCATATTTAAATAGGGATGTTGAAAGGGAAAGAGCTTGGTGCATGTGCATGTGCTATCAATTCCACATTGATTGGAATATACAAACGGAACGTGCTTGGATCCATGCGTACGCACACAGATACAGATTCTTTATTGTCATTGTAATCAGTACAATGAAAGGTAAAGTGCAAGCCTTTCAGTGCAAATATAAACCTGAGTAAACCACGTACAGACTTTAAAGATCTGAAGAAGAAAGGTAAAATAAACATAAAATTTAACCAAATGAAAGAGGTGTGTCCAAATGAAAGATACATCTGAATTTTTTTGTGCTTCCGCCAGTTGGAGGGTTTTGGTGTATGACTTGTTTTAGTCACAAATCTAGAAAAGTTATTGTACATCAGGCCCCTGGTCTGCTGATAAGGGTTAAAGAAAGCTGACTCCAAATCAGTGTTCAGCCCCACAGCATTTTTTTTCTCACTGTTACCAACGCCTACTTTCTGGCTGTCAAATAGAAAAAAAATTACGTCTGACCTATCTATTCATCACATGAGAAACAAAAGAACTGAAGAGAATTAAAACCACAACTAGAGGTGGGCGATACCGGGAATTTTGGTATTGATCCGATACCGAGTAAATACAGGCCCAGTGTCGCTGATATCGATACTGATACGATACTTTTTCATATTTAAGCTTCATAGAACCAAAGGATCCAAAAGACCTAGGATAGAATTTTGCCAAACATTGTACGTGACAACAAAACACTTTATTATCACAATCAACATTTTTGTTTAAAAAAATCACTCAACACAACTTAAAACAAAATCTCCTGAGGTAGAGGGCTGAAAAACCACAATACAAGGGTGCGCTGCTCCGTGTTGTGTGACACAGCACAGTGCTGCTCTTACAGAGAGAAGACTTTGATGAATCTGTGTGCGCAGCCGTCAGTGCGTGCGGGAGAGAAAAAAGCTTGAATATCGATTTTTTTACACGACGATTATTCAATATCAATACCAGTGTTGGTATAGATATTATCAATATTAGGATCGATCCGCCCACCTCTAACCACAACACCTCAAGGATTGTTTTTCTGCTTCATCCTCTGAACTCTGTGGATGGACAGTAAGGTTACAATAAAAGCTTTGCTGTTACTTTGTCCAAAATCATGTGAAAACGTCTAATTGCAGCCGGCGTTCCCAGAATAGCCCTAATTTTCTTTTGGTTCACAGTGGGTCTCAGGATCTCAGAGTCATTTGTTGCGTAAACAGAACAACTTAATGGATGTATGTACTTGAAACACTTCCTGTCAGGCCCTGCTTGGGGGGGACAACATGATTTTTTTTTCCAATGTTTTCAAATTTATTTAAAATAAAAAATTAAGAACTCACGTGTACATAAGTATTTACACCCTTTGCTCAATATTTTGTTGATGCACCTTTGGTAATAATTACAGCTTCAAGTCTTCTTGAATATGATGCCACAAGCTTGGTGCTCCAGGGTGTACCCCGCCTCTCACCCTATGTCTGCTGAGATAGACTCAGTAAGTCCCTTCGGCTGCTCCCTTGTTTGCACTCGGGGTCGCCACAGCAAATCCAAGGTGGATCTGCATGTTGAACTGGCACAGGTTTTACGCCGGATGCCCTTCCTGGCGCAACTCCACATTACATGGAGAAATGTGGTGGGGTGGGATTTGAACCTGGAACCTGGAATGGATGAATGATTATCATTATTTTGTGATATAAATCTTCCAGGATTAACCACATTATGAATAATTCTTTTTGTTGCTGATGATGTTTTCATTGTTTGCTCTTAATTGTTGTGCTAATTATAAAAAAAAACGCCTCAAACTGTTCCACGTTGCAGGTCTGACTGACACACAGGACGACCCGCCCCCAAAGCCCGTGTTCTGACCAATCAGGCTGCAGATCGGGGTCGAGCCTTCAGCAGCAGCCTGTTATTTCTCACAACAGTAATCCTGGAAGGCACACTGGCAGTCATGTGACGGTCAAGTAGTAGGAGCGAGTGAGCGCACGGTCCAGTGTGCGCGCCGTTGCCGCTGCTACTGCATGGTTCCGTGAAGGACGTGCCCGGGAACGCGTCACCTTCTCACGCACAAAGGATTAAATGAAAAGAAAAACAAACTGCAGGTTTTTCCACCGTGATTACATCTGCACGGAGCCAACCAGGTAAATCTAACGGGATACTGTTCTTATTTGTGATTGATGGGTGCCGTGTGCGCTGCGGCGGGATGGATAAAAACATGTTGACATTGGTGCGGAGACGCGCGTCCACTCGTGTGTTTACGAAACAGACATGCGGGAAAACACAAGGCTTCGCGGTGACTGTGTGTGGGTGTGAATTAAATTGACTCCGTTCAGCTCAGATCTGCAGCACGTGTCGGATTCATGTACAAGTTGTCAGATGGTGTCGTGGCGCGCAAAAGATGGTGGAATGCATTCGTGCGTCATCCCAAAGATTAAATCCATAATCGTGGTTGTAATGATGCGCAGCATTGGCTTTGAATGAGGCTCATATTAAGTGATTTAAAATGTGCCAGGTGCTTTTTACGCAGAGGAGGAGCGCGCGTTGCTCCCGGCCGCCCCGCGGTCTCACATCATGCTCAGGCCGAGGAGGGTTTACTATCGGTCACTCGGACCCTGCAGGGGCCTCTGAAGACGCTGGAAGTGTGACCGTCTCTCCTTGCTCCAAGACAAATCATACATTTATCACACACACACACACACACACATATATGTATGTATGTATGTGTGTGTGTGTGTGTGTATACTGTTAGGAGGCAAATATCCCAAAATAACAAAAGCAGATAACTTGAAATAAAACCATCTATTCACATTAAAACTTTAGTGTTGAACTCACAGATGTCCTAACTTGAACTTGAACTTTCTTGGTAGTGCAGCAGATAACAATATTTACAGAGGGATATTTCAAATGGTGATACAAGCACAAAATTCGGCACAAATACACATTACTCTTTCGATAAAGCACACTATGCACTTGAATTTTCAAAGGTAGGGGTCAGTTGAAGAATTACTCAGGGGTCAAAATTGAAAGATGCATCAATCATATTGAAAACTATACCACATGATTTGTCTGATCATAAAAGATTCCAGAAAAGTATATTTGGGCGATGACTGAATTCTGTAGAGTTATGGGGAAAAAACAGCAAAAATGTTGAGACATCGTTTGACCTTTACTTGGACAAACAAAGTAAAGGTCAGACATTCAGCAGAGTCAAAACTATACTATTTATTAAGTGAGACCGTCAAATATGGCCATCGGTTATTGGGAAGGCTTTGTGTCCATCCGTTCATCCATCTGTCTGTACTCAGTATAAGTCCAGTCCTGTTCTTGAGGTCGGCGCCACGTCACATGCGAAGTGGCCAATCCGAACGCCAGAATTCGTACTTCCGCAACTGGCCGCTCGGTGAAAACTCACTCAGGCTGCTTTGATTGTCTACTGAAATCAGCCGGTTTGCTTTTGTTTCTAACTTGCTTCTAACAGCCAGCCGATAGCTCTCATTGCCTGGAACGGTGAGATTTATACACTAAGATGACCTGAAATTAACCACTGTACATTAAATTTACTTTATTGACGAATCTGACCCCTTTGAAAAGTGACCAAATTACGTGTTTTTTATTGAGCTCACCGACAAAACCCGAACCTCGAGGTAAAATGGCTGGATGACCGACCTTGAGAATTACTGCCAAAGTCTTCAAATTCACAGGGAACATTCTTGGGACACAGACCTTGGACAAGTTCAGAGATGGCTAACCTTTACGAGGTTAAAAAGTCACATTCGGTTTCAATCTGTTTTTTTTTTTTTTTTTAGTGGAGGGGTGACAGCCAATGAGAGTAGAGCTGCACCATGACCTCAGTGGCAGGTCTCTCTAAAATCGCTTCATTTATGTGTTTATATGACATGTTTCTCATATATTATGTAAAAGCTAGCAAGAAATAAACACTTCTAAAACTGAAAACTCTGTTTTTGGAACCTAATAACACCTCTGGAGTGATTTAGAAGCCATTTCGCTGATGTTAGCATGATGACATCACAGTCTGGTAGCTAGCTGCAAAGCACTGTTTATTTGTGTGTAAATATAACCTCTTTGTCATTTATTATGTAAAAGATAGTGAGAAATAAACACTTCTAAACCTGAAAATGCTGTTTTTGGAACCTACTAAAACCTCTGGAGCAATATCTCAGACATTAGTGTGTACGAGGTCTATTAGAAAAGTATCCGACCTTATTATTTTTTTCAAAAACCATATGGATTTGAATCACGTGTGATTACATCAGACATGCTTGAACCCTCGTGGGCATGCGAGAGTTTTTTCACGCCTGTCGGTTACGTCATTCGCCTGTGGGCAGTCTTTGAGTGAGGAGTCGTCCACCCGCTCGTCGATTTTTTCATTGTTTAGGAATGGCTCAGAGACTGTTGCTTTGTTTGATAAAAATTTTTTTCAAAACTGTAAGGCACAACTGAGTGGACACCATTCAATAAATTCAGCTGGTTTTCGTTAAAAATTTTAACGGCTGATGAGAGATTTTGGTCTGGTAGTGTCGCTTTAAGGACGGTCCACTGCGCCTGACGGCGATCTGCGCTTCGAGGCGGCAGCGTCTCGCCGTTTCAAGTTGAAAAAACTTCCACATTTCAGGCTCTGTTGACGCAGTAAGTCGTCAGAGAACAGAGAACTTTCAGAAGAAGTCGGCATGAGGAGTTTATTCGGACATTCCATTGTTAACGGTCATTTTGTAATGAAAGAACGTGCGGGCAGAGTCGCATGTCGGGCTGGACCCGACCGCGGGGGGTCGCGGCAGGAAAAACACCTCCATTGGAAATCTTAACGGGCAAGTTGAACATGCCCAAGCTGTTAAACAATTTCTCAGTTACTCACTTGTTGAAAGCCATTAAAAGCCGCCTGAATTCTACAAATGGTTTTCAACATGGAGGTGTTTTTCCTGTCGCGGAGCACACAGATTTGCCGAGTCGTCACGGAAACGACTCGGCGAATTTGCGTGTACGTCTTTCATAAAAAAAATGTCCTTAAACAGTGGAATGTCCGCATAAATTCCTCATGCCGGCCTCTTCTGAATCTTCTCTGTTCTCTCACGATGTCCTGGGTGAATTAAGCCTTAAATTAGGATGTTTTCAGCTCGAAACAGGCCGACGACAGCGCCTGGAAGCGCTGCAGGACGTCCCGCTCCGTGGGAAGTCCTTACACCGACAGAAAATTGACATTTTGTCATTTTTGCTGTTTTTACCCTATAATTCCATAGAATTCAGTCATAGATTGTCTAAACTATACCTTTTTGGAATCTTTATGATCAGTCAAATAATAATACAATAACATGCTTTTGGAGGGTGGTATGCATTCTCCGAGGCCTGATGTCCATGCCCAGTCACCCAAAATGACAGATATTCGCCCAAGTTAGACAAGGGTGAATATCTGTCATTGTGGGCGACGGCATGGACGGAGGGATTCTGAAAATGCATACTGCACGACAACAGCATGTTATCTACATTATTATCACTTTCTGAGATACACAACATATGGAATCACATTAACAGTATTTAATGTCATTTCAAAACGCATGACACCCAGCAAACGCGGACATAAAAAGTTGGCTCACTTTAACTTTTGTCGTGTCAGCTGGCGCGCACTGCTCTCCAAATTCGCCAGTGTGTCCTCATCAGGCTGGCCGTTTTGGCTGCTGTTCATTGTCGGACTATCCATGAGAAAATCATCCGGAATATCCATATTGGGACCAACACACACTTCTCGCCTTTTCATCTTTTCCTCTGCGGACAGTTGTTGGGCTCTGCGCGCATTATAACGTCATTTGTTTACGCACAGCGGGCGGGTATGCTGATACTCGTTCGCTACTGCAGTGGGTATAGCCAGGTAGCGTCGACATAAATCTACTCTACCAGCCTAGCAACACCTTTGTAAAGTGATAATAATGTGGTATACCTTTCCATATAATTACAGCATTTTTGAATTTTGACCCCTGTGTAATTCTTCAAATGACCCCAACCTGGCTAGCTCTTGAAAGTTCAAGTGGCCTGTCTGCTTTTCAAAAAAGTAATGTCCGAGGAGTATTTGTGCCACATTTGGTGTTTGCATCAGTTTGCATCAATCTGGTGCTTGAATCACCATTTGAAAGATTGTTTCACTTATCTTCTGTGCTATGACAATTGTGAAAGGTTTTCTGTCAGTTTGTACAAAGTAAAATGCCTCTTTTATGTTATCGTAAGCAAAATAAGCCTTTATGCTTTGGTATTATATTTAGACGAAAATTGCAGAGAAACACTCTTCAGTCACAAAAAGTGAAAGAATCAGTGTTTTGTGATGCTATATCTTAATTTGTTCTGTTACGTGTTGAAAGTCATTCATTTTTATCTGGTATAAATCTGAGTGTCTGTGCCCTTAAACAATGTCTCACTGTTCATATTTCACCATCACTGAGGATAAATCAACATCTGCTTTTTCCTTGCAGCTGCAGCAAACAGAAAAAAGTTGCAAATATTTCATTTCTGAAGGCACCGTTGCAGGGATATCAGCTGTGGTGGAATTTTCCATCATCCTCTTATTGGCATGAATGAAATGTGTAAATGCAACCTGATAGGTTTTGTCATGATCATTGTGTTGATTTGTAAAAATTAATGAGAATTATGAGTAATGTCAAATATCATTTTATTAACCAAAAATAAATAAAACATCCTTATCAACACCAAAATGTAATGGTTTGTTCCTGTTGATGAGATTGATTAATGCACCAAATTGTGTTGAAAACAGGTGTTCACGTAACTCCTTGGTGCAGGTAATGACCTACGTGAGTGTCGTAGTAACGCTACAGAGAAAAAAAAAATTACAAAGTACATGTCTGGTTTGCACAGGAATGGTGTAATGATTGTTGACTTTGAAAAACTAAACAGTAGCCAGAAGGCAAGCAGTGATGATGAACTACATAATACTTTGCCAGGTTCACTCTAAGAAATAAAACGTTGAATTTAATTATGTGGAAAAAGTTAAGGTAACTTTTTCCGCATAACAATGTCAATTAAGTGCAAAACAATATTGTAGTTGAAATTAATTAAATCACATGAAACATTCTAACTTAAATCCCTAAAATTAACAATTGCAATATATTGAACATTATATATATATATATATATATATATATGTATGTATGTTTAATATTAATTACATTTAAAACCCCTGTGTTTCATTTCTTAGAGTGTACGTTATTATGCATTATTATGTCATAAAATTATTGTGTTATTTTGTTTTAGAATTTAAAGGATATTCTCTGTTAACTTGCAGTTCTTGCGTATGTGAATGTGTAATTTATATATGCAGTATTTAATAATTTGCATATAGACTTTAAGTAGCACATATTGACAAATTAACATATAAAGTCCTAAAGTAGCATGATTTAGACATATGTGTGTGTGTGTGTATGTATATATATATATATATATATATATATATATATATATATATATATATGCGCAGTGTAAGTGAATGTGGCATGAGGAATGTGCAACTTCTCACTGCCTGTCTTTCTTTCTGTTTAGACTGATTGTACCCTCGCTGGATCCCTTGAATTGTAAGCCTGCACTTTTCCCATTGTGAGAGGACAGCAGGTGTTTCACTATCTCACACCAGCTGGTGGGGTGGCCTTGGTGGCTAGGGTTTATTTGACCCAATTTTCTCAGCAGAAAAAGGAATAATATTCTGATAAGTGAGAGGAGACCAGACCAAAAAGTGACAGCGAAGAGCTGCTTGCAAGGGATGGTGGATAACTTCTTCAGGAACCAGGAGACCTTTCTTCCTTACTGTGGCTCTCCACCTGCCTACCAGCTTTCTGACATGGTGACGGACGCGGGCTCGTACCAGGTGATGCCGTCCCCGTTTTCAGAGGATGACATGAGCGACTCTTCCAGCCCGCGTTCGTGCTCCAGTCCGGAATCCCAGGTGCTCAGTTCCAGCTATGGCAGCAACTCTAGTGTGGAAAGCCAAGACAGCATCCTGGACCATCTGCTGTCCCAGACCACTTTAGGAGGTACCAGCAGTCTCTCAGCAGGGGCTACCCCTATACACTTATCTACTTTCTTATGGGATATGCGGAGTGATGAGCACTCCAAACGAGAATCTGTGAAGGAGGAAAATTTTGATTTTATTCCCTGGTCCAATGCGGAGACAGAGGAACGACTTAGAAGTTCATTTCAACCCACGCTAGAAGAAATCGAAGAGTTCCTAGAGGAGAACATGGATGTGGTGACGATGAAACAGGAGATCAGAGATGGCTGCCCTGCAATTGGAATGGAACTGGAGAAGGGACATGAGGTAGATGTTGCCCTGGAAAGGTGTACGGATTCTACTCCCGAGCCTGAGATGGAGGTCGAGGCCAAGAATTCAGACCATACTGTTCCCACTGCCAGTGCTCCTGGTTTGCCTGCTGCTGCCTCCAGTGAGACCAAACCAACACTGGTTAACCCCACACACAAATCTAGCATGGGGCCACAAGGTGAGGTTAAAAAGAAATCAGCCAGTAAAGTTGGGCCAGCAGACAATGGCACTCATGGTGGTGGTGGGATGCCAGTTGTACTACAGATTCAGCCCATACAGATCAAGCAGGAGTCCACAGTTGCGTCTCATGCCACATTAGCCCAGTCTCTACAGCATGCCCCAGCCACCGACATCAAAATTACACAGCTGCTAGTTAACATACAGGGTCAAACCTTCGCCCTGGTGCCACACGTCCTGCCCTCCCCGAACCTTAACATCTCCAAGTTTGTGCGTATCGCACCCGTTCCCATTGCAGCCAAGCCTCTCGGGCTCGGGGACAGTTCAGCCAGCCAAGGGTCGGGGATTCTTGTTGGAGGACAAAAGATCCAGAGGAACCCAGTGGCGGATCTCATCAAAATGCACAAATGCACGTTTCCTGGCTGCACCAAGATGTACACCAAGAGCAGCCACCTGAAGGCCCACCTGAGGAGGCACACAGGAGAGAAACCCTTTGCCTGCAACTGGCAGGGCTGCGGATGGAGGTGGGTCCTGATGATGCATGAATGAGCGCGTTTCATAACACTGTGAAATTTACCGAGCACTGGCTGACAACATCAAACAAACATTCACCTGGCAGACTGGCGGAGCTTAGCTCACGTTAAATGACACTGCCGCTTTTATGCTCTCAGAGATTGAGCGGTATTTACAGCCGGTTATATAAAGGCAGTTTAAAAGTGTTTATTTCCAGGACGGAGCCATCAAAGCAGATTCAAATAGGCATCTGCATGATTTAAAGGTCTTAACCCCCGTTTGTTCGTGCAGCCTATTTGGAAGCGGTGGTAATTATGTGTTGGGAGGGCATGTCATGTTCTTCAATGGAAGCGAGTCTGGTGCAGATTCTCAATGAAAATTAAGGCCCCCTGAAACCTGCACGACTTTGATGCACACACTTGAATGCACTGTGTCTTGCAGAAGAGTAAACTCATTGTTAACAGGTGTAGACTGAACGTGAGAGGGGCGCCAGTGCGCGCAATTGCGCAAGGAGAATTTTGAAATGTTCAAAAAATCTTTCACACATAAATGTTGTGCAACGTTGCGCGATCTACTCACCAACACTACGTGCAGTTCGTCAAGTCGGGTAAAGAAGTGAACAGAGTGAGTGTTTGTGTCAGCGCACCGCATCACAGCGCAGCTCGTCTGAACGATTATAAGGAGATGTGAACCCTTTACCTACTGAGGCTATAAATGGTTATAATTTTTTATTATAGCAATAAAATTAAGAAATAATGTTCTATGTTTGTGTGTTTGGTGCCCTTTTCCAAGAGTACCTGAATTTCAATTATATTACACCTGATTAACTATTTATACACATTATTTGTAAGTTTTAGCATTTAAAATGAGAAAAAAAAACAAAAACGAACTTGATTGTTTTCAGTTTTTTAGTGAAAAATGATTGTTATGTAAAGGAAGTTTGGATTTCACATTTTTAACAGGAAGCTGTAAGTGTTTACAATCAAAATAATTAATTTTGTGTGTCTAGAACTCAGAAACAGCGCAGAAACAGTGCAAAAGTAAACATTTTACAAGGCGAAAATATGCAAAAAGTAACCAATTTTAAAGTGCAGAACCAAACAATATGAATAACAACAAACAAAGTGCAAAACTATATATAAATATATCAATTATTATCTGTATTATTAAAATGTGTAATAAATCACTCATTTGATCACTCATTTTGTGCAAAATTATACAATATGAATAAAACAATAAAGTGTCAAACTATATACAAATATATAACCAAGAATCAAAATTACATCTAAGCTACATCAGTCCATTGTCAGTGTGGTACTGTTTGTAACAGTTTCTGTCTGGCTGAAGACAGAGGCCAGTTTTACAAAGTTTGCACATCCAGCAGGTTGACATCTTGCAAACCTTGCAAGAACGCCGCCCCTTTGTGGATCGCTGGCAAGTTGGGTTTCTGCTTGTTGGCACCGGGCAGTGGCTTGTGGCTGATGGAGCATCACACCCACACAAACACGCACACACACCTTCACAAGTGACACTAACACCCTGCCTTTTCCTCAAAAATTACTACATTTATGTTTGCTGTCTGTACTTTTCTGTCACTTTTGCGCTCCTTTTCATACTTTTCCCTCGTTTCAAAAGTCACAGAACGCACTTTACCATAATATATGCAACATATAGCATACTGTTGGAAAGCACGGGTTCTTGGCTTGCTGTCAGTGTTGAAATTTTTCAGATTGAGGACTTACATGAGAACTTACGGTAATGAGAATCAGCGGCGCACTAGTGTGAAACTTCTGTGTTTTTCCTCTGCGTGATGACGTCACAGGCTTACATTTACCATAATACACCATATATCATTGGAAAGCCCTTGGTGTTAGCTTAACAATGCACTTTGAATCATTCGGATTGGACAAACTATGGCGGAGTTACGGTAAAAAAATACGCATATGGAAAATATGGCGTGGGCGCCATCGCCGTAGATAAAGGGTTAAATCGATCATAAACATACTTTTACAGCTGCACACAAGAAGGAAAGAACATGCAACTGTTAAGCCATTACAATGTTAACATGACAAATAATTACCTTTTCGACGGCTCCAAATGCTATCTCCACCTCATTCAGCGAGCACGAGAGAACAGCTGTGGCTGGAGTGGTCCTCTGTGATTCAGGAAGCGATTACAGCCATTTTCAACAGCCAGCTTGCAGAGAAAATAAATAATCCGCTACGGAATAATTATTTTACATACGCAGCATCCAGCATCCAGTGCACAACACATGGCAGCCTGTGGAACAAAGCACGTCGTCCAGCTGGGAACACAGCAGGTGGGATCATCACCATGATGTGGGTGCAAGTGCGCAGATCAAAGTCGTGCAAGTGTCAGGGGGCCTTTAGGCTGACGTGTCTGTCTGTGGGGCCATCAATTACCACTGAAGGAGGCTTCAAGGGTCGAGAGATCGGGAATGCCAAAAACACCCCCCCCCCCCCCCCCCCAAAAAAAAAAAAAAAAAAATAGAGATAGAGATACAGAAGGTGCTGCGATATAGAATCATACATCATGTATTTCATTAGTGGCACCAGGATGCAAGCAACGCATAAACATCTGCTTTCTGTTTGTGGAATTCCGACATCAAGCTTTAGCAGTAACAGAGAAAGCTGACAGCCCTTTTCTGCTTTCAGAAGCAAAAGCAATCAGCATGTTTTCTTCCTCCTTTTTCGCTGAGATGCAGTGCTAAAAAACCTTTTTAATGGCTGTCATGCTGCATCCCCAGCGTTAATTGCAATAGCAAAATAAAAATGTTTGCTTGCACAGCCGCTTTGCTTGTCATGCACTGAGATACTGGGATATGCAGGAATAGATAGTATTTTTTTTTTATTTTTTATTTTTTCCTTTTTGCAGATGCAAACTAAATGTAGGTCAGAGCATGTGGGCTGGAGTCACATGGGTACAACATGAGCACCTCCTGTTGAAACCTGACAGCTGTGCAGTTGATGGGGCTGTATGAGTGTGTATGCTAAGTGTAAAATTGTGGAATCTCATTTGAAAGGATTTTTCTGCAACAGAGAAAGTTAGACAACTGTGGTTTCTAAACCAGTGAAGCCATTTGTTTGCTAATCCAAGTATCTCTTCTTGTCTATGTGGGTATGAAATGGAAGCAAGTTGAGCTCAGGGCTGAGCTGATTTCATGAGGAGTCAGCCAGTTAAAGGTATACTGCCACTGGGTTTTTAAGATTTAAGTCATAAAACACATTTCTTTGGCACCACTATAATTTTGTTCCTTAGCATTTAGATAAGGGATTCATAAAATTATTTTGCCAATATGAGCAAAATTCATGATGTCTGGAAACAGTTTAGCATTTCAACCCCTGAGGGGGAGAAATTCAAGGGATCAGATGCTGTGACCAACATCTGGCAGATTTGGAAGTGATTTACAAGAAATCTTATGGATGTTAACATAAGATGGGTGACATACCATCTCAAAATCTCACTCATGTGCACACACGCTTCCTCCTGTAGTTAGCCTGCATGACAGTGATGCCAATATTCACTGTTTTTTCCCCACAGATAAATGTGTCCTCTTTATTAAAAGGAGCTGTAATTTTTGTAACATGTTACGAAAATAAACCTACATTATAATGCTTGAATTTCAGTAGAAACTAAATTTTCTCAGTTTTGTGAAATTTGATAGGCCCTGTAGCTTTAAATGTACTCATCTTGCATAAGAGTTTAACCTTTCACAGTTTGCTTGGCCACTCATCTGACCTGTGCTTTAACTTTCACTGTCTGCCCAGTTTATTGCTTTCAAAATCAAAGGGATCAGAGGGCTGCTGCATACCCTGTGTGCTCTACACATGATAATATACATGTGCAGATAAATATACATATGTGAGTAATAGGGTTTTTGAGTATGACTTCATCATATGACTTCATTATGAAATCATTCATACAACTCAATCACATACTTTGAAGATTAATATATGCTTTAGATCATCAGTCAAGGCTTCTTGGTTGTTGAACTATACAAAGAAAAGGTGTATTTAAATAATATTTTCCTTGACCTTTGACCAAGCAACCCCAAAATCTTATCACCTCAAGATGAATGAGTGAAGTTCTTCAGCATATCACCATGTCAGTTAGGTCCTTCAGACTTTTTCTTGAGTAAATGCTTCAGGGAAGCATTAGCATGGCTCAAACCTTTCAGCTTCTGGGGGGCTCCCACCCCCAGACACACCACATTTTCAGGTATTTTTCTTTATTTGCCTCTCACATGCTTGGGAGCTCCTCAACCATGTCATTTAGGTCCTTCACACTTTTTTTGTTAGTAAATGCTTCTGAGGAGCATTAGCATGACTAAAATCCTTTAGCTTAACCTTCATCCCCCAGACCCCCATAATTACAGCCTTCTTAACACCCTGCTGCTTTAAGCAGTTTTTATATATGTAGATGTAAATTAATATTCAAAGTTTTCAGCTAATTGACAGCAGGGCTGCACAATATGGCCAAATTATCGTATCATGGTTCTCACCAGCATTTTAACAGTGTAACGGTCCATTACATTGTTATAATAAAAAATTACACTGCAGTTGGGCCGTTACGTTGTTTTTGAGGGTGTGTCATCAACCTATATCAAAGCCATTTAAAGATGTCAGTCAGACTCACATTTTCTGCTGATTAAAGTCTCTAATTAAACTGATTAAACTCTTTTTGTGCTGTTGCGGGCAGGAGCGAGAATTGTCCACCGCTTCACACAGACAGTTTTTATTTGTTCGTCATTAACGTGCATTTTTTGTGGGGCAGCCATCGACGCAGTTCTCTGCCGTGGACTGGAACATTAAAATCTCCTGCTTCTCTGGTTCGTAAACTTTAGTTACTGTCCCTCATGAAAATAATAATAATGATGATAATATCCTCCATTTCATGTGTGTGCATGTTGCCATATGTGGCTCTTTGCCGAGTAAAGGTGGAAAGACGGATCATCCAGGAATCAATAACTTCAAAGCGAATCGCTGTTTTAAATAAAATGACACCTCTTTCCAAACGGTGTAAAACAGACAGACATACTACAACTGACCAAAACTGTTTTTCCCCAAAATGAGACATCTTCCATTCCATCAGGGAGAACTTATCCCGGTGTCACGGTCTCAGCGCTCCAGTCTGACCACAGTCACGCTGCAGCACTCCAGGCGCGAGTATTGTAGGGGAGACTGGGGCCAAAGTAACATTTTACATTTATATCCATCTGAAACACTATTGCCTGCATTTTGATGACCACATTTTAAGGAAATCCATAGTTTTTTTTTAATCTTTGTCACAGCCTTACTTTAATGCCAAAAGAAACTAGGCATCAGGCCAAAACATGGAAGAATGTAGAAATGTGTGTCACTGCACAGGAGCATTAGAACTGCTAATTTATACACAGCAGTTTACTATAGAAAATCCTTACAAATGTTTAGATTAATTTCTGATTAGTCTACATTTTGAAGTTTACAAAAACACCAAAGAAGGTCCTTTATAAGCCCATTAGGGTGGTTCAAAAAAATAAAAGTTGGAAATTCATTACTCTCACCCCTTCATTTTATGATGCTTTGGGAAAAAAGAAAGCCTGCCAAATATTTTTGTCATACATTAATATTTAGAGGTAGCACATCATAGCTGAAGGTTGTAAATATATCAGTTATCGCTGCCCGAGTGCCCGTGCAATAGGTTATCCATTATCCGGTATCTAATCACATCACTTATAAAGAGGATAGAAGTTAACCACCTGAGTGTAACTAAAGTATAATTTTATATTCAATTTAAAACTATACCTGGGTTTAAATATTTCTCACAAACAACATACTTTCAAAAATGTTATTTTAGGCTACAAGCTGAAAATTTTGCTTCAATTCACAGCTTCTTTTCTTTCAGATCTTTGGTGATGGTGAATCTAACATGAGATAAATGTAAAAAGAGACACTTGCTGACTTAACATGCTTAACCATTAACTGGAAACTTCAGTAAAACATGTCAGCTACTAGAAGTAGAACATTTGTATACCTTATTGGTTCCACCGACTGAAATAAAGGGAAACAAATTGCCCTCAAATGGGCAAATACTCAAGGTATTTTTCTTCAAACACACTGATTTGAAGAAAACTGTCCATGATGCTGCTGTGACCTCTATAGACATGGCAATTCCTTTTTGGGAGAGAGCTAGAATCCCACTGAGGGATTGTTAGGAGAGACGGCATCCATCCCACTTTGGATGGAGCAGCTCTCATTTCTAGAAATCTGGCCAATTTTCTTAAATCCTCCAAACTGTGACTATCCAGGGTTGGGACCAGGAAGCAGAGTTGTAGTCTTACACACCTCTCTGCAGCTTCTCTCCCCCTGCCATCCCCTCATTACCTCACCCCCTGTAGAGACGGTGCCTGCTCCCAGACCACCAATAACCAGCAAAAATCTATTTAAGCATAAAAATTCAAAAAGAAAAAATAATATAGCACCTTCAACTGCACCTCAGACTAAAACAGTTAAATGTGGTCTATTAAACATTAGGTCTCTCTCTTCTAAGTCCCTGTTAGTAAATGATATAATAATGGATCAACATATTGATTTATTCTGCCTTACAGAAACCTGGTTACAGCAGGATGAATATGTTAGTTTAAATGAGTCAACACCCCCGAGTCACACTAACTGCCAGAATGCTCGTAGCACGGGCTGAGGGGGAGGATTGGCAGCAATCTTCCATTCCAGCTTATTAATTAATTCAAAACCCAGACAGAGCTTTAATTCATTTGAAAGCTTGGCTCTTAGTCTTGTCCATCCAAATTGGAAGTCCCAAAAACCAGTTTTATTTGTTATTATCTATCGTCCACCTGGTCATTACTGTGAGTTTCTCTGTGAATTTTCAGACCTTTTGTCTGACTTAGTGCTTAGCTCAGATAAGATAATTATAGTGGGCGATTTTAACATCCACACAGATGCTGAGAATGACAGCCTCAACACTGCATTTAATCTATTATTAGACTCAATTGGCTTTGCTCAAAATGTAAATGAGTCCACCCACCACTTTAATCATATCTTAGATCTTGTTCTGACTTATGGTATGGAAATTTAAGACTTAACAGTATTCCTGAAAACTCCCTTCTGTCTGATCATTTCTTAATAACATTTACATTTACTCTGATGGACTACCCAGCAGTGGGGAATAAGTTTCATTACACTAGTAGTCTTTCAGAAAGCGCTGTAACTAGGTTTAAGGATATGATTCCTTCTTTTTGTTCTCTAATGCCATATACCAACACAGTGCAGAGTAGCTACCTAAACTCTGTGAGTGAGATAGAGTATCTCGTCAATAGTTTTACATCCTCATTGAAGACAACTTTGGATGCTGTAGCTCCTCTGAAAAAGAGAGCCTTAAATCAGAAGTGCCTGACTCCGTGGTATAACTCACAAACTCACAGCTTAAAGCAGATAACCGTAAGTTGGAGAGGAAATGGCGTCTCACTAATTTAGAAGATCTTCACTTAGCCTGGAAAAAGAGTCTGTTGCTCTATAAAAAAAGCCCTCCGTAAAGCTAGGACATCTTACTACTCATCACTAATTGAAGAAAATAAGAACAACCCCAGGTTTCTTTTCAGCACTGTAGCCAGGCTGACAAAGAGTCAGAGCTCTATTGAGCTGAGTATTCCTTTAACTTTAACTAGTAATGACTTCATGACTTTCTTTGCTAATAAAATTCTAACTATTAGAGAAAAAATTACTCATAACCATCCCAAAGACATATCGTTATCTTTGGCTGCTTTCAGTGATGCCGGTATTTGGTTAGACTCTTTCTCTCCGATTGTTCTGAGTTATTTTCATTAGTTACTTCCTCCAAACCATCACCATGTCTATTAGACCCCATTCCTACCAGGCTGCTCAAGGAAGCCCTACCATTAATTAATGCTTCGATCTTAAATATGATCAATCTATCTTTATTAGTTGGCTATGTACCACAGGCTTTTAAGGTGGCAGTAATTAAACCATTACTTAAAAAGCCATCACTTGACCCAGCTATCTTAGCTAATTATAGGCCAATCTCCAACCTTCCTTTTCTCTCAAAAATTCTTGAAAGGGTAGTTGTAAAACAGCTAACTGATCATCTGCAGAGGAATGGTCTATTTGAAGAATTTCAGTCAGGTTTTAGAATCCATCATAGTACAGAAACAGCATTAGTGAAGGTTACAAATGATCTTCTTATGGCCTCAGACAGTGGACTCATCTCTGTGCTTGTTCTGTTAGACCTCAGTGCTGCTTTTGATACTGTTGACCATAAAATTTTATTACAGAGATTAGAGCATGCCATAGGTATTAAAGGCACTGCGCTGCAGTGGTTTGAATCATATTTATCTAATAGATTACAATTGTTCATGTAAATGGGGAATCTTCTTCACAGACTAAGGTTAATTATGGAGTTCCACAAGGTTCTGTGCTAGGACCAATTTTATTCACTTTATACATGCTTCCCTTAGGCAGTATTATTAGACAGCATTGCTTAAATTTTCATTGTTACGCAGATGATACCCAGCTTTATCTATCCATGAAGCCAGAGGAGACACACCAATTAGCTAAACTGCAGGATTGTCTTACAGACATAAAGACATGGATGACCTCTAATTTCCTGCTTTTAAACTCAGATAAAACTGAAGTTATTGTACTTGGCCCCACAAATCTTAGAAACATGGTGTCTAACCAGATCCTTACTCTGGATGGCATTACCCTGACCTCTAGTAATACTGTGAGAAATCTTGGAGTCATTTTTGATCAGGATATGTCATTCAATGCGCATATAAAACAAATATGTAGGACTGCTTTTTTGCATTTGCACAATATCTCTAAAATTAGAAAGGTCTTGTCTCAGAATGATGCTGAAAAACTAATTCATGCATTTATTTCCTCTAGGCTGGACTATTGTAATTCATTATTATCAGGTTGTCCTAAAAGTTCCCTGAAATAAGGTTTTGAATAATCAGGTCCCATCTTATCTTAGGGACCTCATAGTACCATATCACCCCAATAGAGCGCTTCGCTCTCAGACTGCAGGCTTACTTGTAGTTCCTAGGGTTTGTAAGAGTAGAATGGGAGGCAGAGCCTTCAGCTTTCACGCTCCTCTCCTCTGGAACCAGCTCCCAATTCAGATCAGGGAGACAGACACCCTCTCTACTTTTAAGATTAGGCTTAAAACCTTCCTTTTTGCTAAAGCTTATAGTTAGGGCTGGATCAGGTGACCCTGAACCATCCCTTAGTTATGCTGCTATAGACTTAGACTGCTGGGGGGTTCCCATGATGCACTGAGTGTTTCTTTCTCTTTTTGCTCTGTATGCACACTCTGCATTTAATCATTAGTGATTGATCTCTGCTCTCTTCCACAGCATATCTTTTTCCTGGTTCTCTCCCTCAGCCCCAACCAGTCCCAGCAGAAGACTGCCCCTCCCTGAGCCCGGTTCTGCTGGAGGTTTCTTCCTGTTAAAAGGGAGTTTTTCCTTCCCTTGTCGCCAAGTGCTTGCTCACAGGGGGTCGTTTTGACCGTTGGGGTTTTTCCGTAATTATTGTATGGCCTTGCCTTACAATATAAAGCGCCTTGGGGCAGCTGTTTGTTGTGATTTGGCGCTATATAAATAAAATTGATTTGATTTGATTTGAGGGCAAAGCAGCATCTGATCACAAAGTTAGAAAAGGTGTTCGGAAATTGGAAAACATTGAAAAAGACCAAGAATCGCAATACAGACAAGCAGAAGAAAGATGAAACAGTGTTTTGTGAATCTTTGGAGGACTTGTTTGACATGGCACATCAGGATGTCCTAACAATGATAAAGTTTGAAGATGACAGACAGTTCCTACTTGCTCAGTGAGAGAAAGGTAGAAGGAGATGCATGGCAGGCATAGATAAAATACAAACTGCCAAAGAACAAAGAGCAGAAAAAAGGAAAGCTGCAGAAGCAAAATACAAAGAGAAACTGGAGGAGCCTGGACCATCTAATGTCTCACTACCTGACACTGTCTCCAGCCAGAGTGAAGAGAACACAGAAAGTCCAGATGAAGAATTTGTTATGCCAGTGCCACAAAAAGCCAGTAAAATTAAAGCTGTTGTAACACCAGGACTTATAGCAGCATTGGATAGGACCAAAACATCAGACAGAAGTGCCACCTATATTCTGACTGAAACGGCAGCAAGTCTTGGTCATGATGCAAGCAACTTAAATGTCATTATCATGTAAAGGATGTTCTCTTATGTTACACAGCTGTATAATTGGTTCTTGTGCTGCTTCATACATTTTTGAATATTAAGTACTGCAAGGCATAAAGAATATTATTGTTTGGAGCTAGATCAAAATATATGTGGAAATATATAAAGCATAGACTTATTTAAATTTATCAATAATGAAACAGTATTTCATCAATAAAATGAAAATGCAATGTTTGATTGTTACAAAATCTTCACTACCCCAGTATGTAAGTATTGTAGGAGCATGATACATGTACGAGAAGAACTGCATCTCACAATTCATGTTTTAATGTTAACTATTTTATGGGATATGAAAAGATTTGATTTTCCAATGTATTGCCATCATTTCTCTCCTGACATATCAATATTAAACTGACAGAAATAATTTGGAAATATCTGGAAATGACCATACTATACGAGGGCTGTCAATAAAGTAAGGGTCCTTTTAATTTTTTTCAAAAACTATATGGATTTCATTCATATGTTTTTACGTCAGACATGCTTGAACCCTCGTGCGCATGCGTGAGTTTTTCCACGCCTGTCGGTGACGTCATTCGCCTGTTAGCACGCCTTGTGGGAGGAGTCGTCCAGCCCCTCGTCGGAATTCCTTTGTCTGAGAAGTTGCTGAGAGACTGGCGCGTTGTTTGATCAAAATTTTTTCTAAACCTGTGAGACACATCGAAGTGGACACGGTTCGAAAAATTAAGCTGGTTTTCAGTGAAAATTTTAACGGCTGATGAGAGATTTTGAGGTGATACTGTCGCTTTAAGGACTTTTCACGGTGCGAGACGTCGCGCAGCGCTCTCAGGTGGCGTCGTCAGCCTGTTCAAGCTGAAAACCTCCACATTTCAGGTTCTATTGATCCAGGACGTCGTGAGAGAACAGAGAAGTTTCAGAAGAAGTCGGTTTCAGCATTTTATCCGGATATTCCACTGTTAAAGGAGATTTTTTTAATGAAAGACGTGCGGACGGGTCCGCGCGTCAGGACGCAGCCGCCGCAACGCTCCGCCACAGGAAAAACACCTCTGTTGAAAGCCTTAAGGACAAGTTGGAACATGTCCTGCCTGTTAAACAATTTCTCATATACTCACTCCACTGAAAGCCATCAAAAGCCGCCTGGATTTTACAAATGGTTATCAACACGGAGGTGTTTTTCCTGTGCCGCCGCACCGCGTCGGCTGCGTCCCGACGCGCGATCCGTCCGCACGTCTTTCATTAAAAAAAATCTCCTTTAACAGTGGAATATCCGGATAAAATGCTGAAACCGACTTCTTCTGAAACTTATCTGTTCTCTCACGACGTCCTGGATCAATAGAGCCTGAAATGTGGAGGTTTTCAGCTTGAACAGGCTGATGACGCCGCCTGAGAGCGCTGCGCGATGTCTCGCACCGTGAAAAGTCCTTAAAGCGACAGAATCACCTCAAAATCTCTCATCAGCTGTTAAAATTTTCACTGAAAACCAGCTTAATTTTTCGAACCGTGTCCACTTCGATGTGTCTCACAGGTTTAGAAAAAATTTTGATCAAACAACGCGCCAGTCTCTCAGCAACTTCTCAGACAAAGGAATTCCGACGAGGGGCTGGACGACTCCTCCCACAAGGAGTGCTCACAGGCGAATGACGTCACCGACAGGCGTGGAAAAACTCACGCATGCGCACGAGGGTTCAAGCATGTCTGACGTAAAAACATATGAATGAAATCCATATAGTTTTTGAAAAAAATAAAAAGGACCGTTACTTTATTGACAGCCCTCGTATGACAAAGTTATTGCCAGCAAAATCTTTAAGGGCTGTGTGCTACCAGTAAAAAATATTAGAGTTTTATGAAATTGTACATGATGTGTTTTTATGTTAGGTACAACAAATTTAGAGGGTGAGACTTGAAGTTTTTTGAAAAATTTTTTTGACCATTTTTATGGACCACCCTAAAGCCCATAAAGCAAAAGCTTCAGCGGGGTTGAAGCTTAAGCAGTCCCTGAACCCCCGGCTTCTTAAGGTGATTTTTCCATCCCATTACGCTGAGAGAAAAAAAAATCCTGCTGAGAACCCTGTGTATCTCAATATTGTCATATGAATATACAATATGACTATGATTCCACACAAAGTGCAGCAACAGTGAAAATTAAAAATTCTTAAACAAAACAGTAATAACACCAAACTCATTTTGCACTCATCATAAGGTTAGGATACAGTGTCCTCCAAAAGTATTGTAACACTTGGTATTTCACACATTTTTATTTGTTTATGCCATTTCAAATACAAGAAATACAAAAATTATAAAGAATAAAAATTTCTAAATTTATCTTCCTGAAATTTTAGAGCAAATCTCTAAAATTTGATAATACCTGTAAATAATAATCAGTTTTATTGCCAGTTTTCTTCACACAAGTCAGGGGATGGAAACATGAACATTTCCAAGTCACTGAATATGTCTTGGACTTTATTTACATCAATTATGAAGAAATACAAAAGTTTCTTTCACCAAAACATCAAATCAAGGCTTGCATCTTAGATGTACTTTCTGGCAGATTGTAGCTGAACTATCAGGTCTTATTTTTAAGAAAATCCTCCTCTACACCACTCCATCAGGAAGCTGGATTATATATTTTTAATTAATTTATATTAAATTGTAGAGATTTGCTTTCAATTTGAGTTTAAGGAAGATAACTTTAGATTTATTTATCTAAAGTTGTGTCACTGGTGTGTCACTCAGACAGCAAAATTAAGAGGTTATTTAAAAATAAGTCCTTCAGAGAGCAAAATTAAGAGGTTACACAGGTTTATACAGAACAGAGTAAATTACCTGTATTTCTTTCAGCCTGAGCCTCTTCACGTTATATCTCATGAATCAACAGCTGCCTGGTCATTTAAAAATCACTGGAGACACACGCATATATAAGGCGACCCGAATTAAAGGAGAAATGCTGCTTTTAACAACCTGGACCTTCATTTCTGGCATAAAATACGGTCATAAAATATGGTCATCCTCTGTCTGTAGAGGACAGAACTGTATGTCTGCTACAAACCATTTAACAGGTAGGCTCTAAAATCTTTGATATCAGACTTTAAAAATGTTTATTAACTGTTAAAGCGTTATTCACTAAACTTAGTCTAAAACTACGGTCTAAAAATTATCGGGCCAAAATTTATCGGAAGATAATTGATCTGATGATGGTTTTCAGAGTTATCTGAAAAGCTAATCCGATAATGAAAATGTTATGGCCCAGTCACACGGCACACGACGATTCCTGAACGAAGGGAAAAAGTAAAAAACGTTAGAATTCGTTGAGAATAGGTGGACGAAAGAGCTTTTATCACCGAACAGTCTGTGAAGCAAGAGCGTAAAAGGGACGAAAGAGGAACTTAACAAAACCGAAGCTCACGATCTCAACGGAACGCGCCTGGAGCAGAGCGTGTCTGCTCCAGCACTCAGCGCTGGAACAGAGCTCATAGCGCCTGAGTCCAGGAGAAACTGCAAACAGAATCTGTGGAGATGTCGATGGACCACCTGCTCTGGTTCCTTGTCCAGAACAAAAGAAGGATCATCTCCATCATCATCAGAATCCACACTGTCTGTCGACACGATGTGTGCTCCAATTAAAAAAAAAAAAAGTGTTCCGTGGTCACTGCTGTATCACAGTATTATGTTCTAAGACATATATATTGATTTATAACAGAAAACTGTCAAAAGGGAGAATAAATATAAATATAAGTGTAAAGATGATTGAATATATCAGAGCAGTAAATTAATCAGTGCGTGTGAACGCGCGCATTGACTCGTGCGGTTATTTCCACCAGCTGATCACTGATCCACAACGTGAATTCTTCCTTCCAGAACAGCTCTTTATATCATCATTTTGATTCATCTGCCTGTTGCCACATGTACAGAAGGACTGGATTGTCATTCCTACACTCAGATTGTTATATTTAATACAAATAATAAGCGCACGCAGGAGCTCCTGCTGCCGCTGATGCTGCATTCAGTACCATCGGAAATTACACAACTTTTTCGTTGTTTGAAATTCAACAGTTGCTTGTGGCAAAATAATTAATGATATCCACACAAAAGATTAATTCTGGCCTATGTAATGTGCCTGAGCCCATTGAAGCTCCCCCCCCCCCACACACAGATAAAAAAAATCCAAGCAAGCAGGCTGAGTTTGCCCTGTAATTTCCGACGGTACATGAACGCAGCAGCAGCCTCAGCGCTCACAAACCGGCTTCTCTGCACTGTGTGAAAACGTTCAGCTGCTCCAACAAAGTCAAATTAAACAATAACGTTACAAAAACTACAAACTATTAAAAAAAGTCAAGAACGACAGCAAAACGAAACACAAACTGAGGTTTTCGTTGCCCTTCGTTCAAATTTTTCAACAGTTTAAAAATCCTGACGAAGCGCCCGCTGCAGGAACGAAGCTGCGCGAAGGTTAAACGATGTCAACGACAGTCAACGAAAGTCCAGATTTCTTGTTTCGTCAGGGCTTCGTCACCCTTCGTTAAGTGTCGTGTGACTGGGCCATTAGCTTTGATAATTAGCGGTTAGGGGATTAGCGGAACTGTGCCCACCACTGCTTTTCCCACACAGGAACTGAAATTCCACATGTTCTTCAGAGCAAGTGAAGCCTGATAATATGAGGCAGAAATGAAAAGTCAAGCCAGACAGAATTTAGTGTAAAAAAAACAACAAAAAAACAAAGCTGCAAGGTTTTTTTTAGAGAAATTGTTGGACTGAGCGCATCATTGTGGTGGTTTTAAGTTATAAATAAACTACAGGACTCCCAGAGTGCTCTTGTTCAGTCTTTTAAAAGTGCTGTATGATTGTGGTAAAACTATCAAACTTGAAATATTTTCTGATAATGTTCAGACATTTATTGTAGTTGTACATTTCGATTTTTCCTTTTATTGTTTCACATTCTGTATTGTATTTACTTGGAACAATTTTTGCCTTGATTCCACACACTCCAGTACAGTAGGTGGCAGTATGTACCTCTAAGGCTGGTTTGTGACCTTTTGTGAATTTTTTTTAATCGCTTTGTGTTATTTTTAATTTAAGACTATGGCTGAAGACATGACCAAGGTGAGCGCCTTAAAGTAGTGATTTATGTTGGATTTAATTGTTCAAGTGTCTTAAAAACATTTTATTTTAACCCTCTGGGGACAACAGCGTTGTATACGACGGCTAAGACCAACCTTTACTAAATTATAAATAACTTTTGAATGATATGAGATAGAAACTTACTTTTTTTTTTTGCTGAAAAGTTAACTCCGCAGACTTTTGAGCCAGCCATCGGCCATCTTTGTACTCCTCATAGAAACTGTGATGATGTGCGCAATGTGAGTGTCCAATCGGAATTGCTTCACTGTCACATGGTTTTCCAAAATACAATCGTAGGGCAGATTTCCCTCACGTGAAAAGCCAAAGATCATTTTCAGGAGTGATATGTTACTAGTTGGCCCGTTTGAATAGCCCCCTGGGTGCTCCAATGAGTACATACTATTAGTACATACTCATTGTGCCCTGCGCCATTACACACAGTGATCAGTGAAAGCAGGAGCACACGGAAAGCCTGTGATGACAATCTCACGTGCTTAAACAAAGAGTGTGTAACTATCAGGATTGCTCCACTAGTTTGCATGTGAATGTTACTGGATAACTCTGTTGCTTTCTCTGTGTAAAGCACTGTTTACCATATCAATGGACAACAAAACGCACAGACCATTTTGTATATATTGTTCAAAATGTGCATTTGTGTTTATTGTTTGAACCTTATTGTTGTACAGCCTTTCACACAAGACCTCAAATTACCTTTATAAAGTGTCAAAACAGTTGTTTATTATAGTTTGCTGTGTGTTTTGAATAAATGTGTGTGGAAAATGATTTTTCGCTTTATTTTTTCCTTGCATATTTTTGATTGTAAACCTTTATTATGCTTATAAAACACAACAAAAACATATATATTCTGAAAGCACTGGTTGTCCTGAAAAAAAAGAGACATAAAACTTGATTGTGGGATGCAGAGAGAGCTGTTGGAGTGAACTGTCCAAAAAATGCCCTCGGACCCCAGAGGCTTCTAGCATCACATGATGCTAATGGCTAATGTTAGCATCACCAAATGGGTCCTCTGTGAGTATTTTATTAAAAATATCTGTTATGATATGGCTTGTGTGGTTAATTGGCCTAAAGATTCATCTGAAAGAAGTGTGTGCTGTAGTTTTTGTATCATGTGAGGTAATGAATTGCACAAAGTCACAAAAGATAAGGCGCTTCATATGTAATTGTGTGTACTAAAATTTTATCAGCCATTACTGATTCATTTATTTATGTTGGTGATTGTGAGTGGCATAAATATTTGCAACCATGTGCCTTACGCAAGTTAATTGCCTCTATTATTTTTCCCATTCATGGCTTTTATTTTGTCCCTGATTCCAGAACCAAGAGCCCCAGATGACAGAGATTCTTTTTTCTCAACCTCTCTGATGTACAAACATCTGATGAATGACGCTGAATGAAAGTGAACCATGCATTTGCATATATCTACTTTTGGACATGCACAGAGTTTTAGTCATGAATCTACACAGTTTTATGTATGAGACCCCTGATTAAGGTTGCGACCAATCCAATCCAGTATTGGGATCAGCTTCCGATACCGACGTAATTCAAGTATCTGAAAATACAGATCCAACCAGTGACATTTTCCGATATGTGAGGAGCCATTGTGAATCCTCTCAACTGCTACTGTTTCCTTTTTGCTTTGTTTGCTGCCGAGCGGGAGGAGGGGAGGTTTCTGCAGCCGAGCTGTTTGAGAGAGTTCTCTTCCGCAGTGTTCTAGATGTGGGTAGCGGCAAATTTCCGGCTGGCTGTCGGGTTCAAATTGTCTATTTGTCGAGGATGGATTTTCTGAAAAATGAACTGAATTGTTGCTGAAAATGTGTGCTGAAAAGTTAGCAGATTCAGCGACGCGAGGCTGTGAAACATTATGAAAAGTCAGCTCAGATCGCTGCTGAGGAGGACAGCCGAACAGAGATTCTGTCAGCTGAAAGGAAAAAGATCTCCATTAAAGTCCTGCACGTGAGCGTCGCTGATGATATATTTAGAAATTTATGGTTGCTTTTACAGTTGAAAGGCTTCGTGTTTCCAAAAAGTTCGAAGTTTGCACAGCATCAAAACAGTGAGACAGAGAAAGAGAGAGAGACAGAGGGAGAGAGAAACAGAGCGGGAGAGAGAAAGAGAGATTGACAGAAGGAGAGAGAAAGCGAATGAGAGAGAAAGAGAGAGCACACGAGAGACAGAAAGAGAGGGAGAGAGAACTTAATTAAATTTTTACTCTTAACACTTGCTTTGGCAATGTAAACATGTTTCCCATGTCAATAAAACCTCATTGAAATTGAAAATAGAGAGAGAGCGAGAGACAGAGAGAGAGAGAGAGAGAGCTGTATTTTCTCTTTAAGTGAATAAAAATGAGGCTATAAAAAAATAAAGTACTTAACACCTTCTGGCAAATCGTAGCTGAACTTTCAGGTCTCCTTTTTAAGTAAATCCTCATATAAAATCAATAGTAATGATAATAATATAAAAACACACAGAGCTAAGGTATCGGATCTGAAAAGTATCGGTATTGGCAGATATCCAAATTCAGGTATCGGGATCAGATTGGAAGAGAAAAATTGTGGATTGTGCATCCCTGCCCCTGATAATCAATATTAGATTGTTAAAAAATATGTACAAATAATATGACCACTTTAAATACAAAAATATAAACGCAACACTTTTGGTTTTGCTCCCATTTTGTACGAGATGAACTCAAAGATCTAAAACTTTTTCCACATACACAATATCACCATTTCCCTCAAATATTGTTCACAAACCAGTCTAAATCTGTGATAGTGAGCACTTCTCCTTGCTGAGATAATCCATCCCACCTCACAGGTGTGCCATATCAAGATGCTGATTAGACACCATGATTAGTGTACAGGTGTGCCTTAGACTGCCCACAATAAAAGGCCACTCTGAAAGGTGCAGTTTTATCACACAGCACAATGCCACAGATGTCGCAAGATTTGAGGGAGCGTGCAATTGGCATGCTGACAGCAGGAATGTCAACCAGAGCTGTTGCTCGTGTATTGAATGTTCATTTCTCTACCATAAGCCGTCTCCAAAGGCGTTTCAGAGAATTTGGCAGTACATCCAACCAGCCTCACAACCGCAGACCACGTGTAACCACACCAGCGCAGGACCTCCATATCCAGCATGTTCACCTCCAAGATCGTCTGAGACCAGCCACTCGGACAGCTGCTGAAACAATCGGTTTGCATAACCAAAGAATTTCTGCACAAACTGTCAGAAACCGTCTCAGGGAAGCTCATCTGCATGCTCGTTGTCCTCATCGGGGTCTCGACCTGACTCCAGTTCGTCGTCGTAACCGACTTGAGTGGGCAAATGCTCACATTCGCTGGCGTTTGGCACGTTGGAGAGGTGTTCTCTTCACGGATGAATCCCGGTTCACACTGTTCAGGGCAGATGGCAGACAGCGTGTGTGGCGTCGTGTGGGTGAGCGGTTTTCTGATGTCAATGTTGTGGATCGAGTGGCCCATGGTGGCGGTGGGGTTATGGTATGGGCAGGCGTCTTTTATGGACGAAGAACACAGGTGCATTTTATTGATGGCATTTTGAATGCACAGAGATTCCGTGACGAGATCCTGAGGCCCATTGTTGTGCCATACATCCAAGAACATCACCTCATGTTGCAGCAGGATAATGCACGGCCCCATGTTGCAAGGATCTGTACACAATTCTTGGAAGCTGAAAATGTCCCAGTTCTTGCATGGCCGACATACCCACCGGACATGTCACCGATTGAGCATGTTTGGGATGCTCTGGACCGGCGTATACGACAACGTGTACCAGTTCCTGCCAATATCCAGCAACTTCGCACAGCCATTGAAGAGGAGTGGACCAACATTCCACAGGTAACAACTGACAACCTGATCAACTCTATGCGAAGGAGATGTGTTGCACTGCATGAGGCAAATGGTGGTCACACCAGATACTGACTGGTATCCCCCCCCAATAAAACAAAACTGCACCTTTCAGAGTGGCCTTTTATTGTGGACAGTCTAAGGCACACCTGTGCACTAATCATGGTGTCTAATCAGCATCTTGGTATGGCACACCTGTGAGGTGGTATGGATTATCTCAGCAAAGGAGAAGTGCTCACTATCACAGATTTAGACTGGTTTGTGAACAATATTTGAGGGAAATGGTGATATTGTGTATGTGGAAAAAGTTTTAGATCTTTGAGTTCATCTCATACAAAATGGGAGCAAAACCAAAAGTGTTGCGTTTATATTTTTGTTGAGTGTATGTGACAAGCTGAATACTTGCAGTAACACTGCATTTTAATGATTTCTTACAGCAGTGGCCAAGTTAAATCTATCACTTTGGTTTTCCATAAACATATATTATTTACTGACAGACTTATTGTTTCTCTGCATACTTTGGAGTCAAGATTGAAACAGTTTGCCATTCAGTATCTTACTCAAGGATAATTTGACACTAAGGCCTGAACCAAACTACAAGTGTTACATAAACATCACAGTTGCATTGCATTTTCATTTAGGGGGCTGTGTTAAACTTACATGAACTTACATGCCGCCAACATGAGCAAAATGTCATAGAAGTATGTGTTTTGTCATGTGTACCATGCCCCAGAACAGACCCAGCACCTGTTTTTTTTCCCCCCACACGACATGAGCAGCACACAGCAAAAAATACACAGAAAAATTATCTGTAGACATCTGTAGTCATTTTGGCATAGTACAGGCAACATTAAATAATTAACACTTTTACTGGATTTCTATGTTGGGTAAAGACCTCGCAGAAATTAAAAATATACATGCACTTTTTAAATTCATACATACACTTTTTAATCATAATCTTTTTAATCATTTCAGTGACTGATAAAAGTCATATGACTGCTGTTCAGTTACAAAAAGTCACTAGTCAATATGTATTTATATTCTAAATTAAACTTCCAACTGTATGTAATAAAATGTTTTCACACACACACACACACACACACACAAACACACAACCCAAATTGATTGTGGCTAGAGCCCGACCGATATGGATTTTTTGAGGCCGATGCCGATAACGATATTTGGATGAAAAAATGCCGATAATCGATAAATCGGCTGATTTGCCGATAGCCGATAAATCAGCCGAACAGCTGAATGTTTCAACCTCTTAGCAGTAAACAAAAGTTTTTCATGCTAGAAATAAGGTCTACACAACGTGGGCTTAATAAAAAGTGTGACCGACACATTGAAGCACATTTGACACATTATTACATAAACTGAGTTAATCAAACTGAGTTGAACTGAAACGGGAGAAATGTGGGGTGAAGGTAATTGCAAAGTTATTACAAACAACATCCTTATAAACTTACTTGTATGCTTTTGTCAGCCGATCAGTGCAGTGTGACGGCGAACTACGGGGGCCGGTGATGAACACATTTAAGCAGGGGTGTAAGCAGCTCTCAGTTGAATGGAGTCAGAGCTCCATCTACTGGACAAACGGTGCAAGGACATTTTACATTATTTTACATTGCCGACACAAACATTATTTCAGTAACTATTCTGTTTATGAGAAATTATCGGCATTCTATCAGCAGAATTTTGGCAGATAGTGAGTACTTTGAAAAGGGCTTATATCGGCCTATAATATCGGCCAGGCTCTAATTGTGGCCTGTAAAAATCATGTAAAAAACACCTAACAAAACAAACAAGTATATAGAAGATAGAGAATATGGAATAAAAATTTTAATCAAAGGTAATTGATGTGGAAAGACTGAGTAGCGACACAACACAAACCCAGCTGAAATGCAGCCCAGTGTAATACACACATGCATAACTATTGCTTGTGATGCATGAGTCCAGCATGACGTTCACATGACACTTGCAGTGTGTTTCAGTCATAAAAGCCTTATTTTGATGGTGGATATTAAAACGAGCTGTGTGACAGCACAAATCGATTTGGGGCGTGTTCAACCACAAGTTGCTGTGTAAGCAGTAGGAAATGCTGGTGCAAAACTAGGTGCTGTTTGCAAAAGGGTTGGATTTACTGTTTTCATTAAGCATGGGTGTGCTGCAGTCTGAACATGATGTTAATCTGTCAGCGTGGCACCTGTTCTTTGCTTTAAACTGGACTACACCACGTACATAGCGTTGTGGTAGGATTTCTGGTTTGTTATTGCTTTGTTAGCACAAATAACAGACAGTGGCCACCAAAGCTCCCTGAGGTGAAGCAGTGTAGCAGCAGAGAGAGTTGTTGTTTTTGCCATGAGCTTTTCATCTTTTTTTAATGTTTAAAATTGTTTTTTTCTCCCTATTTCTGTTCTATTTTTTTCATCATAGTAGCCAAAATATACTGTCAAATTAATATTACATGCTTGTAGGTGACCGGCGACAATATGTGCAGGCAGGAAAAGTGTAATTGTATGTTGTGATGCCACTCATGTAAGGCGCGTCTGACTGTTGCGCTCTTTGTGCAGCACTGATCCATGCTGGATTTTAGACATGATTTTTGGGAGCCTGCGATGCTTTCTGAGATGGGTGATATGAATTCATCAGCTCTGTGCCTGACCACCCTCATTTTTAGATCAACATGCTCACAAAGGTACAAGCGGTATTGTTATTAATCCTCTGGGGTCCGAGGGCATTTTTTGGACAGTTCACTCGCCTGGCATAAATGTTTTATTATTGCTGTTAACAGCTCTCCCTGCGTCCCACAGTCAAGTTTTATGTCTGTTTCTTTTCAGGACAACCTGTACTTTCAGAATATATATGATATAGTTGTGTTTTATAAGTGTAATAAAGGTTTACAATCAGAAATAAGAAAGGAAAAAGTAAAGCGGAAAATCATTTTCCACACACATTTATTCAAAACACACAGTAAACTATAATAAACAACTGTTTTGATACTTTATAAATGTAATTTGGGTGCTTGTGTGAAAGACTGTACAACAAAAAGGTTCAAACAATAAACACAAATGCACATTTGAACAATATATACAAAATGTTCTATGCGTTTTGTTGTCCATTGATATGGTAAACAGTGCTTTATGCAGAGAAAGCAACAGAGTTATCCAGTAACATTCACATGCAAACTAGTGGAGCAATCCTGATAGTTACACACTCTTTGTTTGAGCACGTGAAATTGTCATCAGAGGCTCTCTGTGTGCTCCTGCTTTCACTGATCACTGTGCGTAATGGCGCAGGGCACACTGAGTATGTACTAATAGTTTGTACTCATTGGAGCACCCAGGGGGCTATTCAAACAGGCCAACTAGTAACACATCACTCCTGAAAACAATTTTTGGCTTTTCATGTGAGGTAAAGCTGCCCTGCAATTGGATTTTGGAAAACCATGTGACGGTGAACCAATTCCAGTTGGACACTCACATTGCGCACGTCATCACACAGGTTCTCTGAGGAGTACAAAGATGGCCAATGGCCAGCTTGAAAAAGTAAGTTTCTATCTCATATCATTCAAAAATTATTTATAGTTTAGTAAAGCTTGGTCTTAGCCGTCGTATACGACGTCATCGGCCCCAGAGGGTTAAGAGTGCGCAAGCGCTGGGCATAAAAATGGTTTCTGTGTTGGGTGGAAACTTGCAGTGAAACTTGCACTTGCGCTGTGATTTGCGCTACTTTGCACTGGGAGTAAGATAGGGCCCTTAGGAGCAATCGAAGCTCAAACCCTTTGGTTAGTGGACTGTCTGCTCTCACTGTTACTGTCTTTTGCACTGATCAGCAACAGTACCACAGCTGTATTCTTTCTCTTGCCCTTTCTTTCCTGCACACATACTGCATACTTCTGCATGCTACTTCATTTCACAGTCTACACACCTCAGCGCCAACACCAAATAAAAACACTAAAGTTTTAATGCAACTTTAAACTGCAGCATCAGTGTTATGATGTGGTGAAAAAGACAAATCACACTGGAATAGCTGCTAAAAAAGCTGCAGCACTGGTGTCTGCTGTGCCCCGTGACACTACAGAAGCCATAGAAACTCCTAGCTGACTTTTGTCTCAGTGTGGTGTGTAGGAACTCTGTGGTCACGGCACCTTAACATATGTGACAGCTGGAATGCTTTTAAAAAATAAATTGGTGAGTGTTTATGAAGATGGTGCCTGATTTTTCAGAAATAGCCGGTAATCGGACTTTGGCATAGGTCAAGAAATCTTTACTGTTGACTTTCTCCATGTTCACTTTACTTGGTGTTATCGAATTGGTAGGAGGTCCTCAGAATGGCTCAACTTTGCATTTTGAAAAGTGCATTTTGGGTGTTTTCTTATTACATCTGCTGTAAAACAGCTGGTTAGAGGATATCCCTTGGCCTTGGATATCAGGTGGCCAAAGATGATCTCTCAACTATCTCAATTGTATGAAACAACAAAAGTAATCCACTGCAGTAAGACCTGGGTGGAACAAATGAAGCCTGCACACACCCCTATCTTAAGAGTTAGCAGACAAGCTAAGCTAACAGGCAGACCTTGCTTTGGGTGTTTATTAAATCAGATTTTTGTGGACTGGGCAGTGGTTCTTATAATGTATGGCTTTGGTGTGGGCATTTAAAATTATGACCTCATTATTTCCTCAGTAATTGTGGGTTATCTGGTCCTAATATTATCAATAGCTGCTAAAAGTACTAATGCCGTTAACATCCAAAATTAAATATGATAAAAATTTCAGTCATTGAAAATACTGGAGCACAGATGTCTTACAAGATCTGTTAGGACAATTAACCACAAAGCAAATCATATTGTTAAAGATATTTGTAATAAAATGCTCAAAGTCCTTCAAACAGCTAGTTACTGCAGCTATAGTGGTAACAGCTAAAACTTGAAAATCACCTGTGGAGGCCATCTTGAATTTCTAAGTGATCACCAGGAGGATTAATCAGGACTTTTGATATGTTTAAGATTGCTTGGGGCACCATTTAAACTTTAGTTTGTACATACAATATAGCGTTATATAGCAGAAAATAGCGAAATTTCAATGCTTTTGGGATACCTCTAAAAATTTATTTATACAAACAAAATTTTACACAGCATGTTGGAACAGTTGGAACCTATTCAGGGGTTAAATGGTAAATGAACTGCATTTATATAGCACTTATCCATCTGCATCTGACGCTCAAAGCGCTTTACAATAATGCCTCACATTCACCCCGATGTCAGGGTGCTGCCATACAAGGTGCTCACTACACACCGGGAGCAACTAGGGGATTAAGGACCTTGCCCAAGGTCCCTTAATGATTTTCCGGTCAGGCTGGGATTTGAACCAAGGATCCTCTGGTCTCCAGCCCAACGCTTAACCACTAGACACAGTGCAAAAGAATTCCCCAAAAATTCCCCAGAATTCTGTAACACAAAACATAAATCACGACGATCTGGTCAGAAACACAATTCCTTAGTACAATGTGAGGAATCAGACAAGAATTGCAGTGCTATACATAATATTTTGAGGGAGTAAACTAGAATAGCTAAATTCTCCTAGCAAAAATTTCTGATGTTGTGTTGGTCCATTAAACGTCAACACCAACCTGGCAACCTGCCACTGGCCTGGTACTGTATTGGTAACTGCACCAGTTGCAGCCTAAAATACATAGAGGGTTTGTGCGGTATTAATCCATGCTGTGTTCTGACTAACAAAGGACTCTTGTCTGTGCACAAAAGACAGGGTCCAGTTTGGATGGAAGTGTGTGTGTGTGTGTGTGTGTGTGTGTGTGTGTGTATGTGTGTGCATGAGAGAGAGAGAGAGATTGAGAACCAGTGTGAAACAGACTGTATGTGAAGGGGCCCAACCAGAAGGGGAAAAAGCTGGAGGGAAAGTGAGAGAAGCAGGCAGTTTTATTGAGCAGAGAGTAAGTGAGAATTTTCTTTAAAAATGCCAGAGGAAAAAAAAAGTAGTTGTTGTGGGATAAGAGAGTCAAGAGCGGCAAATCGAGTGGGAGAAACAGCCTGTTTCAGTTTTGGCCAAAATCTGTCGAAGGCAGAGGCAGCTGTGAAGAAGTGAAACAAAGACAAAGTGCTGAATAGTTACCATGACTGTTGGACAAGAACGTCCAGGCTGCCCCACAGCATGAAAGTCAAGAGAGGGATCAGTCAAGGATCCACGCATAGACTGAACATGTAAAGCACTACACATGTATAAAAGTCACTTCTGCATCTCTGCTGGAGATCTAATGCTTTTTCAAGAAGAAAGCCAACTTTTAGTGGACTGCCTTGTTGTTCAGCTGTAATATTTTAACAGAACACAGGCAGTAATGCTCCATAGCCACCCAACACGCTGATGGGATGCTCTGTTTCACATCGTTTGCTATCAACGTTACAATTTAGGGCATTACCAAGCAGCAAGTGCCTGTGCTGAAAAATCAAGCCCGCATGGAAGTGTTAAATCTTGAAGTTCCTTGAATGGTCATATTAGGCTGGCTCCAAAGGTGAGACACGCTTCTCAGAGCCCCGTGTTAAAATCACCAAATTTATAGCAGAAATAAAAACATGTTTATAACCTGGTACAAAAATGGTTTTGGTCTGGATAGCTAGTTTCTCAAGGCATGACAACCGTACAGTAGGTATTTAAAAAATTCTCATCCACTTGAAAATGCAAAATCATGTATAATTAGGGACATGGTTGATTTGTGTGATAGCTGGGTTATTCCATGTCAAATCTTTATCTTTAAAATTTGTCAAATAAAAGTTTTGCTTATATCCTTATTATGGGATGACAAATGATTTAAATAAGATGCACTTTGAACTTTGAACTTATTTATTTGGCACACAACTGTCGAACTGTTATTTACTTATTTTTTATTTGTTAAAACCGTAACAAGCCCAAAATTTGACATGCAGTTCATATTTCTGATTACTGAAAAATCAAAGAAATAGACTAGCTATGCCAGTCTAATCACCCAGTTTTAAAACTTTTTCCCAGGTCACTCCTCAGCCCTGTTCTGTCAATTCGATATGTTACCCATATTCCTAAATTAGAATGAAATGCCAAATATTAGGTCTGTATCTTGAAAAGTTTTGAAGTTACAGCCCCAGGAAATTTTGGTGAATTTTTCACATTTTGCAAAAATGGTACTTGTACCACATTTAGATGTTAATAACTAGCTTGATGTTGGCTTCACAGGTGTGAAACTGCTCACCCTAAGGGCCCCTTCACACATAACAGGAAAGACGCAGAAACCGGAAGAAAATCCACAAACCAAAAACGAAATGGGGAAAGATGAAACATTCCACCTGCTGTCAGGAGGGACGCATTGTCGGACAGGCATGCACGATATCGCGGTGACTGTTTTCTGCACGCTCGTGTTCGCATGCATGAACACAGTGCGAGCACTGGAAAGTCGTGCACACAGCAGCGGAGACAAAATTTAATAAAACACCACAATTTAGAATATTTAATTCCTGTTATAAAGAGCAGATTTTGCCTCTGTCTAGACGTACAACAGGAAGCAATGAAATGATGTGGATTACTGTTCTCCCTTTTATGTTTTACATGAATTACCTGATGCGCTTACCTCATGAAACCGGCTGTCTACATGGACAACTTTTGGGCTTCTTCTGTGAAATCTTTCACAGCTTTGGTAAATGGACTACATTTATACAGGACTTTTCCATCTATATCAGAAGCTCAAAGTGCTTTACAATCATGCCTTCCATTTGCCCATTCACACCCCGATGTCAGGGTGGTGCCATGCAAGGCACTGACTATATATACAACATGACGTTGGGCGAAAGAAGCAGAACCTGCAAAAATCCGCAAACAAAATCAAAATGGGGAACCACAAAACATTCCACCCGCTGTCGGGAGGGACACACATTCAGACATGTATGCATGATACCACGGCAAAGGTTTTGTGCACCCTTGTGTTCACCCACACAAACACAGTGCGAGCACGTGGAAAGTCACACACACACACAGCAACGGAGCAAAAAAAAAATTTAAAAACCACCACAATTTCTAATAATTAATTCCTGTTATAAAGAGCAGATTTTGCCTCTGTCTAGACGTACAACAGGAAGCAATGAAATGACGTGGATTACTGTTCTCCCTTTTATGTTTTACATGAATTACCTGATGCGCTTACTTCATGAAGAACCGGCTGGCTCCCATGTCATGAAGAGTCGGCTCGTGTGTCATGAAGAGCTGGGCTTTGCGTCGTGAACACATCAGCCAGCATGGCGTATCCAGTGCGCAGTGATCTGCTACAAATGTGATGTGTTTTAATTATTGCAGTATGGGGAAATTGGGAAAAACACCTCAGGGGGTGGGCATCCCCTGGGGTTATTTCCTGCATGGCACGATATTCACCAGTGTTGCAGTGTGCTGACGCGGTGGCCAGCTGAAGTGATATGTGTTTTAATTTATTTCCACACGAGGACAGCATGCCGACGTCCACGCCTCATATTACAGTTATGTGAGGTTGTATCCTCCAAGCCACGACAAGTGTTCCCCAGCTATGACTTGCGAGCACAGATATCTGAACAGCAGGGGGACATGCTCACCTCGGCAGCTCAGCGAAAACAAAGCTCACTCTCTGTACCTTCATTCTGTCATTTTTATTTTATGTATGTGTATTATTATGTGTTTGTCCTGCATCTGTCTAATGTCTGTATTTGTAATGTAACACCTTGCGTGCACGGTCACGTCCAGCTGACAGTCGCGGTCAGCTGACAGGTGCTGTGTGTCCACAGCAAAGCGTATGAGCAAAGTGATCAGAAATGAATGAGTTCATGCCTTTATCCTTATTTGTTTTATTTAATTTCCACTCTGTCTGTCTGTCATGTAAACTACAATTTACATGGTGTAAGTGACATCAACCTGTCCAGTCAGCTTCACACCGTGCTGCTGGCTCAGATGCTGGCCAGTCCTCATGTCATGAGGGCATGAGCGCCCGCCCACACATGTGCATTGTGTGTTCACCAGCTGAGCTGCAGTACACAGCAGTCAGCTGTTTCAGCAGCGCACTGCGCTGGACAGCGACCAGACTCCGGGACCCTCAGCCACAGCTGACAATGTTGGATTCATGGTGTATGGGGGGACGACAACGACACACTCCACAAGCCATGTGGGTGTGTGTTGGGGGCCATGTGTGTTGCTAGGTTATGCTACACTCGTGGGGCACTTAGACGTTTTCACAAACAGCTCGAATGCGGTCGCTTGTTGTCTACTCTCATGCTGAGAGCACGAATAGCCCCACCTTTTCTAAGTGTCCAGCAAGCAGTGTTAGATGTTCGTGTGCAACACCTGGAATTTGGCCGACACCTGCCAAGAGAGGAGTCGAATGGGCACTCACACGGCACTCGCTGTCTTTCAGCTGCTCATGTGCACCAGCAGTTGTCGCGACAGCTGTATGAGGCGTTTGAGGCGGCTCTGATTTTTCATTTCATGCGCCATTCTACCTCAGTCATGTTATGTGTGAAGGGGCCCTAACATTTGGTGTGGAGTGGGAAGATTGGTTAATTTTTTATCTGTATTGTATGATCCACCTTCCACAAAGGCCTGAAAATCGAACAAGCCCAAAATTCGACATGTAGTTCATATTTCTGATTACTGAAAAATCAAAGAAATACACTAGCGATGTCAGTCTAATTTTTTGCACCATTAGAGCATATCTCTCCAGCCAGCTCATAATTTAGGTTGTTTGGAGCAAAATCTATAGTCATTAGAAATCTGCTAATTTTGAACGAGCTTCAAAATAAGCCCATTTTCTGCAACCCAGGTGGCACTATAGGTATTTGAGCATCAAATTCATATTTTTACCATGTATCTCAAGATGATGTGTAGTAAATATGGTGTTGAGTTTATGCTTCTTTACAGCTTTACTCTCCACAAAACGTAAGCCCAGGGTGTGCAATTTCACATCTTTGAATTTAATAGTAAGTGTGGTATTAATGTCTAAAGTTGGTACAAACACCGTTTTCGCACAAATGTGGCAAAAAAAAAACAAAACACCAAAATTTCGTAGGGCTGTAACTTTAAAACTTTTCAACATACAGACCTAATATTTGGCATTTCACTGTAACTTTGTAACAGGAATAACATATCAAATTGGTTAAACAGGGCTGAGGGGTGACCTTTGGGTGATTTCAGATGGAATGACCCAGCTACTGTCCGAGCGAGTCAAGGACCCCACTAGCAGAACTTGCTACCACTGGCTAGCTGCTGTGGACATATTTTTCCTTTCTGGGCATTTTATGACAAAGATCAGATAAAATACAGCTTGCTATTCACTTATTTGTGCTAACAGACCATCGAAGATGTCGGTGCTCCAGTATTTGTTTTGAGTGAAATTTTAGTATTATTTAATTTATATGTTAGCAATGTTAGCATCAATTAGTAGCTGTTACTATCCTGGTGACATTAGCGCCACTGTTCTTCCATAGTTACTGAGGCAATATTCTGAACATAATTTTTAATATCCATACCCAAGTCATACATAAAGAAAACTACCTCCCAGGCTGTAAAATTATGCATTAAAACACCCTAACCAAGATTGGCTGGTTATTTATTTACTTATTTTTTATTTGGTAAGGGTTAGAAAAGGGCATTTTCAGGCTTCATTCATCACATAGGTCTTGTCCACACTCCAGTTCTTTACAGTCTGTGGTTATCACCGACACAAGGTTTAAATATCTTTAAATCTCAACACTTCACTGAGTAGACCTGATTAGGATACTTTTTCTGTATGTACAATGTTGTATTTATAAATCACTTAATGACACCAATGTTGTTTTTAGACATACAATTTTTAATCCTGCAGGATACATGCATTTAAATTGAAAATATCGAATACAAACCTCTGAGCTAATGTGGTTATATGTCCTCAAGGTGCAGAGGTGTCATTGTAGTCTCCCAAAGTAGCCATTCATTAGACACGGAGACAGTGCAGAGGTACCCAAGGACTGTTTGGATAGACCTGGTACCAACCAAACATCCAGTCACTGCCTTCAGTCCAAGTCTAATAACCCGACTCTAAATGCAGCCATACACCGTACGTGGCGTCTGCCTTGAGTTTACGCCACTGTAAGTTAAGCAGATGCAACACAGGTGCAGCCTGCAGTGAAAACCAACACACATTTTTCCCATCATGGTTCGGCATTGCGTGCACACGTGTTGGTTTTTCTGCGATTCAGTGCATCTGTCACAGCTCATTGTCATTTTTGACCATCAGTTTGACCACAAAGCAGGAGAGGATATGCAGAAGGTGCTTTGCTTTCAGTGACTTCCTGTACTCGACAAGTGTATCTGTATGTGGCCAAAGTGTCGAACTTGGTGAGACATTCACACACTGCATATCAGCAATGACGTTCATGTCTCCAATTTGAAGGCCCAAATCTTTAGGGTCCTGGGGCCTCATTTCTAAACGCTGCATGTGCACAACATGGGACTTAAATGATGTTCATGACAATTTTAGCACATATGTTATAATTTATAAAATCAAACGAGGCAGTAAAATGTTTGTATATGTATACAAACTGTGACCCATGTGTACAAACATGTTGGTGAGGTTTAAAATGTGAGTGGTAGCATTAAACATATAATGGTGCCATCTGCATAACTCATACAATTCGTTCCACTTAACACGTCACATCTTTTGCTTATTGATTAAATAAAACAAATTGACATTGTCAGATGTGATAGTGAACCACAATTACTGCAGAATGACTTTCCAGTTGTTAAATACATAAGCCGACTCAGATTTTACATCAAACCACTTGTTTCATATTTCATTGGTGCACCACAGCTGTTGAAATGTAAATAGATTAGTGGTGGACCGAACTGTTTAATCACCATCATTTGTAAAAGATCCTGTCTGCTATACTGGCAAGACACAAATAGTTTCCCTCCTGCAAATTTGTATTTAAAATGGGCCTATGTTACTTTCACTGGACAAATTTAAAATTTAATTTCTTAATCAAGACAGCAGTGTGATTACATCACAGCAGTGCAAATGATTCTGGAACAACTGTAACAATAAATAATTGTCTAGTTATTCTGTTGTTTTATTTTGGTTCTTGTAGTGAGGTCAGTTTGTTCAAGCTTTTAAAGTTAAGTCCGTAAGTGATGTCAAAATTACCAAGAAACATACAACACCAGAAGTGAATGGTCATTCCAAATGGTTGGGTCTATGCTACTTGTGGGCTTTCCATTGCAACCCAGTGTTGCTGCTTGCGTCATTGTTTTTTGTCATACCATTGCTGTGATCACACACAAACACCTTGATTTTTGTTTCAGAAATGTTTCTTTTCCTTGTCTTCCTCTCAATTCTCATGATACAGTTGTGGTCAAATTTTTAGATACACTTATCCTGGGAATGAATGTCATGGTAATTTTGGGCTTTTAATTATATCTTTGATCTGAAGTTGTTTGGACCTTCCCAACTACTATAAAGTTATCTGCAATTCTCCTTTCATAGATCTCACTGAGTTTTTTTGGACTTTCTCATTGTTTTGAGTATTGGTCAGACCAGTGAGTGCTGTCAAACACATCCTTTTTATGCTGGCAAAGGGAAACTACCAGTTGTCATCAGTCAGTGTCTCACTAATGAGGAGTAAATAGACCTTGGCCTTGTCACGTTAAAAGACAATGTAGAACCTTCAGCACCACTTATTCAGAGATTTAAGTGTTAAGTGGCTATATGTGTATACGAGGTCTGTTAGAAAAGTATCCGACCTTATTATTTTTTTCAAAAACCATATGGATTTGAATCACATGTGATTGCGTCAGACAAGCTTGAACCTTCGTGCGCATGTGTGCGCCTTCGTGCGCCATGCGGCATCGCCGCGACGCGCGGAATTCCTCCGCACGGAATTCCTCCGCACGGAATTCCTCCGCACGTCTGTCTCAATGTGCTGAAAAAGTGCTGATGTCCACGTCTTTTCACAATTCCTGTGCTAGCCAGATGACATCCCGGATAAAACACAGCGTCCAGTTTGGAAATGAACGGCACATTCCACTGTTACAGGAGTTTTTGTCATGGAAAGAGGAACAGAGGCTTCGCGCGTTGCGGCGGTGCCGCATGGCACAAAGCAACACCGTGATGAAGCCTCACAGGACATGTTCTGGCATGTCCAGGCACATCCACAATTTCTCAGATAATCGCTCGTCTGAAAAACCACCGACAGCTGTCTGAACGCCATCTCAAAGCCGTCCTGTGAGACCAAAATGGAGGTGGTTTTGTCTCACTACAGCAGCGAATCCATCGTGACGCGCGAAGCCTCCGCTCGGCTTTCCATGACAAAATCTCTTGTTAAAAGTGAAATCTGGTGGTTGATGTCCAGCTCTTGTGATAACCAGAGAAATTGCACACGATGGTCACGGATCCATACAGCCATCCGTTTAGAAAGAAATGGTCGTTCTGCCTGTCGATGGTGGCACGGAGCGCGGCGCGCCATCAGCCACTGGGGGCCGTCCTTAAAGCGACAGTAACGCTCCGTAATCTCTTTGAAGCCCATAAAATTTTCACCAAAAACCATATGAATTTCTGGAATGGTGTCCACTTGGATGTGCCTCACAGTTTCTGAAAAAATTTTGATCAAGCAAAGCGGCAGTCTCTGAGCCATTCCTAAACAATGAAAAAAAAGACGAGAGGGGTGGACCACTCCTCACTCAAAGCCTGCTCACAGGCGAATGACGCAACCGACAGGCGTGAAAAAACTCACGCATGCGCACGAAGGTTCAAGCTTGTCTGACGCAATCACACGTGCTTCAAATCCATATGGTTTTTAAAAAAAATAATAAGGTCGGATACTTTTCTAACAGACCTCGTGTATATATATATATATATATACATACTGGAGCCTGTATAATTTTGGCCATGTGTGGATTAGTGAAGATCCAAAATAAATTCAGACTTGTGCACCTAATTCTTGTTTTTTTTGGCGTTAATAAGAATGTGTGTTGTACAATCATTCCACCCTGGCAAAAGAACAGTCCAAAAACATCATTAAAAGCCCAAAATTACCATGACATTCATGCCCATGATGAGTGTATGTACACTTCCGAGCACAACTGTAAGTACACATTTTAGGTGTTGTGTATGCTTGAATATTTATGTTTCAAATTAAAAATTTGTGGTACAATGTGACCATGTAAAGAGTAGGATATGAGGCAGATCAACATATAATTTAGTGTGTGATTGATTTGCTTGTTGTGAGTACAATATTTTTATAAGTCAGATTTTTTTTATTTTTGGTTCGTACATCATTTTTCCCTTTTGTTCATACATACGTATGCTGTTAGCATGAATCCTACACAATGTTTTATAAATGAGGCCCCTGGTGCTCTTGTTTTCCTGTATTGCTGTGAGACTTGGATGCTAACCAGTGACCTAAGGCAAGGAGTGGATGTTTTTGGTACTACATCTGTTTGGAGGATCCTTGGGTCCTGCTGGAATGACTTTGCATCAAACAAGCAGTTACTGCGTTACTTAGCAGTTACTGAGAATCCGAAGAGAAGTCAGCTATGACATTTTGGCCATGTGGCCCCTTTCCTTGTGCACAGTCCAGCACACAGGTGCCTCAGTGTTGAGGATCCCAGTGGCTGGAGAAGACCAAGGAGATGTCCACATTACACCTGGCTGTGGCATAAAGATGGTTACTTCCAAAAGGTGGTGATGGACCAGTATTCTGCGTAAGTGGTTCCCATTTGAAACTCAGGATGGTTCACTGGTGTGGGGAGTGCTGTGACTCGCGGTTCCAATGCATCGTACAAAAACACACAAAATACAAAGATGAACAATCAATCGGTATTTTGAATGTCAATATTGAAACCTTAAAGTAATATTTCCAGGAAACCAGGTATCAGAATGACATGGTCAGATTTGGTAATCTAGTCAAACTACAGCAGGTACATTTTTATCTATTTCACGGCTCCTCGTTGTAGTAGGAGGCAGACCAGAGGAAGGAAGTTGTATCACCTGTGGACAGGATACAACATCAAACAAGGAATTCTTCACAACACCAAACTTATTTCACGTCACTGAATTATTCTGTTTTCATGAATGAGATGCTCAGGTAAGACTGCAGTAGAGCAGCTTGCTCTGTGAGTTCAGAGCTGAACTACCAATCTGTAGAACTGGGTTTGATCCCCATGTGTGTCTGTGTCCTTGGACAAGACACTTCAAAGTCCACCTGGCTATAAATGGGGAAGAAGTAACCTGTAATGGACTGGCATCCTGTCCAGTAGACTGTCAACCACCTCATGCACAGTACCCGGGGATATGGAGCAACTCAGTGGGCCTGCATTGGACTTACTTCTTAGGGTCCTGTCCCACTGGGGAGAGGATTAATTGCACATGAATTGAGTATACAAATTGGGGGCATTCGTTGTCGTCCGCAACAAAAATGGCCAAAAATGACAAATATCCCAGTATGAATTATGGATATATTAATAATATATAGCGAATATATGATGAACAGTAACGGTTATATAACGCATGTAGTGAGGAAACTGATCCGACACATCGAGATTATCATGGGAGTATTACAGGTGTATTATTAATGCATTGTGCACATGTTGCACGTGCATGGCATCTGCATTGCGGTCATAAAATAAGCGCACTCCTTTCGGCATCACTATTCACACCAACAATACAGCCTCTGGAGCATTTGCTGGACTTGGACAAGTTGATCACAGAGTTAATGTTTGTTTTGTCATGCGAGGGTTAACTGTTCATGAGTTTGGGGAGCGGGAGGGGGGGAGGTGCTCGGGGTGTGAGACAGTGTTTTTTTTTTTTTTTTTGAGAGTGTCACAGAAAACAGACTTCAGCGTGAGTTGTGGCTAAACAGCAACTCTTCCTTTTGTTGGTGTTAAATAAAAGTCCTGGATTGCAGCAGCTATGTCTTTGTGGATCTACACAGCCGGACCGGCACTGACTGGCAGGAATGTCGCTTTCTGCCACATATAGTACTTTGGGTTTACGTGACGTGTTTGTTATGCATTCACAGATTGTCCGCAAATCAGCTGCAAAGCAGATGTAATAAAAATGCTTTATTCGTGGCCAATTTGTATGCATTCACTACAACTTATTTTAGTTTGTGATGTGGACATGATGGGCACGATATATATCTGTTTTACACACTGTCCCGGTCCGCTGCCAAGCCGCAAATCCCCGTCAGTTGGGGATATCAGCGGTAAACGGCAGATATACAGCGCATATGAGTATGTATTGTGTATGAATTAAGTATATATGGAGTATGTAAGGCGGATGTCATCCGCATCCAGATTTTTGAACAGCTCAAAAATCCTGGCTGCGGACATGCGTGCCTCTGCGGATGATCACAGACGTGTTCGGATGACGGCCGACTCATACAGGCATGTTACACAGATATTGCGGATGTTTGGAGAATATGGGCCAATTTTGTGTGCAGTCCATACGCAAATCCTCCTAAACGCCAGTGGGACAGGGCTCTTAGTTTGACTCAGCAATTTGCTTGCACCAACTCAGTTTTTAGAAACTGAATGACAAAAGTCAATTTATAACTGGCTGGTAGAGATTGATGTCTTGTTGAGTTAAAGATTTTTGTGGGAGCTCAATGATTGATATAAACATCCTATTGTAGCCATTTGTTAGCACTGACAATATGATACGGTCTGTGTTACTCAATACTTTATAGCTCTCAGCTGTAGGGATGATGCTGAGGACTTTCTGGGTTATATGTCCACACAAAAAAGCGAAATATATTGAAACTAAATATAATCTACACTGATTGAAAAGGCTTGATAACTGCACTCATGCTGCTCCATCAGGCCTGGAAGAGGTTTGCACATTGGCTTTTTTTTTTAATTAATCCCCCTTTAGACTTTTACCGCCTGTTCATACAGATGTGCTGACCAAAATCCAGCACTGCTTTCTACTGAGGAGCTTCAGATGAACGTGGCATGCATTCAGGGTGGATAAAGAAACAAATCACACCGTGTTTCTCTGATAGTTTATTTTGCATAGCAACAGATCTGATCCAGATGTGGGAACATCAGACTGCAGACAGGGCAGCGATAGTGTTACCCTTTAAGGAATCAAACCATGTGAACATAAAAGGGTGATGCTGATCAGATTTGTATGCATAATTTACTGGACCCCTGTGTGTTACTTGCACAGTTTTTGCTCTTTCCTTCTCTTGTTGTGCATAAAATCTGATCCTGTGTTCATTATGCTGCGCCTGCAACATCTGTCTTTGCTCCTGCTTATGTTTATACAATTATGCAACCCACTGTTGAATTACGTTTATGAAAGAGTAAATTGTCTGAATGGGTCGAGTACGTTGCCACTTTTTTGGCTTTAATTGATGTGCCTGCTGCATTATCTGCTCGCTGTGAGCTTGTGCAGCATCACACAGAGTGAAATGTGGCTCTGCTGCAGCTATTCGAGGGTCATGCTTTAATTTCTGAGGGATTTTTGTATCAATTCAGCATCTTGTCAGGGCAGCAGAGGCAACATCTAGGTGCAGAGCGTGGCAGAGGACATTCACTTTCTCAGATGTAGGTTGCTTCTTCCATTAGTCTTTTCCTTGCATGCTAACCCCGCCTGGTTGTTTTACTTGTGGCAACGACATGTGACGTAATTATGCAGTGGACTGAATTTGACTCATTTCCCCCAACCATTGTCGACTTCTGGAGAAGAAGAAGTTGTCAGAAAATGAAACGTCAGTGTAGAGATCAAAGCTTTTGCCCCTGATTGCATGTTGCACTTGTCAAGGTTAGCGCTGTGAAATATTGTTCACACACACAACATTATTTACTCCAGAGATAAATGTTTCAGCCAGACCCATTGCTATTTGTTTAAGAGGAGCCAAGATGAAATAGTTTCCTGATGAACAGAACCCTGCAGAACAGTTTATGATCCTCTTTCCTGAACCACACACCTCCAAAATAATCACGTTTTCTTCCCCACTTTTTTTTTAGGTTTTCTCGGTCGGACGAGCTGTCCCGTCACCGGCGCTCCCACTCGGGAGTAAAGCCCTACCAGTGCCAAGTGTGCGAGAAGAAGTTCGCCCGCAGTGACCACCTATCAAAACACATCAAAGTCCACCGGTTTCCACGCAGTAGCAGAACGGTGCGCTCAGCAAACTGAATCCTTGCTGGGAATGCCGGGAACGCTCTTACAGACAGAGGCCGTGGGAGTAAGGTGTGAATGCGTATGTGCGGACGTGTTGTTGGAAGCACTTCTTGCTCTTTATTCTACAAGTTTATGATTTTTTTTATTGTACAAAGAGAAACCGTCACGGTGACCATCCTGCCTGTAATTGGCTAAAGGTTGTTGTTGTTGTTGGTGCTTTGGTATGTTGTGTTCCTTATGTTTGTTCTGGCCTTATCTCTTGCCTCAACAGAAGATAAGATAAGCTTATTTTCATTCACATGGAATTATGTGATTTCTTTGGTAACTGCCTTGTGTGTGTGTGTGTGTGTGTGTATGTGTGTGTTATACCTGGGTATGTACAACTGCCTTTAATTTCCCTGAAAGCTGTCAGTGTCTTGGACATTCCAAATCTTATGCAAAGTTTAGTCTGAAGTCTATCGGTATTCACACTGATGACTACAAGAGGAGCAGCAGCTCTTCCCAGCATCCCCTGCGGTTTTTGCCTGAGTTCTTGCTTCTTTGCACATAGTTGGACAGAAAAACTGTCACATTCAAAGTCTGCACAGAGAGAGGAAGTCATGAACCACTGACTGCACAAGTAAGTAAGGAAGCCTGATAATAAGCTACATGAATTAAAAGCAGTTTTGAACACGAGAAACACAAGTGTGAAACAAGTAAGAGGGGAACTGCACGAGGATTACAATCAGATGGGCCTTTAAGTCAGTGTTTATTAAGCTTATAAATGAGATGTCACATGCTTAACTTATCATAATTCTAGCCTTACCATAAAACAAAAATCCTATCTTGAGAGTCAAAAGTTTTGCCAGTCTTAGTCCATGAGCCAGTCATCAATTTTGACCTAATCGGTACCACTTAAGGTGACGAAAGAACATTTAGAATCCAGCCTCAGTGTACCATGGCCTATACAAAAATGTAGTACAGCCATCCCAGGGTGGTAGCTGTAGCCAGGTAGGGGTCAATGAAGAATTACTTAGAGGTCAAAATTTCAAAATGCTCCAATCATATTGAAAACTATACCACATTATTTGTCTGATCATAATGATTCCAAAAAGGTACCATTTGGACTATCTATGACTGAATTTTCTGGAGTTATGGGGTAAAAACAGCAAAAATGGTGACAAGGGTCAGTTTCAGTTTGCACAGGGGTCAAAAGTTAAAGCTGCTCCAATTTCAGTAAAAAAACAACAAAAAAAAAACCTAAATATTGTTTGGGGTAACTGGGTTCTAAAAAGGAATATTTGTACCATGTGTCATGCTTAGTTATCATGTTACAGGGTAACATATGTCACATGTCATAGAATCCAATGGACGTTGACCTTGTTTGGCCTTTACATTGGAGACCAAACATTCAACACCGTCAAAAATATTCCATTTATTAATCATTTTATTTCAACCAATAACTTGCATAATTTTTGTTTACTGAAATTGGAGCAACTTTACCTTTTGACCCCTATACAAACTGAAACTGACCTTTGTCACCATTTTTGCTGTTTTTACCGCATAACTCCATAACATTCCGTCACAGATAGTCCATACTATACCTTTTTGTAATCGTTAAGATCAGACAAATAATGCGGTATATAGTTTACAGCATTATTGGAGCATTTTTAAATTTTGACCTCTGTGTAATTCTTCATTGACTCCTACCTGGCTACAGCTACCACCCTGGGATGGCTGTACTACATTTTTGTATAGGCCATGGTACACTGATGTTTCTAAGTGTTGTTTTGTCACCTTAAGTGGTGCCAAAAACTTGCTTGGCCCATGGACTATCTCCTTTTCAATTGCATTGGTGTGCTTCATGACAACTGACAGGTTTAAGTTTAAGGTCACATCATGCTTTTTTGGGCATGAGTAAAATATTTGGGACTGGAAGCTGAATGATATAGGTTCCTGTCGCCGTTTACATGGAGTTAATCGTCACACTCAAATATCCAACGTAACAACAGCACAAAGCTGAATTGTTTAAAAATTACTCATGGGGCAGCAGATTAATGTTACCTGATTAATTCATATTATAACAATACATAATTTGCTTTAAAACAAGGTTACAGATTGTATTTTTGAGACAGATACATGCTAACTAGGTGAGGTAGCTAACTCAAGCTAGTGTTGTGAATGACAACCTGATTAAGTTAACTTGAAAGGGATAGATTATTCAGTCCTAAAATTTTATGTCAAATTGTATTCATATTCTGGTAAAGCAGGAGTTTTTGAAAAACAAAAAATCATTAAAGGTACTCAATCACATCCCCACTATCAGTTCATTATAGCTGAATACAAAAATTTCCCAGCAAAAGCGCATTACGGGATGAGTATCTCTTATTCACCTGTTCTACATAATGTTTTGGTTCTATGTGTTAGTGAACACACCCCACGTGCATATGTTTAACATAATAAGACCAAATGAGCGGAGGTATGAGCACATGCAAAAACCTGCAGACAAAAAGAAGGAAAGTGATTGTAAATCACCAGATGGAAGCTCCATAAGAAAGTGGGAAAGTCAAAAATCAAGTAATGAAAGAAGGCATTAGATTCCACGATAAAAGTAGAGTGGAGTTTGGAGAGGAATATGAACATTGATTCATACTGAAGATGGAGTTAAAGCTGTAAAAACATTTGGATTTTACTGTACACAATCAAATCTGGGCATGTCAACCTTTGGTTTATTTATTACGGCCGCCAAGGACGTAATAAAATCATTGGCGTGTATTTATTTGTCTGTCTGTTAGCAGTATTATGACAAAACTGCTACACAGATTCTGATGAAATTTTCACCACAGATAGATATTAGGTCACGGAAGAACCCATTAAATTTTGGAGGTAATCCGGATCCGGATTCTGGATTAATATTTTCCTTTATATACGCTTTGAAGGATTACTTCAAAACTACTTCACGGATTCTCACCAAATTTGCACCACAGATAGATATTAGGTCATGGAAGACTCCACTAAATTTTGGAGGTGATCTGGATCCTAATCTGGATTCTGGATCAATATTTCACTTTATATATGCTTTGAAGGATTACTTCAAAACTACTTCACGGATTCTCACCAAATTTTCACCACATATTAGGACATGGAAGACTCCACTGAATTTTGGAGGTGATCTGGATCTGGATTCTGGATCAAGATTTCCTTTTATATAGGCTTTGAAGGATTACTTCAAAACTACATCAAGGATTCTCACCAAATTTGCACCACATATAGATATTAGGACACGGAAGACTCCATTAAATTTTGGAGGTGTTCCAGATCCGGATTCTGGATCAAGATTTCCTTTTATATAGACTTTGAAGGATTACTTCAAAGCTACTTCACAGATTCTCAACAAACTTGCACCACAGATATTAAGTCATGGAAGACTCCACTAAATTCTGGAGGTGATCCGGATCTGGTTTGGCAGACGTCAGAAATCTCTGATTGCTCTTGTTAATTGTGATTTTGAAATATAGAGCAAGCATTATTATAATTGGCTCTCAGTAGATTAAATATAACGGTATATAATTAATTTAACTGCTCAGAAAATGAAACAACTCTTCCAATGTACCCACAACCAAAATTTTTGGATTGTAGTTTTAACTAATATAGCAATCTTAAAATGATACAGACGTCTGTTGTGTTCATTTTCTTGTTAGGGCCACTGGTTGTGCCTAGTGTAACTTTTTTTCCCTATTGTATATACGAGTAATCACATGCCATCTTGGCAGATGTTATTATACTTGTGAAAGCATTGTATTTCATGTATACTTATTAGACCTAGAAAGGGATTGAGTGCCTTTAATGGACACTAGTATAGCTGCTGCCATTTAGATCATTTCTTTCTTCTGTTGCCACAAAGATCATCGCAGCTTGTTATTGGCTGTGTAAATTAATACGTCTTAGTTGACCAAACAGAATATCCACACAGATCATTCAAATATGTTGATGTGCCTCTTTGAGCAAATCTGAGAGAACATATGGAACATTATGCTGAAAAATGTAACTGTTAACAGAGTCGAACATTAAAAAAGTGTGATGCCTGCGGATGCATAGCCATAAAACTGAATGTCTTAGTCTGTTATTATTGTTTTATTTTGCTGACGAATTAACACAAAACCTGCCTCAGCTATGCTTAACGTCAGGCATGGGCACCCATGTGCCGTGAAGAGCTCGCAGTCTGCAAGATTCATTCCAACTGGTCATATCAGCAGGTGATCGCTGATGAGCACCACTTTCAGTCAGCTGGAACCAAAACGTTTGCACTGCTGGTTCTTCACTTTGCCCATCCAGGCTTGATATGTTTCTGGAAAATTCTGACCAACCGTTAGCCTCAGCTGGCTGTAATATTGAGGTCATGTAAATGGATGAACTACACACCATGGTGCTCATCAGCCAGAAAAAAAAGAAAAAAAAAGGAATTTCTGGGAAATGCCATCACAACATCTATGCCCTGATTGCGCTCAAACATTGTAATGTGTATCATGTCCAACTGTGAACGCGTGCGGGTGTGACAGTCATGTCTGTAAAGTGACAAGAAACAGGATTACGCAACATTGTACATCATTTCTTTCATTCAATTTTTGAATTTTTCACACTTGTATGAATACAGGTGTTTTATCGCATCCTATGAATGTGTGTAAATAAGAAATGTACATTGTTGCAGCCATGAAGCACAGAGACTATTCAAAATGCATATCTTCAAAATCAGTGGTTGTGAAGATTTTTAGTGTAAACTCTAAATGTGTACATAATTTAATGTTTCAGTACATATGAATATATATATATATTTTTCTTTGTTCTATTCAAGATGCATTTACAAATAAAGGGAGAAAACAAATGAGATTGTGTGCATGTATTTCACTCCGACTTTACCTAACACCTTTGGTAGAAAAGAATTACACAAGTGAAGTCACTCCCAGCGTCTTCAGTCCAAAGGTTGATGAAGCCAGTTTCCTGCTCCAGATGCACTAAATCCTGACCTGCAAAGTACTGGGAAGTACTGAAAAAATCACACCTTTGTTTAATATAAATAATTATATACTGCTTGCCAGGAACAAAAGCTTGGAATAGCATAAACACCGATAATAAATGAATAAATGTCAATAATAAAAGTAAACTAAACCAATGTGAAAAAAAAATGTTTATAAAAAATAAAACTGGACTCACGTTTTTATTGTGTTTTAAATGCTGTGGGTTGGCAAGCCATCTTCATTTGTCGTCCAATGCATGTTTGTTTGTCCATCTTGCTTATTTTTGGAGTTAAAGAATTTTATCTTAAACAGCATAGGCTGTAGTGTGCACATCTTCCTACATAAATCTGTTTGTTCACTCCTCCCTATGTTGCTGTGGGCCAGCAGTCTGCCTCCATCTGATGATTTAGTCTGTCCAAACAGCATCAAATACAACCCAAACACGTTTATTTTTCCACCTAGCTTTGCTTTGAAATTTAAGAATCCTTATTTTAAGAAACAGCACAGGCTGTGGTGTGCACATATCAAAGGTGGGATGAAATCACCATCAAGTCACTCTCAAGTCACGAATCAGCAAGTCACAAGTCAAACCTCAAGTCATAATGACCACCAATTGCTTGCAAGCTGACTTCAGAGTTGACTTGGGACTTGCAGATTGATGACTTGAGAATGACTTGACACTGACTTCGTCCCACCTCTGGCACATATGCTAAGTTCCTGTCTGTTGTTAAGTTCACCCACAGGGAAATGTTGGTAACACTTGAAGGTATTGTCATAATAGTGACATAACACTGTCATAACTGTTACATGACACAATCATGAAGGTGTCATAAACTGACATTAATGTCATTAATACTGTGACCATAGGACCTTTGTGGCCGGGACGGTCACAATCTGGTGTCACGAACAGGATGTGGGTAGTCACAGAACATGCTTAAATGCACCTGTGACTTCAGGACGAAGTCAAAAATGGTGGGGAGATATGTAGCGGGATGAAGGCCCCGGGTCCTGATTGAAAAGACGTTCCCGCTAGCTTGGCTAATGGGGAATTCCCCTTTGGCTGACCTGGTAGAGGAATGGTCTTTAGTGCGAGCCGTCCGGGTTTGATCCCACCGCTGTCCTGGCCACAAAGGTCCTGCGGTCACAATCGTTATGATTGCTGCCATTAAGTGTCATTCTGTTTTTACAATGACAACTTGACATTTTTTGGGTTGTCTTGATTATAACAACTTGACTTTAATCAAAGTGACATGACCAGAAGTTGTCTTCGGCCTTTTTGGTCTTCGGTTGTATGTCGAGTTGTCAACTTGTCTTGACTTCCAAACACAGAAACAAGGTGCAACTTATATACCAGTGTGATGTACATACAGATTATTCCTCTTCACAATGTATTTTTTACCTGTTAACAAGCGCTGAAGCAGAGGCATGTTTGTTCACACTTTTGAATATGTTCAGATCAGGTCAGGCTTGAGAACACCTTTTCTGGTTCATGACCATCTTTCTCATGTGTAGTCCCTTTGTTATCTCCTGACAGAAAATAAATATCTGCTTAAACTAGGTGTCACATGGGTGTACGCTTGTGGTCTTCCACTTGCTGGCACTCTCAACTGAGGTACCTTTGTGCTGGATCATGGTCAACCATACTGTCATAAATGAAACTCCCTCAAGATTCAAGCCGCAAGTCTCATCTGGATCTCTCTGTGCAACAACTCATTTTAAACAAAGGGCCCTAACATAATGATTTATAGTGCATAGTTAAAAGTATACAGTGTAAGTTCCTTTGGAGCATGTACAACTAAAATTTGATATTTCCACAGTCCATAAATTGAGCACAAAGGTACTGTAGTTAGTTTCTTAATTAATCATGGGCTTGTTTGTTTTTACATAACACCAACTATACCAGAGTCCCATCTGTTAATCCCATTAAGAACCGAGTGCGCTGGAACCTGGCACATTGCTATTTAGATGGCAGAGAAGCAAGAGGTTTTATGGCAAGCAAACATATCTGCACACAAACCTTCAAACCCTGCAAGCAGTTAAACGAACAGTTGATCTCACTCCTGCAACACCTCATCAGCCGCCTCCATCCATTTCGTCACCTCTGTAGTGCAACAGACAAACAGACCCGTCCCTACTGACCATCCCATGGCCAGCTGTTTTTGGGTCTCCCATCATCAAGCCTGGGGTTGAATAAACCAGCATAAAAATATGGTGCAAACCAGAATTATTAAAACATTGTGTTTATCCTTTTAGTTTTTGCTTTTATTTTGTTTTCAAGTAATTTTCACTGCAGTTTAATGAGGGCTAAGGTGCACCCCATCTATATAAGGGTACACTGTGAACCCAATCTCAGGCTCAACATGAGACCAGGGCCCAGTTTCAAAAGCAGTCTGATCTTATAGTCTACTAAGCTTACTTAGTCGTCTAAGGTCAGTAGGCTAAACTTAACCATTTAACATTAGTTGATGATTTTCACAGTGGCCTCACCAGTGCCGTTGCCAGGAAATGTCTCCAATGCACAAGAGTTTTGTTTACGTCCGGGTTTGTCATCATGTCTGAGTCCGCCGTACCAGAGGAGAAGCACTCCCTGCCTCGGCATCCGTAAATATCTCCAATGGACACCCACTCCCACCGCAAGCCTCTCCTTCCTTCCTGCTCCATCAATTGGTGGTACATGATAGCTGCCATTTTTGAGGTAAGACACTGAAGTTTCATTGACTAAAATAAGATTAGCCTCCTCTGTACCAGACTAATCCAATCCAATCCACTTTATTTATAAAGCACATTTAAACAGACTCGAGTCTCCAAAGTGCTGCACAGCAAAAGCATAGACACACAAAATAGTAATAATAACAATAAAGTAGATAAGATAAAATAATACATAAATAAATAAAACCATGATAAAACAATAAATTTCAATAACATAAAAATAAAATAAGACACAAGGACCGTACAACTCACACGGTGTTAAAAGCCAAAGAATAAAAGTGGGCCTTAAGACGGGACTTAAAACACTCCACAGTGGGAGCAGATCGGATGTGTAGGGGCAGAGCGTTCCAGAGTCTGGGACCGACCACTGAGAAGGCTCTGTCCCCTCGAGTTTTAAGTCTCGTCCTAGGCACCATGAGCTGGGACTGGCCCTCGGACCTCAGAGCTCGTGCTCGAGTGTAAACCTGGAGGCAGTTGATGATATATTGCGGGGCCAGTCCATTCAGAGCTTTAAAAACAAACAAAAGTATCTTAAAATCAATTCTGAAATGTACAGGGAGCCAGTGCAGAGAAGCCAAAATTGGGGTAATGTGCCCACGCCTTTTGGCCCCTGTTAAAAGTCGAGCCGCTGAATTCTGGACTAACTGCAGTCGGGAAAGTGCGTTAAGGCTAATTCCGGAATAAAGTGCATTGCAGTAGTCTAAACAAGAAGAAATAAAAGCGTGCATGACTTGTTCAAACAAATTAAAAGGGATAAAAGGTTTCACTTTTGATAAAAGACGTAGGTGAAAATACTTGATTTTAAAACCGCGTTAACCTGTTTATCAAGTTTAAGATCGCTGTCTATGGTGACACCAAGGCTGGTGACTTTGGGACGCACAAAACTTTGGAGAGGTCCCAAGTCAAAGCGGGAATTGCTAAACAGAATTATTTCAGTTTTTCCCTCGTTAAGTTTTAAGTAATTCTGTGCTAACCAAGCCTTGACATCACCGAGACAGTCGAGAAGGGGTGTCAGGGGGCAGTGGTTATTTTTGAGAATCGGCATGTAAATTTGGCAGTCATCCGCATAAAAATGGTATGACATGCCATGTTTTCTAAATATCTCCCCGAGTGGGAGGAGATACAGAGCAAAAAGAATTGGGCCTAAGATAGAACTCTGGGGGACACCGCACTGCAGGGGAGCAGAAGAGGAGCAGGAGTCCCCCAGCCTCATGGAGAAGGACCTCCCACTCAAGTAAGACTCAAACCACTTCAAAGCAATCCCCCTGACACCCACACAGGTTTCTAAGCGAGATAAGAGAGTTGCATGGTCCACTGTGTCAAAAGCAGCAGTCAGGTCTAAAAGCACTAAAATGGCAGAGCTTCCCGCATCAGCTATTAAAAACAGGTCATTAAAAACCTTAAGAAGTGCAGACTCTATACTGTGAAACGTTTTGTAACCCGACTGAAACAGGTCTAAAATGCCATGTGCATCTAAAAACGGTTGAAATTGAGCAAGCATGCATTTCTCCAAGATCTTGGAAACCAAAGGAAGCTTAGAAATGGGCCGATAATTTGCTAAAGTCACAGGGTCAAGGCCAGGCTTCTTAATCAGAGGCTCAACAACAGCATTTTTACAAAAAATGGGGACAGTGCCAGAGACCAGATTACTGTTTATTACCTCGCTCACAAAGGTGCCAATGGTGCCCCAGACCTCTTTAAAAAAGCGAGGAGGAACTGGGTCTGTAGGACTAGTAGAGACTTTGAGTTTATTCACAATCCCAGTAAGAACAGCAAGTGGCACAGGCTCAAACTGGCTAAATGCTGCCGTACATGTGTTAGCCCCTGGACCACAAGGTGAAGAGGGCGAGATATTGGTCCTTATCGCAGCAACCTTATCATTAAAAAAGGAGAGAAATCTCTCACAGGTTTCATTGGTTATTTCCAATGCAGTGGAAGGATTAGGATTAAAAATAGAGTTCACAGTTTTAAAAAGAACACGGGGTTTGTTAACACTGTTGGCGATTAAGTCAGATAAATATTTTGTTTTCTCTACTTTAACCACACATTGATAGTTCCTCCAGCTATCTTTAAGAACCTGGTAAAAAACCTCCAGGTGGTTCTTTTTCCATCTCCGCTCCGCCCTCCGACACTCACGCTGAGCTGCAAGCGTAGTGTCATTTAGCCAGGGCTCCTGCCTGGACTTTGGGTGCATGATTTTAAGAGGAGCTACGCTGTCCAGCACATCAGAGCAGGTGGAAACAAAAGAGTTCATCAGGTGCTCCGTGTTCATATTTATACAGATGGACAAGGGTTTAAAAGACTACACGCTGCAGCGGTAAAGAGAGAGCTAAAGTCAGCCGCTGTGCTAGCCTTAATAGCACGGCTATGATGCACAGCTGGCAGCAGCTCTCCAAAAACACGTCAAACATAACAGGGCAGTGGCCAGAGAACACAGCATCCTCAACAATAACATGGCCAACTGAAAAGCCATGCGACAGCACCAGGTCCAATGTGTGTCCGTGTATCTGCATTGAGCCAGTGACATGTTGTGTTAGATTAAAAACTTCACATAAGTCTATAAAGTCTCTGGCCATCGGCATGGACTGACAACATACATGCACATTGAAATCTCTGACAATTAAAATCCTGTCATAACGTGTACAGATAAAAACCATCAGATCATAAAAATCCTTGATAAAATCCATGTTGTGTCTTGGTGGTCTGTAAATGACAGCGCACAACACTGGATCAGTCTGTCGCGCTCTTAGCTCGAAACAGCTCAGTTCAAACGAGGCAAAAGACCACTCCGTAACAACTTTGTGCTGAATGCCAACCCGTAGAACAGTAGCTATTCCTCCACCACAACCAGAGGCTCTTGGTGTGTTAATAAAAGTACAGTCAGGAGGTAATAACTCTGAGAAAGTGGTGGACTCACCAACGTTGATCCATATCTCAGTTAAAAACAGTACATCCAGCGATCGTGATGTGAAGAAGTCTCGAAGAATGAAGGTTTTATTCCCTATGGACCTTGAATTCACGAGCGCGCACCTCGTAGCAGCCGCCGCCGTGTTAGCCGTATGAGCTACCCGGCCCAGCGGCCTAAGGTTACTCGGGGACACACCACCAGAGCCTGAATGAAGAGAACGATGAGGGAGCAGTGCGCAGAGATCCTCTCACTGTCCAATGATGGGCACCACCCAAGTGCCAACTGGAACAACAGTGCGCCGTGAGACATAACGGCGAAAACAGTCTCTAAGGTCCAGTGGAATAGAAGAAGCCTGCACTGTGCTCGGAGAAAGAGCCAGGAAGGCTTTTAGCCTCATTAGCCGGCCAGCTCGCACTCCCCGGCGTTTACGTTTCCTGGGCAGAGGCGCGTTCACCCAGACAAGCTTCTCTGGGAGATCAGCCAGGTAAAAAGAATTTGACTTTTTTGCTTCATAGATCACACATGATTGCACCGTGTCCTTGATTTTAAGTAATTCCTGGCGATTATACACCAATAGCGAATGAACAGTCCCTGTGACAGACATAAAAATCAATAAAAAATACACAAGCGTAGGCAGAGCCAAGCGGCAGCACAGACACTCCGGCGCCATCTTCTCCCCTTCTCTTTTTAGTTAGCCGACTAAAAACATTAGTTGGCTAACAATAAACTTTAGCAGACTAAGCGCCTTGTGCAATGACTACTGTGAAAAGATGAGTTGACAAATGAATTAAGTAGACTAAACAAGATTGGGATTATGAACCTGGGCCCAGGTCTTTGGTGCAACTGCTTTCTGTTCACTCGTGATTGAAACATAACAGCATTTTGCCTGACCAGACCTCATTTTCAGGCTGAACATGCAAAGATGCACTTGTACAGCACTTTGTGCTATTGTATGATGGTGACCAAAGTAACGTCAGCAGTACCCAAATATTTTTGAGAAAGGTCTCATATCAAAGACATAGTATTCTTTGGTCACAATGGTATAGTAAAGCCAGAAGCACTAGGACTCCAATGACTTAGATCTTCATCTGTATCCTTGTTTTCTGGTGACCTCATGATTCCATAAGCTCAACCCAAGCATCTTATGACATCATGGATTGAGGTAAGTACACATGATGAACTGCATCTGAAAGTCTAGGTAGTCCACAGCCTGTAGAAAACTGCATTTGGGGGTCAGTGATCAGATTAGCACTCCAAACACTGTACAAGAACATTGTCTAAACTCAAAACTGGAAAGATAAGACTGAGCTCTGTTGGACTCTGTAACTGCCACATGGTGAAAGAGATCAAGGAGAGCTAACAGAGCCCTGTCTTTGGAAAAGACAAAATTGTGGAAGAACACCAAGGGTCTTATGTCTCAAGCAAGTGTGACCGCAGGACCTTTGTGGCCAGGACGGCGGTGGGATCGAACCCGGATGGCTCGCACTAAAGACCATTCCTCTACCAGGTCAGCCAAAGGGGAATTCCCCATTAGCCAAGCTAGCGGAAACATCTTTTCAATCAGGACCCGGGACCTTCATCCCGCTACATATCTCCCCACCATTTTTGACTTCGTCCCAAAGTCACAGGTGCGTTTAAGCATGTTCTGTGACTACCCGCATCCTGTTCGTGATGCCAGATTGTGACCGCAGGACCTTTGTGGCCGGGACGGCGGTGGGACCGAACCCAGATGGCTCTCACTAAAGGCCATTCCTCTACCAGGTCAGCCAAAAGGGAATTCCCCGTTAGCCAAGCTAGCGGAAACATCTTTTCAATCAGGACCTGGGACCTTCATCCTGCTACACAAGGATGGGCAACAGAACCATGAAGGGCCAATTTTGGTGCAGGTCTTTCTCGCTACTGATCACCTCAGCAGGTGATTCCACAGATGAGCAACTGATAGGTTGAGGAGAGGAGCTCATCAGTAAAACCACCTGCTGAGGTGATCAGTTGGAAGGAAAGGGTGCACGGTCTCGGCCCTTGTTGCCCACCCCTGGATCTAGAGGATGGTGTGGTTACTGCACAGCGCCACTCATGTCTTGCTCATTTGAGTGTCCTTGTTAAACATGGCAAAGAATATTGTCACATGAACATTCGATATACAAAAAAGTTCTTAAAATGAATAAAACAAACTTTTTCCTAGTTTGTGCACTTTTATTACACCCTTCACTGGCTGATAGATTACACTCAATTTGGAAATGTGCAAATTTTGGCAAGAGTCACTTCAATCAGTAACAAGCAGAAAAGTATGCCAAGTGGTTGAACATTGACAGAAAATGCTGAGCAAGTTAAATTTTGGTGGAAATGGCTTTGCACTTTAAGGGGCATCTCAGAATATGAGTGGCATCAAAAATCTGTAGAGGAGAATTTAATCCTTCATGATGACAAAGATGAACACTG